>NW_003302554.1:8011748-8242499 GCF_000004255.2 Arabidopsis lyrata subsp. lyrata
CAAATCTTCAGCCATCTTTTTTGATCTAAACATCCTCTTAAATCTGTCCTTGATTGGAAAATATCTAAGGACCTTTGCTGGAATCCCAACCTTTATCTCATTACTATGCTTATCCTTTTCCCATCTTGAAACTTTGCATCTTGGACAGCTATCTAACTTCTCAAACTCCTTCCTATATAGTATGCAATCGTTCTTGCAAGCATGAATATTTTCATATCCGAAACCAAATATCTTCAGTAATTTCTTGATTGCAGCTAAACTCTTCGGAAGTATATTGTCTTCAGGTAGCATGTCCTGAATTAAACCCAACAGCTGATCAAAGTAGTTCTCCGACACACCACTCTTAACCTTGAATCTGTAAAGTCCCATAATTGCTGAAACCTTTGTGTATTTGATACAATCAGAGTACAATGGAGTTTCAGCTTCTCTTAACTTTTTCCTAAACTCAGTTTCCTCTACTGCTTCATCGTCGTTTGCCTCTAATGCTTCATCATCATCATCATCACCCATAGAAAATGCTGTCTTAAACAAGTCAAATGCCTCTGTTTCATGTTGAGGAGCATTGTCTTCTGTATCTGCTCTTTTTTCACCATGAAAATTCCAACAAGAAGTCTTATACTTCTTATCCATACCCCTAAGCACTAGATGCTCAACAATTTCCTCTATAGACTGATGGCATAAATTGCGGCAATCTCTACATGGGCATAGCATTTCAGATAGATTTCCCAATCTTCTTGCAGATGAATTGGCGAAATTCGTTGCTCCTTCTGAGTACTCGGTAGTATTCCTACATTGTCAATTGGAAAAGAATTCAGATTTCTTTCAATCAGATAATATAAGTAAGCTCGATAGAATTAAGTGTATACCTTGGCAGCGAGATCCACGTCTTATCCATTTGGTCACGATGGAGATGAATCCGTTCTGAAATGATGAACTTTTGGTAAAATCGAGTTGGGGAAATCGAGTTCTCTGAAAATTTGTGTTCTGAAATGATAAACCCTAAATCGAGTTCTGTTGGAAAAAAATGAACGGCTGGGATCAAAATTAGTGAATCGAATCAACGGTCTAGGTTCAATAAGCTTGCAATCTCGGTAGTTACTGCTTATTGGCTAAGAACATGAACGGCTCAGATCAAATCAGCGATACAGATCAAGGGTGTATATTAATCGCGTCAACAATAAGAAAGGACGGCTCAGATCAAAGTCGGCGCGATCTAACGGTGCAGGATTCGTCCCACAATGTGGGAGGTGAGTTCTCATTGGCTAGTAATGAAAAAATCATAAAATTATCATATAAAATTTTTTATTAATGAAAAAAATATAAATTATTTCTTTAAAAATACAATATATGTATTTCAATTTTTAGAATATTTTTTCTTATAAGTATAAAATTTTAAAATTAAGAACAATTAATATAGGTTAGTATTCCAACTATCTAACTTATATGTTCATATACACTAAGGCATAGTTTAGGGTTTAGGGTTTAAACTTTGGAATTTAGATTTTTTTACTCAAGTATTTATGTTTTATAGTTTAAACTTTAATTTAGAGTTTTAAAGATTTAATTTAATTAGGATTTTAACTTTAATTTAGAGTTTAGGGTTTAGGGTTTTAGGGTTAGGGTTTAGGGTTTAAACTTTGGGATTTTGGGATTTAGATTTTTTTACTCATTTATGTGTTATAGTTTAAACTTTAATGTAGAGTTTAAAGATTTAATTTAATTAGGATTCCCACTTGAATTTGGGGTTAGGGTTTAGGGTTTAGGGTTTAGGGTTTAGGGTTTAGAGATTTAATTTAAGATTTTAACTTTAATTTAGAGTTTAATTTATACCATAATATTACACAAAGTACCAATACCATAATCTTATATCACAATACCAATATGCTAATATCACAATACAAATATGCTAATATCACAATACAAATATTATACAATCTAATATCCATAACCGGCAATACCAATACAATACCAATATCACAATTGGCTAAATTCACACAACTTCACTTTCTCGGTTGGCCAAGGTACAACTGAACCTACTGCATCAGAAATGAATACAAACTCTGAATTTGGCCTCCAGACCTTTGCATTACCAATCTTAATCAAATCTACAGAGACCTTGCTTGCATTTGGACCGAGGGGCACATTATGGCACTTATCTTCTGGATCTGTTGACATCACTGTTCCTTCAGCTACAATACGACCAGAATTGTTGCAGTCTAAAAGAACACACTTCTGCTTTGGACTTTTGGTGGAACTATTGCTGCCTGGACTCTACAACTCAAAGCAAATAATAGAAGCAAGTTCCAACATCAATGAAAGTCCCAACATCAATCAACAGACAAACAAATGAAAAACTTAATTTCAATAACATACCACTGATTTAGTTAGTGTTGGTTCTAGAGTGGCTGTAGCCGTGACATCAATCTTTAGGACTGGCCATGCGATTTTTTCATGAATTGCTTCACCAATTACACTAATATCAGCAGTTGGCCTCCACAAAGGAGCATTAAAATTGAACACCTTCACAACTTGAAGACTAACAGCACCCGGACCTAGAGGAATATTGTTAACCCTCTCTTTGGAGTTAGATGAGCACACGATACCTTCAGCAATAAGCTCATCATTCTCTATATTTTCCCAATCAAATATTTTGCAGCTTCGAGTTTCACCTTCCTTGTTTGGCTAAAATGTAAGAGGCTAATGATTAGATATATATCAATTCACCAAAAGAAAATGATATTGGAATTTAAAACTTTACCCCTAAGGATACATCTTCAGAAGTGAATGGAACCCTAAGCACTTTGTCCATTGGCCAAGATATTTTGCATCCAACAGCTTCCTTAAGATATAACACATCTGATGTAGGCCTCCAGAGAGAAGCTGTTGAGCTTAGTACAGAACTAACAATGACAGCCACTGCATTAGGACCAATTGGTACACGACCAATTTTGTACATCGGTTCATCAGAACAGAATTCTCCTTCACCAACAACTACTTCTCTTGAATGAATCCAATCCAGTAGTTGTACTCTATCTCCTACTTTGAATACACCACTACTCTCACATGTTTCAGTCTCACAATAACTTTTCTGAGATAAGGAAAAGGAATTTTGTTAATGTCTTAAAACCAGACCAATTGACTAAATGTAATGAAAAGGATTACCTTCTTTCCAGCTAAGTCTCTAAACATTCCCTTCAACTCATCAATCTCACTTTTCATTTCTGCCATTTTTGCGTCTCTAGCTTGCATAAACGCTAACTTAGTAGCCGTGATCCCTCTACCAAACCCCCTTACTCGTCCAGGTTTGTCTTTTCCCAAAATCTGGCTCACAGCATCTTCCCTTATGTTATCAGCAGCTGATGTAGAGTCCATTTCACTATCAAGTGATTGTATTTGTTTCTGAGACAAACATTCAAACACAATATTAAAACTCATTGATCATGATGCATTACTTACACACAATATAACAAGTTCCAGAATTCTTACAATAGTCTCAGCAAATTGAGGCTTCACAGGTCTACCATCAGCATGAGTGTGTCTCGCTAACCATACCTTAGTCCTAGTCACCTTACTTGGGTTTGAACTCTTTTTTTTCTATATAAAGTACATATACATATCTCAGTACCATTTTATGCTAACAAGATATACAATATATATAGATATTGACAACTATTATTACCATATCATCAGCTAAACGAACCAATCCTTTGCGGCTGGAGGTTTGAGGAATCTGATCATGTCTCAACTTCCTCATCTTGTTACTTACTTCCTACATTATAAATATGAGTGTGATTAAATCTATAAGACATGACATATAAACATATAAACTTCATACTAACCGTAAAAGCTTTGCTAGTCTTGCTCTTAACCCAAGAGTTCCACACTTGAATGGATGGGATGTTGCTGGGTTTTAAAGCTAGTATATCAGCAGCTGTCTCAGCAGCACGTACTTTTGTCACTAGCCTTGACTTCATACCCCTAAAGATATTACACATTTGCTTCATAATAACAGCTTTTTTCCATTCTTCTTCCATGTCAAACCTCCCCTGCATCAAGTACAACAAGCAAAGGTCAAACATGTTCCATATCTGTTAAACAAAAAATTAGTTGCATATATATAAATATATACCTGAATTTGTTCCCACAATGTTTCTTTAGTCGCTGCATCAACTTCTCTCCAATCAGAAATTGTAACCGGAATGAATTGACTCACGAGAACACCAAGAAAAGATGATAATCTTACTGAACCAGTTCCAACATGATCACCAAAGTCAGTGAAAGAAACTGAAACCCTTTCAGTAGGATTTTCAGCCACTTTACGCATCTTTGTTGGTCCTCTTTTTCTTCTTACTTTCACTCTTTCTTCTGGTACCTGACTTCCTTCATCAGTGTTGGTAGGAATCGCTTTATCTTGACCATTGCCAACACCATCTTCTTCCATATTGGCAACTTCTTCATTATTCGCAGCTACTTCCATAGTGGCAGCTTCTTCTTGATGATACTCCTGCTGGTCCTGTCCAGTCAAACAAGCTTCTTCTTCTATATTGGCAACAACTTCTTCATCCTCCTCCTGGCCTTGTCCAGTCAAACATCCTTCTCCTTCATTCTCATCTTCACACATTGCTTTCTCAGTCTGATCAGCCTCCGGTGTTATATCTTTGTCATTACCCTTTTCTTCTTCCACAGCTTCTGGTGTTACATCTTCTACCTCATCATCTACAGCAGCCACTTTCGGTGTAACATCTTCTACCTCATCATCTACAGCAGCCACTTTCTTGGCTCTAGTACTACTTCTTCTCCGAGCCACTTTATTTGTTGTTTTCTTCTTATTCACCTTCTTATTAACCTTTAGTGTTGTTGCAGGAGCAACATCTTCTACCTCCAAGCCTTGATTACGCCTACTACGACGAGCACAAACTTGACCTCCTCCTCTTGTCTTTGCCATTTTCTGAAACTGATGAAGAACAGTTTCAATCAACATAAAATCGAAACCAAAAATCATAATCAAAACCCAAACTTCGAATTAAAACCCAAAATCAAAATCGATTTCACAATTGAAACAATATATGTGCCAGACTTCGACATGCATGTTAACTAAGTGTAAGAATGAAAACCCAAAATCAAAATCGATTTTGAATTTGGAATTCAAAATCGATTTCACACAACCCCAAATCAAATTGGTTTTCCAGAGAACAAAGAAATTAAACGGCTCAGATCGAATGAGAACATACCTGTTCGAGATCGATAGAAACCGACTTAGATCGAGAGGGAGATGAGTTGAAGATTTTTTTTGTTCTCTGTTAGAGAAGTCGAGTGAAGTCGAGAGAAGAAGTTAGATTTTTTTTTTGCTTTAGGGAAAAAATGAAAAAGTTTTCTTTAATTTTGCCTTAGACAAAATTTCACAATTTTCCCTCTTAACATTTTCAATAGCGGGAAAGAGACTTTAGTAACCCGAAAATTGGCCGCGTGAATTGCATATATCCCGCTTCAATCATTTATAGCGTTTACAATTCAGAAAACGCTATCTATTAAGTAAAACATAGCAGAGACATAAAAAACGCTATCTTTTAGTGCTATCAATACCCACATTTCCTGTAGTGACGACTAATAATTCTTCTCCAAAAGATTCATTCCAATTTAGTATATTTGAGTTTTTTTTGTTGAATGTGGTTTGATAAATATATTTCTAAAAGGTGACTTTTAAATAACTATAAACAAACGAACATTGATCACATGATTAAACAATCAAAACAATATTTTCTCCAATACGAGTAATTTTTATTTTTTACCAAATCTCTAGACATGATCAAACAATGAAGAATCGACAACTATTCATATTAGTTTTCAAAAAAACTGTTATTAAATATAAAAAATAACACTATTACATGTTTATAAGAATAATTTTAATTTATTAATCATGATCATTAAAATTGGATCACAATTACAAATTGTTCATCTCTTAGATCTCACAGATTGTACTGTATTTCTAAGTATAATTGAAACTTGAATAAAAATTAAAGATTACAATTATCCAAAAAAACTAATTTTTTTCTAAGTTATGAACTTACTTGATTTTGGAAAAGTACACCGGCATAGAGCACACACGTAACGTGAAGAAGAAAATTGATAAGTGAAGAAGAAAACTGAACACGTTTGATGGCCAAAAAATAACAATTAGGTTAAAATATGTGCCACTTTGTTTTTGATTCTAATTTAAAATAAATAAAATACACATAAACCTCAAATTTGTGGGCTATCAAATCTTTGCTCGACATCAAATTTTTGGGTTGTGGGCTTCCCACGTATTGAGTCATTAAGTGAAAGTAGGCAGGCTAGCTTATATATATTTAAGTCATTAAGTCATTAAATTTTATACAGAATTATATACATACTTCAAAAAAATTGAAAAATTGGGCAGATCAACTGCCTACCCTACACTTCAAGTGGATCCGCCCTTGCATGACACGTGTTCTTACCTAGTGTTAGTTATATAGTTTAAAACTTGTATATCTTGATCATAAACAAACAATTTTCTGTTCTATGTACTCTCTCGTGATCTAGTACTTCAACCACACACATCATGCTCATGATTAGATATTAAATTGGCATATTTTGACCAACATATGTATAACTAACTATTCATTTGCTTAGAGAGTTTTCATATGAAATGAGAAAAAGAAAGCAAAAAATTGAAGAGTCATTTAGGGTGACATTTTTAGATCTTCCTCCTTGCGTTTACATATATAGGAGATAATTGTCGTATCTTAAATTTCTTGGTATGTCTAACGTCTCAAAGGTCCATTACTTGAAAAAATTTGCATGTCATTGTCAATGTTACCAACTTACCAACATACACAAAAATGAAAAGAAAGAATGTCATATAATCGTATGTGAACCACAAAACATAATAATAAAAAATGATTCAAGGTAAAATAATAAAATAGGAAGAGCTTAGGTAGCAAACAACTAAACTGTAAACTTTGTTGTGATCGAGTAATGACTTGATTAAAAATAAATAAGTAGTGCTTGATACATTAACATGATTTTTTGCTTTTTATTTTCTTTTGAAGAAATCAATTAAGAGTGGTTTTGATGGAGGATTAAATACAATTGAATTTGTTATATTTTTATTCACTTAATTTTATTAAATTTTTTTTTTTAATTAATGATGTGATGATCGGACACTTATATGGACAGAGTTGGACAACTTTCATATGATTTTTAGTTACTATTATGCGACGCTAAGCTATCTATTGTAATCCAAAATGACCTCTGTTTTTGTGTGGTAGCAATAGGCATCACTGCGCTAAGAAGGGAAGAACACAGTCGTACATCTCCCACGAGGGTTCTCCAGGGACTCGTGTCCGTGTGGTATCCTCGAAAACAATGAAGTTTGTGGAAAAGTAGAATTACCATATTTTACAGTACAATATCAATCACTATACACTTTAGACAAATTCTAAAGTAGAATATTGTACAGTAGAATTACTAGATTTACAAAGAATGTATTTGAGAGAGATCATTTAATGTAAGCAACTGTACATCCATAGTTCATAGGATTTGCCTGTTCATACCTTGAGACACGAGTGTGCTTTCTTAACCTCTCAAGCACTAACTCCTTTATAACGCCTGTCCCCATTCCATGAATGATAAAGAGGATCGAGCCAGAGTCTCTTCCCGAGATGGCCATGTCTAGCTGGTGAACCGCTTCTTCCGCCCGCATTCCTCTGAGATCCAAGGTGTTCTTTGACGTTTGAATCCGCACTGGTTCGCTCTGCTGCATCTGCAACACACTGCCTAGATCTTTCATGTTTACCTGTGCAATTATGAGGCACCACAAAGAACTGATGTTATAACTCAAATAAACATATTACTATCAGAATCACAAATGCTGCAAAAAACACAGATTAAGTCAATGTGGTTTATTCTTTGAGGATCCACAGTACCATTTACATTGTCTGTTACACAACAGTTCATTATTTTGAACATTAACAAATAGCCCTATAAACTATAGACTTTCAACTTTATTACTACTATAAAGCCTCATTTTCATAGTTCAATTTTCTTCAACCTAGTATTTATTATATCATACCAATATGGTTAGGTTTCATAATGAGATACTGCAAGAATGGGACCTGAAAAGTCTTAAATCAGAAAATGATGCATACCTGTCTCTTTGAACGTAGAGAACGATTGGATGTTTGGCTACTTGTGCTACGAGGAAGGGGCTTTATGTCCTTTTTCTTTATACGTACTCTTATCTTACCATGCTGGACTAGAACTGTCTCATCATCTCCAGGTTCTTCAACAACAGTACCTAACTTATCTCCAAGTCCAGTTACAAGAACTTTTTCACCTGCTTGTGGCGAGTAGTCACTGTACGGTTCTTCAATGGAATCAAGATCGATAGGACAGCAAGCTTCAATAATCTCTGCAACTGCCTCTTCGGTTTTCAGAATTAAGGAATTGTATTGATCAGCTTGAGCGATTTCTAGTTGACTTTTGAATTCAGCCACCAGTTTCTGCATTTTCGACTTAGCAGAGTTTAGATCTTCTTGTACCTTTTGGGTTTCTTTCTTCAGAAGAGCCCTCTCACGTTTTTCAAGATCATGCGACTCATGCTCAAGCTTCATGATAAGAAAGGAGAAAAGAATCAGGAACAGACAGATATTACAAGAGAATAAAAATAGCAACAAAACAAAATTCATTGATGCCACTTTTAACTGTAGAAATAGATATATATGGAGTGATAAATAAATCAGATTCGATAAGTAAGAGAAATGACAATCTAATGTGTCCTCTAAAAGAACCCTTGAAAAGGTTAAAATCTCAGCCACCAAGAAGTTTAAAATTTCAACCACCAATATTTTCAAGAATACAAAACTGATATATCTACTACATAATATGACTAACCGTGCAATCATTTCTCTCATTACGACATTACCTCGAGAGGGGTATCAAACAACATGATTCAGCTCATCAAGTAAAAATAGGATTTCTGAAGGACCTTTTTTACAATTACTACATGCTAATGCTACGGTGCTATGGTCATACATGCAAAAGTGAAAGAAACAGAAAAGGCAATACCTCGTGGTAAAGGTTCATTAAGTCTCTATGAAAAGCTTCAGTCTTAGATGCCTGAAGCTTTAGCTTATTTCTTTCTTCCACAAGGGACTGAAAGAGTGAGCCTTTCCGCTCTACATCCTGCTCCGGATTTAATTTCTCTGTCCATTTATGTGCATTCTCTAATATTCCTGTATTGAAACCAATGGACTTAGCTACTGTCAATGCATTTGATAGACCAGTACTTCCCCAGAGTACTCGGAATGTAGGCTGCAAAGTTTCCATGGAGAACTCCATTGCAGCATTTTGGAATTGAGGCTCATTATCCTTCAGGCGACTTAAGTCACCGTAATGTGTTGACACAACAGCCACATTAACACGGTTTTTAATATATTGTAGGATACTAGTAGCAAGTGCAACCCCTTCTGAAGGATCAGTTCCACTACAAATTTCGTCTAGTAGGACAAGCGAATTTTCTGAAGCAATGTCAAGTATCTGACGTATCCGTGAGATGTGGCCACTAAAGGTTGAGAGACTTTGCTCCAAGGACTGCAAATAAAATTTTGTAAAATAAAATTATTGAACAGAGTCACAGAGAAGCTATGCAAGAAATTAAGCAGGATTCTAAGGAAAAAAAAAAGACAAGCAGGAATTTTCAGAAGTATATGTTGACTCGAACCAGCAAAGCATATTAGATCCTTTAGATTTGTTCGCAACAAAGTTAGTTACATGTTAACATCGATAGGAAGATAATCAAGACGTTAGTAGCTCTATTACTTTGCAAGGAATTCATAAAAGTAATACCTGCGGATCCCCGATATCTGCCAGAATAAAATCAAACCAAGGCAACCTTGGGCAATTCTTAGCAGGCAAATACATCCCCGACTTGGACATAAGAGATATTAATCCCAATGTCTTTAATAAAGCAGTCTTTCCTCCTGTGTTTGGACCCGAGATGACGACTACTTTGGCTCTGCTTTCAACTTTAATGTCTATTGGCACAGGAAAAACCATTCCATCATTTGGGCTGCCTAATACTGAACCAAGAAGTAGCGGGTGCTGCGCAGAATCAATGTCTACAGATAATGATTTATGGTCTCCACCCAAGCCCGGTGTTTTAGTGTGTTCTGAAGTTACGTTGGGATAGACACCATTCATCCATTTTGCATGTGATGCTCTTGCAAAAGCAATGTCAAGTTCTAGTATTCTATCCAACAAATGCAATATATCCTTCTGCGCCATTGACACTTCAGATGTTAAAATGCTCAAAATTGCCATTTCCTCAGCTTTCTCAGAGTTTGCATGCCTCACTTCCATGTTATTAAGCTCCACTGCCTCTTTCGGTTCTATATAGCACGTTGCCCTTGAGCTACTAACACTTAAAACAACACCACCTGGAAGTAAACTTTTGTGCGTCGCTCTAATAGCTACACACATCCTTGATCTCCGCTGCGTTATCAAAGGCCTATCAATCCCCCCAGCCTGAAAAATCTGAGTTGATATTTTCTTCAAAAGAGAATCCAATTTCTCCATGTTTCTCCTCCGTTCAGATCTTATAATCTCCAAATCTTCACTAGCTCTATCAAGAATCATAGACATGTTGCAGTCGATACAAAATCCAATCTTCTGCTGCAATGTATCCTTGAAATCACAACCCTGAACTAAACCTACGAGTGGACTAACCCTACAAAATAAGAGAATCAAAAGCTAGCTAGAACCATAAGCTTCTCAATAGCAATAAGAACATCTACATAAGAAGCAAATTCTCACCTCTTATCACTAATGGCTGCTTTTCGGAGTTTCTGAAACACTGATGTAGCCGCCATTAACGTGCTTCGAACAGAGCAGAGCTCTCTAACGGTAAGCAATTGACCGGCAACAGCACGCTCAACGATATCAGACAAGTCTTGGATCTCAGAAAGACCTAATCGCTGTGATTCCATCATCTCCATAGCTGCTAACGCAGCCGCCGTCTCGTCAAGGAGATTCCTGCTCTCTTCCGGCGAATTTCCCACCGGAATTTCGGCGTTTTTGGTGGCGGAAAGTCCCATGGATGTGGAGGCGAATGGAGCGAGCTGATTGCAGAGAGCACGCCATTCGAGGACCTCTAGAGTTTGGTTTTCGACTGACTGTGAGTCGTCTGAGGAGGCGGCGCGTAGAATTAACGGAGAAGCAAAGCGTAAAGAAGACAGTGAGGAGGCGCGTGAAAAGAATGGTGAAGCGGCACGTGAGGATTTGAGATGAACAGGCGTCGGTATGAGTAAATGGAGGGAAAAAGCGTTCATGGCCTTGCTGCCTGTGGATGAATTATCTCTATTTAGCTTTGAGAGCCTCAAAAAAATCGTAAAAAGAAGTACTATTTATTATCCATTTTTTAAAGTTCAACAAATAAGTGTGTTCAATAAGGCTTCGACCGGATAATCAGAAGTTTCGGTTTGGTTCAGTTTGGAACTTCAGTTTATTCGAGTCGGAGAAAATTGTTCCGAATTGAACTGATTAAGAAGTTTGGTTCGATTCAATTCTTTTATTTTAAAAGTTAGGGTAACCTTTTGCCCAAAAAAAAAAAAAAAGTTAGGGTAACCTTGTTCCATAGTTCCCGGGTGTACACTTTATAGTTCGCAAGATCGGCTCAACAATATCATGGACCTTAAAACAACATTATTGGTAGGCTCTTAAGATTGGCTCTTAACAATAGTTTAGTATTAAAATTGTAAAGTTTAGAGTTAAGAGATTGTATTTTTGTTTTTTTTGTTTTTATGTGTCTTTAATGGTAAGCTCTTAACTTGTGGTTCTTAGAAAAAAAATATTAATTTAAAAATAAAATTAAATTAACAATTTTAGTTTTAGAAAACTTAATAATTATTGCAAATTCAAAATTTTAACACATACATGAGATACAATTTATAACATACATGACATAAAAGCATAATAGTTTTAAACTTGCAAATTTTGTCCATATATGCTCGACTAAATCCGCTTTCAATTGTTGATGCATAGCTCGATCACAAAGTCGAGTTATAGTGGCCATCATATTTACCAGATTTGATGGAGATGATTAGCTGACGCCAGAACGACGGCCGGAGGTAATTAACATCGACGATTCCTCCGATTTGATATTTTTTTGGGGATTTTAACTATATAGATTTTTGTGACTTTTTTGGTTAAAAATCCCTTATATATTAATAGAGAAACATTTTTTTAAAAAAACCTTACCATCATGTGTTATTAACAAGATTGTCACGCTGATGTGTCGCTCTCACAATGATTTGGCTTCTATTTAGATAATTACCCAAGATTTATTAGACTATTTACAGAATTTGCCATTAGTCTCATACATCCATATATATCCCATTAATAATTAAAAACATACACTTTTTGTTTATCTTATAATACTATATTTATATATTTTTTTATATACATTTATATAAATTTTCTTTAGCGGATGGGTAAACAATCTTTTTATTTATATTTATATTTATGTTTATATTTAAATAATAAAATATATACATTTGGTTCAAAAATCTCGAATTCAAAACTACAAAATCTTTACATCTTTCATAAATTTTTTACTTAAATAAATAAGATAATCTCCTTTCTATATATGTTACGAATACTTAAAATTCTATTTTTTGGAGGAGTTCTAACTTTTTGAAGAAAAACATTATAACCACATTTGTATATAAACCAAAATCTGGCCACATTATAACCATTTCGTAAATAATCCATTCATAATCTAAGAATCTTAGATTTGGAACAATACAAAATCTTAGCTTGGAAACTATCAAATCTCATCTTTGCTAAATTTTGAATTTCTTACACTTATTAAAAAAAAAAATTTATACTACAAAATCTCGAAATCTTTAAAACATACGGAAATACATATTGCCGTAAATGGTAACATTTCGTCAATACTTTTTTATCACGTTGAAGCTTTATTTAAGATTCAAATATTTCACGGGTAAAACATATTCTTATATGAAATAGTCCCAAATTTGAATAAAACAAAAAAAAAAATTGTAACATGTTTCGTTTTACACAAACGGATCTTGGATCCCGGATAATAATTTTAATCATAATAATTTTACTTGAATCACTTCATCCCGCACATCGTGCGAGTTGTTATCTAGTTTGTTATTAAAAACAAAAAAAAAACAATACATATAAAAAATTAGGACATTTTCAATCTTATGTTCAGTTTTCACTTTTTAAATGAATTATTATTATGATTTTTAAAATTATTTTTAAAAATAAACCTCTTAATTATTAAAATACGGGGTTGGATTCGGGGCGGTCACACCGCCCGGCCTCCCATCTCAGCCGGCACTATTGGTTCGATTCATATAAAAAATATTGTAGCCGAAGTTGAACCGAATATAGTTTAGGTTTCTGTTTGATAATTTTGGTATATTTAACAAATTTCGATTCGGTTCCGTTTAGATTAAAGGGTGATTTTGTGCAGAGACAAAATTGAGATATGTAATTAGGTAAAAAACAATAGTAGACTTGGTCCCAAACAAAAGAAAAATAATAGTTACATATGGGGTTTGAATTCGAAAGAATTACAATAAAACCAGTTGGTGTCTTGGCCATGCGCGTGTGATAAACACCATTGACTTTTGGTGAGGAGAACAAATGAAATGACAGTTTTTAAATGTTCTGCATGTGAAATTACCTTTACATGGCGACACAAAGAACGAGGGACGATTATTAAATGCAAGCCGTCCAATTGTCTTCGTAATTCTGAAATTTAAATCTATAACGAACACGTATGGGTGAAAATTAATAATTTTAAACCACTAACCTAATTACGTAGATATCTATTGATAAATTTAGTACTATATAGTTCGATATATGACTCTAAGAAAGTGTATGGATATGTAGCTAAATTTATAATTAACTATTAATTCTTTAACTAATTGGGACATGTTTACCAAAAAAGCAATTCATAGGGTTCCTATCGTCCATCTCCAGAGAAACGTTGCTACGAAATTTAAGAAATTTAACCAAGGGATACATGAAATTCGAACTTTTGATGAAATTCGAACTTTTTTCCCTAAATTTATTTCATGCATAGACTATAGACTATGCTTCATTGTCTTCTTACTTTTCACCATAAAATTTCTTATTAGTTTATCTATGCATGAACTGTTATTATTAGTTTATCTATCTAAATTCCTTGACCCATTTTCACAAATTTCCTTAGATATGCATCAATGCTTTGTAGATCTATTTGTGGAGATCCAAAAATGGTTGTAGATCCATATTTGTTCGTGAAAGTTGTCTCTTCCAGAGAATAGATCTACTATATAATTCTCTGATACGGCAGTGTGAATAGTAAACGATAATGTTTTTCTACTCGGTTTGAATGAATTAATTAGAACATAGTTGAGAGAGAAGAGATAGGCCGTGTTCTTTCACCTATCGCTGCGATTGCGATAGCAACTGAAGAAAAAGACAAAAAAAAAAAAACTGAGATGGAGAAGCAGCTACACACGCGACGGAGGAAAAAGAATCGTGCGACTCAAAATCCTGAAGAGCTACAGTCGCTGTTTTTGCCAGCGACAGACGCGACATCGCATCACTTCCAGAAATTGATCGCAGCGACACAAATGAAAAAAAATGAAAGCTTTTTTTAGATCTCCGAAAGCTTTTTTTTTGGAACTCCGTCGCAGTCGCGACGAACACGACTGTAGATGAACATAAAAGAGAAATAAACACCTAAGAGTCAAAAATTAAAAGCAAAAACGAAACGTCAGACGCGTGTAGTTAGTTTGGGGACAAAGGTGGGCTAAAATTTTCTTTGTTATGGATTCTGAAACGAAATGTAGAAAAACTAGTTAGACCAAGATTTATTGTCTTTGAACCAATTATCTCTACATTAAAATATAAATTTTTTTTAGAAAAATTAAAAGAATCTCGGTATACCTATCGGTTTCAGCTTTACAGAATGAAACCAAACCAGTTATTGATCGGGGTTTGTGTTTGAACCAAAACCGAACATTTACCTCAAACTCAAAAACCTTGTTGACGTCTCTTCTGGGTTTTAAGGCAAATTTTTTGCAAATGGCAGTGTGGAGGACTTGTTTACGCGCCTCCTCCTCCTCCTCCTCTCGTCACCGTTTCTCTACTCTCTTTCCCCTCTTCTCCTCCATCTCCAATCCTCCTCCTCTCTTCTCTCCCTCGCCGTCACCTTCGCCGCCGTGTTTTCCCCCTCTCCGCCGATTCATCTCTTCTTCCCCAGAATTCCCAATCATTCCTCAAGAAATCATAATCCCTAACGATGACTCTTCTTTACCTGTTCTCTTCGTCGTTGATTTTCTCGACGGGTTTCATGAATTCACAGGATTGCCTTGGTGGATGATTATTGCATCTTCTACTGTTGCTGTTAGATTAGCTTTATTACCTTTACTCATACTTCAACTCAAGAAATTGAAGACCATTTCTGAGTTGTTACCTCAGTGTTAGTGCTATTTCTCTACTTTAAATTAGATTTTATAGTTTGCAAAGTCATTACCTTTCTACTAGGTAGTGTTGATTATGGTCCATGCTATGTGATTGGTTCTGCATATTCTTGTGTGGTGTTGATGATGTTAGAAGCCAATCCTGATGTTGTTCATTTCCTACACAGTGCCTATGCCGATCCCAGAGACTCCTACGTTGAAAGGATCTATTGACCAATTTTCTCATTTTCTTAAAGAGAGTCGAGCTATTGGGTGCCCCTCGTTTTTGTGGTTCTTCCCATACTTATCGGTCCAGGTATAATACATCTTCTTCTATTGAGTGCTTTGTGATTCTGGATTGTTTGTAAGTTTTTGTGAAAATCTGGACAAGAGTAGTCCTGCTTTGGTATTTTATCTTGGAGTTTTCGTATGGTCGTCTTTTTTAGACACTCTGTTGACCACTTTACTTTGACATTCGTCCCTTGGATATTGGCTTTCTATTCCTCTTATTTCTCTTTGTATATTTCCTTGTGCACTTAAGAGTATTGAGCCATACCAATGAGATTGGATTTTGTGGATGATTCGAAATTATACAGCTGTATAAGAGGAGTATACAGAGCTTCTGCTTTGTGATTAGAGTTGACCTTTTTGCAGAAAGATCCATATCATACATGCTTGTATATCTGTTTTATACCTTATATGAAACTCTTTCATGTTAATTGATCCTTGGCTTTCTTTATAAATGATATGGTCTTTTCTATGTTGATACATTTATAAATAGCTCACGTGTTTGCATCATATTCATTCTCACTTACCCTTTGGTTTTCATCAATCTGCAGCTCCCATGCTTTTTCTTGTTGATGGCTAGCATCCGGAAGATGTCACTAGATGGTCACCCTGGCTTTGATTCTGTAAGTTGAGACTGCATAAGAATGACTTGTATAGCCACAAAGTTCCATTAAAAACCTGCCACCTTGTCAGATGGTAACTAGCAGCTTCCCTGGTGGTTTTGTTTCTGATCGAATTACTCAATTTTGTATGCCACTGCTCCTTTTTTTCTAATGCTAGTTATGCTGAGTCAACTGGAATACTTTAGTTTTGTTTTAACGAATGGGACAACATCTATCATTATATGCAGAAATTTAAATGGTTAGCACCAGTTTCTTAGGCAATCCAAATATAGAAAAGGAGACCAGGAGAGAAATTAGACTCAGAAGTATGCACGATGAGCGAACTATGTCGTACTTTGCATTGCTTAAGGGAAAAGCAGTTTAGTCTTCTAAGACAGCCTAGCTTTGAATAGTATTGGGTGGATGGACTTCTTAATGTATGTTTATTCATAATCTAAACAGTGTTATCTAGTCTAAAAGTCCATACCAAATTAGAAAACGAGAAAATTTGTGACTGTCTTGATTGTGATAAGGAAAGAATTTTAATTCTTCTTCAGTTCTTTGGGATCAAGTCAAACTCTTCTCTTCCCCTTTCCTCATGGGGGTTTCTTGGTCGAGTTAGCACATCTATCTGGGCATCTACGTTAGGAAGTGGCAATTGATGAATAATGCCAGTCTAGATGGCTGCAATCTGAGTTGGCAAGCATAGGCTAGGTCGACGTTTTAGGATTGACTAGACTTGTTACATTGCTTATATTTTCCTTTTGTACTTTATAGCTGAAGTGTACTTATCTTTAATATGTGAGATGTATGCTCTAACGTTCATTTGTGATTTGTTTTTTATTTGTATAATTAGTTGTTGTTGTTGGACAATTATATTGAAGCTAGACCTTAGTTCTAGTATTAAATTTAACACCTCTGTATTCTGAAAATTGGTGGGCCTCAAGCACATCTGACCTGAATCTGTCCTTTCATATTTCCCGGCTGTTGCTTCTGAGACTGAGCTGGTATCTTATCTTTGCAGGGTGGTGCCTTATGGTTCCAGAATTTGAGTGATCTTCCTGTTGGCTCTTTTGGACCAGTCTTTCCAATTTTAATTGCTGCCTTCCATTACATTAATATACAGGTTTTTTGCGATACTTGGAACTTAAAAATATCTGTTGATGGGAGAAATATTATGCTTGTTACTCTTAGATATTTTTTTTTGCAGTATTGTTACCAATGAGTATTCAAATTGCAGGTGGTAGTATTATATATGTATGCTTCTAACTTCTAATCCTTTTCCAGATTTCTTTTGATACATCCACAATTCGTCAAACTACCGGCTTGACCGGGCTGCTCATGAGAGTGAGTTGAACAAGTCTTATTTACTGTCTTGGTTACTTACGTCTTACAGAATTTTGTTTTGTGTGCTTGGACTATGAAGATATATTGGTATTGTTAGTGATGTTACTCATGTCCACGTTTCCTTTTTGTTATAAATATTATATTTTACGCATCAAGATTCTCAAGATTATACTTGGTTTTTGTGTTTGTAGTATTACAAGTTATATCTGGAGATCTTAGGTGTTCCTCTGTTTTTTGTTGGCTATGCTATTCCACAGGTAGGTGATTTCTCCATTCCTTTCCTCAGCTATTTATTATAATCTATCATTAACCTAGACATCATTCAGCACTTAATCTTGCCTAAATCTTTATCTTTTGGACTTTTGGTTTTCTCTCTACCAATTAGCATTCCGTCTTTGTTCTTGCTTCTTTTTTGGGCCAGTGTGTGCTGTTTATTTATTCATGTTATTATTCTGACACTAATCTTCTTGTTAAGTTTATTCTATCTACGCATTTCTTCATTTTTCTTTTTTTTCCTAGAGATTCTGAATTGTCCTTCATTTTTGCTTCTCGTTTTACTTTTGCGGATTGTTATTGCTATGAAGCCAGAACTAATGCATCTGTTTTTGTAGCACAATCTTTCTTCTGAAACTAGGACTTTTTCGTTTCTTTTTCAGGGAAGTCTTGTCTATTGGGTAACCAACAGCTCAGTTAATATATTTCAGGTATGCGATCTTGTCAGATTTCGGTATTCGCTGTGCAAGATATATTCCTTGTTTTATCTTCCCAGTATTGAGGAATTAGGAATGGTGGTAATTTGCGTTCAATTAAAATAAAGTCGAGAAAATTTAACTTCTTGGTTTTTTTTTCCCTCATGCTTAGATGTTGTTTTCTGGAACTGAAGACCAAACAACAAACTTAAATGTTAAAATAGACAGATAGGATGTTCGCCGTGGCAGAATTGTTGCTACTATGTTGATGAGATGTGTTTTGTGAATTGTGACTGCATTTGTTAAATTTAATAGACTCAAACGTTAAAAGACAGTTGTGTTAGTCCACTGATTTACTTGTTGATTTAAAAAGATTCATAGTGAAAGTGAACTGTACCGGTGGCTCATACAGAATTGACTTTTGGTAGAGGATGTAAAACTGTGTACGTCAATTCCTCACCGAGAGATCTTAATTCTGCAGCAATTATCTCTCAAGCATCCTAGGGTAGGAGCAAAACTTGGTTTACTGACTCAAGGGGCCTCTCCAAGCGTTGAGCATTCCATGGAGATCAGTGAATCCGTGATCAAGTATGTGGATTCTGACTTAAAAGAGCATACCCTTTCTCTACAGACTTTAACACCAGAAGAACTTCTTTCTGTAAGTAGTGGAAAATGAATACCTATTGATCAACATCTACGTGTATGTTTCTTTTTTCTTAAATGGATTTGGTGTCAGCTCTCAGTTCAGGTCTTGTCAAAAGATGATAAAGAAACATCCATTCAGTTGCTTCGGTGCGTTTTTCCAAAGACGTTCCTCCTGGTCCCCTACTATTCTTTACCTTCATGTACTAGCCATGTTCACTGCATGTGTAATTATTCTTTTCAGGTTAGCTCTTGATAAGGATCCTGGATATGTAAGAGGTTTGGTTCTCATGGGGCAGGCTTTGTTGCAGAAGACAGAGTTGTCCGAAGCTACTAAATATTTAGAGCTTGCTATCTCCAAGGTTAGAATTTCCGGTCCATTACTCTTTCCTGTCTTTCTACTTATCACTTATTAGTCCTTTCTGTAATCTTGAGGTCAATTGGTTTCTGGTTCCGGTGGTTTAATATCTATCACTCACTTTTTTTGTACGTTTCACCATACCAACTTATTTTTATCTCCTTGTTCTGCCAACGTATCTAGTTGGTTCTTACTATTGACTGGGTATTAAGATTAAGAGCTTGAGACTCTTTTACTAAGCAGCACAATTCTTTTGTTTCTTTCTTAGCTTCTTGATGAGGATCCATCTGATGCTGAGGATGTTGAACTTTTAATGCTTGCGTCTCAGTGGGCTGGTGCTGCATACGTACAACAGGTTTGACCAATCATCTTTTTTGAAAAAGATAGTTATGAAAGTGTCCTAAATCTGATGTGAATTGTCAGTAATAACTCCTTTGTGCTTAGTTCCAATTTTATCAAAGCTAGATACTATTGTTATTTTTGTTCTGCAAATTTCTGTCACATGACAAAATCGAATTTGTGAATGTTGTCTGCAAATTTCTTCACCGAAAAAATTAATTTGGTGAATGTTGTTTGTATTGACTTTGACTGGTGTTTGGGTGGTGTTGGCATTTGGTGTTGGCATTTGGTGTTTCTGGCAGGGAAAAATGAAAAGCGGAATCACACACTTGGAAAGAGTAGCAAAACTGAAAGAACCCGGTGATCCGAAAAGCAAAGAGCATTACTTTGAGGCATTGCTGCTTCTTTCAAGGTACTACTTTTACAGCAGAACAGTAGTGTCACAAATAGAGAGTTTAGGAAATAGGTAAAGAAGCATATATACTAGAATTGTGAGCAATGTGAAATCAAAAGCTTTTGTTATTGCAGTGCTTTGTACAAAGAAGGGCAGAGTGATGAAGCCGCAAAGATTTTACGAGTAGTAGTAGAGCACAATCCAGCGTACAAGCCTCTGCTAGAACAGTGTGAAGATGAGAATGAGCTGGTTAGCGATCTTGTCAGTCGCAGGAAGGATCATTTCTGATTTTCTCCACCTTTACTTGTGCAACAGTCATTGTAAGTATCTGAATACAACGCTCCTCGCGGAGAGCGTTCATCTTTCAAAAGTTCATAACCTTGTAGGTTAGTAATAGTGTAAATGTATAATCCAATTGATGAATACTAGAAAACATTCAAGACTAATAAAACTAGGACCAAAAGTCGCAATAAAAGTACATACAAAGTTGAGATTTAGTTCACAACACATGTCCTGAATCTAATACACAAAACACACCATCAAACTAGTTTATTCCGATAACAGACATGAGGAAGCGAAGTCTAATAGTAAGATGTGCGATATCATGAGTGTCATGGTTTAAGCTTGAGTGAGGTGGCTCCACCACGCCGGTGAAGACATAGAGAGCCTTTAACTCCTCTGCGCATGTGGCACTACTTGCAACACTGTATCCTACTACCTTCCTCAACGTCTCCATCTTCTCCCATATTTGCTCCTCACTATACACCTGCAAATCCAAAGCCATACATATTTGGACTTTGACACTAGCTTTAAAAAATTGAGCTCAATAAGTTAATCAAAAATCAGTGCCATGTTCTTTGAAGCTATAATAAAAGTTATTTGGATCCCCCACCACATTCAGAGATTTGAGTTAATTTTTACTACATGCCTAACTATGCAATCGACTCTAATAAAACAGCATTGCACTCGAAAAAAACATCATTCCGAGAGCAGGCTTGAGACATCTCCCACCAAAGTTTACTATAACTAATGGCATAAAGAAAGATTAGCAATGAACAAACAGATAATCTGCCCTCAAAACTAAACAACACAACAACATGACATTTTAGAAACCGGTTACCTGCACGCCCGGTTTTCTTCTTTTTCTTAGTTGTGTTTTTTCGTTTCTCTTCCCCGGTTCCTTGTGCCCCACTAGCTTGGTCTATCGGCTGAACCATTAGTCAAGAGATCAGAGAATGATTTTACAATTATTTCAGTCAGTTATCTAGAACCATTGGCACTAGTCAATGAGGGATTGTAACAGAGATGAACAGAAATTACCAAAACCATGTGGGCACTTTTCTAACCTTAACCTTACAGTGAAAATTAATTGTTACTAACCAATGGATCACTCAAGAAGATAATCATGTTAACCATAGAAAAGATAGCAGTAACACAAATGTGTGGCAAGCAACAAATCAATCACCATGTAGAATACATGCAAATTAGAACCTTAGAATGGAATTATTCAATACTTAACTAGAGGCAGGGGATATTCTGTTATGTTATCATTCAGCTACTAACTCAAGAGATGCTAGGATTAAGTATAAACCTCATTCGAAGACGTTTCCTCGTCATCCTTGCCCGTTGAAGTTTCAGTTTTTGTGGCCCCAAGTTCCCCTGCAAAAACGATCAATTTCAGTAAACTATTTCACAATTTTTTTTTATATATAGTGATCATAAACAACCTTCTCGTCCAGTCTCAGGAGCTTCCCGCTTTTCAGGCTGTTCTTGAACCTCCTCTGACTTGGCATTCCCGGACTTTTTATCATCTTGTAATTCTTTCTCAGAGGTTTCTCTGTCAGTTCTACCCTCATCCCTAATTTTCTCTAGCAAGCTCGTTGACTCTTTCGCCATCTCCTCATCTTCCTTAACCTGAATGGGAATGGTTTCTTCCGTACCCATGAAAAGTGCACCCTCACCAACTTCAGCCGCACCTTCACGGTGACCAATCTTGCTGTACTCATCAAATCTAGATTCATCATCATCCTTGTCAACTCCACCTGTTTCTTCAGTATCAGGAAGCAGAGTACTCATGACCTTTTGTGTACAAGCATAATTAGCCAAGAAGAAACAAAAAGGAACCGAGGAGAGGAAGGCGATAGTCGAGGCGACAAAAAGTGAAGGAACAAGAAGTGGAGCTGAAGACACTATAACACCAGCTGTCAGAACCTTCTTCCCAACGCTTACCGCCTTACTCCAAATCCAGCTTCTTTTATCTTCACTCTCATTAGACTGATATTCCTCCATTGTTTGACTCATGGTACTGTCTTCAATTCTGCCAAGAACACCCAGTAAAAAGGGTTTAATCCTAGTTCAAAATTAAAGAAGCCAAAACCAACTGTTTCTATGATTTTTCTCCATAGAATAAAACTGTTACATATTGAACAAACAAGTTTCTGAATCCCAAGTGAATCACTTGCTGGACTCAAAAGATATTTGGAGGAAAAAAGTAACATGCAGACCAAAAAAAACTTGATGCAAGCACATTTAAGAAACACTATTAAACTCCACAGTTTCATATCTTTGAAAAATCAAACAAATCCTGAAAAATGCTTTAAGGGCATTTTATCTTCCACTTAATCAGTGTAAACTGATGAAAACCAAGTAATTTTACATAGGCAAGAACAAGGTCTAGTTAACAAGAAGGAAGAAAAAGAAGAAACCTGTTTAGGTTGCGGCAACTTTTGAAAGCAAAGAACTCATGGGAGATTTCAGTAGCGAGTAAGAGAGAATAAGGACCAGAGACGGAGAGAGAGAGAAAGGCAAAACTTCTGTGTAGACAAGTTGGAGAAGAACACAAAGAAAGACAGAGACACGCGTCGAGGAAACAGAAACTGAAGATTGCATGGTTTTGTGTCGCAACGTGTCTGTTCTTTTCTCTATCCACTTGTTCTCAGTCCTCTGTTTAATGCAGAGTGAGTGAAGAAGATTTGGGTTTTGATCAAAGCTGTGATTTGGCTAAATGATGCGCAAAACAACTGTTCCTTGAGAATAAGCAGGCAGACCTCAAAACAATGTTTTGAGCTTTTTCAGGTTTACCTTTTTTTTTTAGATAAGTTGAGAATTAGTACGTTTTCCCAAAGTTGGGTTTGTTGGAAATATAGTACGTTTACGAAACTTAATTGGGAAAGTTATACAGTTACTATTTATAATTAGGGAAACAGTATATTATTACTATTTGTGTAATAGAATTTGTGTGAGATAGGAGAGATAGTGGGGTAGAGTGTAGAGAATGAAAATTACTAGTAGTGGCTTTGTATTTGTGAGAAAGAGAACGTGGGTCATGTTTTTTTTTTTTTAATTTCTTTTCTTTTCTCTATTATCTCTTATTCCCCCAAAGTCTCATATTAAAAAACTCGTTAGTAAATTTTTTGTTTCTAAAATTTATCAAATACATAAAAATCTATGTTTTTTTCTCTATCATTTGATATGCATTTTGTTTGAAATTTTTTAAAAAATTTATATTATAGACTACTACTGTACACAAAGAATGACTGTACAGATATAGACAACTGTACATGTATAGACAACTGTACAGAAGAATGACTGTACAGAAAAATGACTGTACAGAAGAGTGACTGTACAGATATAAACCACTGTACAGAAGAATAACTGTACAAATATAAACCACTGTACAGAAGAATAACTGTACAGATATAAACCACTGTACAGAAGGATACATCTTTACAGAGAGATGCAGCAGTACAGATAGATGCATATATACAGAGAGATGCATATGTACAGAGAGATAATTATATGTTTAAGTGCACAAATAATTATAAAAGATATAACTATTCTATCTGTACATGTTTCTAGCTGGACGGATATATTTCCTTATATATGTTTAAAACGAATTCATTCTTTTAAGTTTAATAAAATGTCATATATTAGAATTCAAGTGCACCGGTAATACAACTTTATAAATACACAATCTCATAAAATTTTCAATCATCATACTCTTCCAAAACATTACATACTCGTTCGAAATTAACCTGTTTTGCATTTCAATTTCCTTGTACCTAATTAACTACCTCTATTCTAGAAATTATAACAACGTTGCACTATAACTCTAAAAAATAGACACTTCTCTAAAATTTATCTCCTAACATATTTCAAATGAATGTCTACCTTAACAAACACTTTTAACACAAAATTATACTCTTTTAACACAATATTATACTTTCTTACAGTAGATCATTACCCAAAATTCTGAAATTTCTACTTATCATAAAGTCTCAACTATGTTAATAAATAATTTAGATATGAAAACATATAGTATATATTTCATTGTTTGTGATATTTGTTTATTGAAACCGAAAATCATATATATTTGAGTATAGATGCTTTAAGCTTCACTTCTAAGATTAGACCCAAAGAAAAAAAGAAACGAAAATAAATAGAGTTTGTGACCTATAGACTAATGAATAAATGCAAACAGAATAAGTGCCATTAGTGTTAATTACGAACAAAAACAAATCATGGGATTATGAGCAAACTTACGACCGAACCAGCATCGACTCATGGATCGCTAAGGGCAACATCACTTGTCCATTCACACGGGTCGCTCTCTTCGACTTCACTCGCATCCCTAGAAAAGAAATCACTAATATAAGCATGAAAGGAATCAATCACAAGTAATGATTTTGGATTCAATTGATTATACATCCGTAGGAGATCTAGGATTTGAGCATAAAAAGAACAAACCCACATAAATGTGAGTGAAAATGAGAACAGAGAGTGAGTGAGATATGAAAAAGGAGAAACCTTTCTTGATGAAAAGCGAGAGCAGAGTTAGGATCGAGACCAGACTAAGAGAGATAAGTCTCCACATCTTGGATGAATTTGGCGGCAGGAATTCCTCTTCTCTCAGTCAAATCGCTACCACTTTCACTCGGAGAAGAGGAAGACATCTTCAAATTGGATTCCGATTTGGGGATTTAGGATTTTAAAAGCTTTGACTTGGTTTCTCGATTGTTTTCGAATCTATCGACTTTGGGACGAGAGAGTGAACCAGCGAGCGACGGACCAAGAGTCGGAAATACGACGTCCCTGTTACTATCTCCTTTCGTCCCCGTTACCAAATACGTGAGCTTCGGAATCTTCGATATTCTGGATAAGTTCCGATTTGGAGCTAAACAGAAGGATGGATCTGATGGTTTTCGAGAAGTTAGTGTTAAACCCAAAAGGAACAAGAGGAAAACACTGAAGATTGAAATCGCTGGTCGAGAATAAGAACGAGGAGAAGAAATGTGAGATCTTTTCATGATTCGATTTTAATTCCACGAATTCATCATCTAATTTTGGCTCCCGTACTTAGAATTCAAACCCATAGATATTCTTCTCTCTCTCACTATGGTTGTTTGAAATTAGAGGATTTCGTAAAAGAATCAAAATTAAAAACAAATGTGAATTGGAGATATAATTTCCAATTAATTTTTGAACCCAGAATTGTACATTTTTTATTATCTATAAAAGTTACAGATGAAAATGAAGGCTTAGAGAAGAGAGGAATGGATCTGACGAAATGTCTAAAAGAAAAAGAAAAATAATTTATTTTAATTAAAATGGCATAGTTGTAAATAAAATGGTTAGTTGAGGGTTTGGAAGTCACCGAAATAGTAATGTACATTGGCACATGGGAATATTGCCAATTATAAATAGTATATGTACTACTTTTCAAATTAAGTTTGAAAAATGTACTAAATTCCAACTTATCTCTTTTTTTTTCCCGGTTAAAGATTACTTGTGGGTTTTACTAAATAATCATATTTAAGTCAACTTTTGACAGAAAAAAAAAAATTCATATTTAAGTTGTTTTCTGTAAATATTTTTGCCGGAAAAACTCTTTTATCTTAAAATCTATTAATGCAAATTTCTCTCAATCTGTTAAAATATGTCGTGAAAATTAGACGGATTACAGTTACATCAAAACGTAGCATTTTTCATAATTTTTTCTAATCGACTTCGACTTTACACATACTTCAAAGAATTTCACTTTGATAAATTAGAGTTCGTCAATTTTGGTTTTTCACTTTGAAAATTTTAGAGCTTAGGTGAATTTCTTCGGGGTTTATAATTGGCTATTAAAAATATTTTGTTGTTTTTTGTTTACAGTTCGTGTTGTAAAAGTATATATATATGTCGTTTTTCAATTCTGAAAAATTTGGGAATGAAGCATTTTTTGACAAAGTTTATTCAAATGAGACACTTTCAAAGGAAGAGGCTTTTTTCCAACTCTTTTACTGAATTTGTGACCAATTTGCCCTTGAAAAATGAGGAACGAAGAAACCTAGCGTTTAAGTTCTAGCTAAGATCTGATGATCAAGACTATATACACAATTTATTTACCCAAAAAAGGCATAGTACCGCCTCTCTCTATTTTTTCTTACCCTTTTTTCTTTTTTCGAGACGAAGAAGCAGGAGGTTGTTACTCTCCTCTACCAAACTGCCTCTTCCCTTAATCTCCCCTTTATCTCCCTCTTCTTTTGGTTATCTGTTCTTCTCTCTTGTCTTACTATAGTTTTTTTGGTTTCGTTGGTTTTGAATCATAAGGAGTTGGTTTTGTATGGATCAATGGTACATGTTATTCGTTGATGCATTGCATATCTTGAAACTTTTTTTTTTTTTTTGTTATGGGTTCTTAATTTTATCCTTCAGTTTAGATTTATTCTTGTTAGATCTGTTGAATTTAGTGCCTTCATTTTTGAATTGGATGTAACTTGCATAGACGAAGAGTGATTGGACGCATAAAGCTGGGTTTGTGGTGGTTTTGTAAGAAGATTGGTTAATGTTTATGGCTTTTTTTGAAGCTCCGCTCTGTTAGGCTGCGGTGGCCGCTGTGAGCTCTAGTTAGAAGAGGTAGGAAAGACTAAATTAGCCAATTCTGGTATTGAATTTCATATATATTTGTTCAGCTTGTTTGTTATTATTTGATTCTGGTCATGATTCGCGATTTTGCTTGAGATTAAATCGAATATTTAGTGGATGCTCTTACGATTGATAGTCGTGTTGTTTTATGAAATTTTTGAATGATGAATTAAATTTCTTTGAAAACTGCTAGGGAAGCCCAAGTAGCTAAAAAAACATGTTAAGAATGACAGTGAGAAGGAGAAAAATGCAAATTCCATACTTGATACTTAGGTCAGAGTTGATTTCAAAAGCTGAGGAAGCTGATCGGCGACACCGATCTATTAGATCGTCTGCTTAAGTACATGGTAGGTAAGGTGGCTCCAGTGGCGGAGGTACTGAAGAGGGAGGGGGTCAATTTATGATTTTTTGTTTTTTAAGGTAAGTCTGATAATAATTATGGATATTTTGGTTTAATTTTTCCATAATGACCCCATGCCAACAATCAATTCTTTAGTTTGACCCCTCACATGTTTACTTTTTATTTAGCATTAATTCATTTTCCATTTTTTGTTTTATGTTTTTTTTAATGTATGGCTACAAATCTCTAAAATTGTGGTACATACTAATATTTTTTAGACATATTCTATTTTTTTCCTTAGTTTTTTTTCAAAATTGTTCTTAGTCATATTTTATTTAGTTTAAAATAAATGATTTATTATTAATATATAATTAAATAAAAATAATTATTTATATATGACCCCTATAAACTAAAATTCTAGCTCCGCCACTGGGTGGCTCCTGGATGTCAAGATAGGTTTACGAAAAAGACAGAGAAAAATAAATATCCATTTATTCGCCGCTAGATGGATACACCGTCATTTCTTACACTATATCCATTTGTTTGATGTTACATGGATACACCTCCACTCCTAAATGTCATATACGAATGTGTACTTGCGGATTGTCAACCATAGGAATCCGTCTATTACCCTTCGAAGATATGTTCGCCAACTTATGAAGTGTTCTTGTATTTGATTTTGGTGAACAATGTTTAGATTTGGTGTTACTCATCTTTAGTGTTTCTGTTTGTGGAGCTAAAACATTTGAACTTAAGAGCTGTAAAATATATGATCATTCCTATGGTGATATTCATATGATTATATTCAAAAATGGACAATATATTCACACGACCATTTAGCTGTGAACAAATTATATGGTAAGGAACGGACGATCCATGACAATATGTTCAAGATGGATTATCCATTCAATATCACTTTGGTCAAAATATTCATTCTTTTACTTACCCTTATGCTTTGTTTTTAAATTAACTTTATCATGATAACTTGTTCACTTAAATTTGACCATGTGGAGTTATGGTGAAACCTGACAAACACTTGAACACAAATGATTCATGTGTGTAGCTTTCATCAATTGTCTTTTTAATGAAAATGTTATTCTGCGGTTTTGCGGTTTCAAGCGTTATTTTGCGTTTTGACCGACTGATTTGGCGATTGAAAATGTGTGCGTTTGCGGAAGATTTACGACTGGTTGATCAGCGGGTACGATAGAGGTTAAACTAAAATTTATAAAAACAAATATAATTTATAATTGTTAAAAGTATAAAAACACCAAAACTATATTTATGAAAAATTATAAATTTTTGAAACATTACTAAACAAAATATTCAAATATTCAAAATTTTATAGTGAAACTCAAATAATTATTAATATTGGAAAAATTAATGTTAGATAATAATTATTTATTAAAAATATTAACTGTGAATATATAAAGGACTTGATAATATACATTTTAATTTGCTAAGTTTTCTTTTTAGTTTCTTTCCTTTTTTAAACCAACCGCAAACGCTTGCGAGAAGGAGCTTTTGAAATCCGGCGATTTTGAGTGGTCCGAACCGATAATGGAGCGGTTTCTATGATTGGTACCAACTGCAACAAACCGCTAGCAACCGCTAGG
This sequence comes from Arabidopsis lyrata subsp. lyrata, assembly GCF_000004255.2. Taxonomy (NCBI): domain Eukaryota; kingdom Viridiplantae; phylum Streptophyta; class Magnoliopsida; order Brassicales; family Brassicaceae; genus Arabidopsis; species Arabidopsis lyrata. Next base: position 8,040,776 of record NW_003302554.1, read on the forward strand.
TGGGCGATAGCGGGAGAGCCAATCAACACATTAAGACTAAACCCTACCTCTATCTACTAAACTCAAACCGATATTTAACTTTTTTAAAATATACAACACTAAACCCTACCCCTACCTACTAAACTCAAACCGATATCAATTGATGTAGATGTTCCAGTTGTGATAGATGACTTTGCTTTGTACATGTGTTCAACCATATACTAGATTTTAAACCGTAAACCAAAATTCAAAACTATATATAAATCGTAACCATTAAAAAGTGATAATTACCTAGAGATAAAACAAACTCACAGCAAATCAAAGACACAATTGTCCATTGATGAGTATCCAAACAGTCAAGTCCAAATGGTCATCTAATAATTCACATGGTCGTTTCATATCAATACACAAATTTATATATGAAGGATAATCGTCAATACAATTTTTTTTTCGCATAACTAAGAAGCAAAAACAATAATTTTATCAATTGATTGATTTTTCAAAGGGTAAGTGACACTTTATCACACTAAACCCTAAACCGTAAAATCTAAACCCTAAATTTTAACAAATCAAAGATATTTTGTCCATTGATTAGTGTCCAAGCAATCAAGTCTAAATGGTCATATAGTAACTCACATGGTCGTTTCATATCAATAACAAGTTTATACATGAACGATAATAGCCAATTTAGAGTACATTGTTTATTTTTCTTTAACCATGTATTCACTTGTGTATGGACACTTCCATCATTATATAGCATTTCGTCGTTATTTAAGTATGAAGAAGAATCTAAATGTCAATTACTTGGCTTTTACTTATATTTTAAAACTCGTAAAATATGGAGCTACAAGTAAACAGATTTGAAAAACAGGTTCATGTCTTGTACCTATATAAAACAAATAATCAATAAGTTGGCTTCTATTAAGATTTTATAATTCGTAAAACATGGAGCGATAAATGAAAAAAATTGAGAAATGGTTGCATGTCTTCTACGTGTATATAATTTGACTCGTTCTTTAATAAGTCTTACAAAAAATATCCACTAATCCAAAAGATAACAAAAAACGTATATAGTGTATGAGCACTATATCCATCTTTGCAGATGAATTGACAGATTCCGTTGGATGACATCAATAAATAGGCGTCCATCTGACCATCCATGTTTGTTCTCTCATCACGTTGTGCCAAAGATTGACTAAAAGCGAAAGTCTTTGGAAGCAACATAAATATTTCCAAAATCAATCACCAAATAACATAACATCTGTGAATGAAAATTAGTCTAAGATCTAAGCCGAAATCTCCATCAATTATCTTTAATCAATTTCACAGAACCAGAACTAGCAACAAGCTCCATCAATAAGCGAATCAACCATCAAAAAGCTCCTAATCACATAACAAGATTTTCTGAATATATACATCCCAAAAATCATCATGAATCAAAGGATATTTTATTGAAACTGGAAACAGATATGAACTTAGCAACAAACTCCATCAATAAGCGAATTAACCATCAACAAGCTCCTAAACGCATAAGATTAACCAGATTGATTGGTCACGGTTCCTAAAAAACATCTCGAATCCTTTATCAAAAAAACTAAAATACAAGTGAAGAAGAATTAGAGCTAGATCTAGAAATTCTTACCAAGTTGGGCTTGAATTCCTTCATCTTCTGCAGATTTTCAACTTCACCTTAAGCTTCTTCTGTTCCACGTCCTTTGTCTCAAGTTCCTCTTTCTTCTTCCTCAGGATGTCATCTTTCTCATTTAGCAAATCCTTGGTTTTATCCTTCTCGATCTTCATCTTCTCCAACATCGCTTGCATCTCCATCAAGTCTTTCTCAAACGACTTCGCTTCTTTCCCCTTGCCTGAGACCAGCGACAACAATGGTGACTCGACGATCTCATGCTTCTGCTTCTTTCCTCTAGGGTTTCTGTTGATTCGGTAAGGTTGAGAGGTTTTTCATTGTAGACTCGCCCATAAGAGAGAAGAAGATGTAGAATCAATCTGGGAGAGAAGCTTTGGTTCGCAACGAATGATTGATTGTGAAATCTCGTTTAAAAAATGATTTTTTTTGGATAACAAACTTAGGGTCTAAATGGTAACTGAGGAATCTGGCTGAATTGCTGAATCTAGCTGAATATATTTGTGTTTTTCTACGAAATCTGGCTGAATAATTTAAACTTCAAATGGTAACTGCTGAAGGCTAAATTTTTTTAATAATTAATCAAATAAACTTCTAAAATTATTAATTAGAAAATTGTTTCACTAAAACCGACGAAATAACCGAATGGATCTTAAATTTCATTATCGAAAGAACCAGAACCAAAATATTTTGGATACTTAAATGAAACTGAAATATAATTATATATCCAAAATATTAGTTAGTTTTATACAAACTAATAAAATAAATTTCCAAATAATAAAACCCGAACCAGAATCAAATGGACACGAACCATAATAACCAAAAAAACTAAAAAATATTTGAAAAGTTTTTGGTTTCTAATCCGTTCTTGATTCCAAAATACCCGAAACCGAACCGAACATAAACCGAAATTTTAAAATTACCGAATGGATACTAAGCTCGAGAACCAAAATATCCGAAACCAAAAATTAAAGAATCAAAACTGAAATAAAGACCGAACATCCAAGACTATCCGCTATTATCCTTAATGAAATCATAATATTAAAAAAATATTAAATCTATTAATTCTTTAAAAATCCACAAAAAAATTATTAGTTCCAAAAACCAAACTTCAAAATACATTATTCAAAAATACATATCAAAATTCACAAATGAAATGCATCTGTTGAAGGTTTGATTAATTCAATAAAGAAAAGAATAATGTGGGACTATTATGACAGAACGCCAAAAAGTCTACAAGAATTCCACATACACAAATGATGTAACATTTCTATCTTCCACAAGAATTCCTCAACAAATCCACATAAACATGTTACCATTTACAGCCTTAATCCCACAAAATATTTGTGTTCAGAGAGGCATTTGGAAAACCATACTCGAATGATTAATCAAATACAATAAGACTTTTATAAATAAATACTCGATAAATTAATAAATTCTTTCGGTTCCGAGTTGGAACAATGTAAAGAATGACACAAATCGATAAAATAATAAGATAATAACTTTTTTGAAAATCCTATGTAAATATATGATCCCATCAATATCATAAATTAATAATTATATAAACTCGCCCAAGACTCGCCAAAAAAAAATGCATGTTCTGAATATAGATATCTCAGTATTGTAGTAAAATCCAGCCATAACAAACACGAATGAAGACTTGGGCTTTGTCTTCTTTATACAAACGCCATTCTCGAATCGCCAAGGGTATATCTACAATATGCCAAAAGCTATGATTGAGAATGCATGCAGCATTATGCGTTATTAATTTATATTCAAAAAGTGAACATCTATTATTGATTCCTTGTCGCCAGTGTCATAATATTGTTTCTAATTGCACAAAATTTGTTAACGTTCGAGTATGATCAATGAAATTTTCTAGAATGAATTTTTCCGTAGAGGTTTGTCATTTTCTAAAAATTTTGAGGGGATGGTGGTCAAAACCTTTTCTTCAATAGTTTCGAGAGCATAAGCATATAACACCAAAAAGAAAACTGACCGACGGAGATACGATAGGAGGGTTTGGTTGTGAAGGGGAAGGGGGAGGCCAAATCCGAGGCCAACATGTGGATTCATGATCGTCGTTGCTAGTAGAAAACAAAACAAACATACAAAATATTCAATTAAAAAAATAGTCATTTCACGACTCATAAACCTATGGTGTCAAATTTAACTATTAATCATTAATTATCACCGCAACCATCAATCTATATATATATATATATATATATAATGAGAGAGTTTTCTCTCCTCTTAAGATATTCATATCATCATGTTAAACATCCAATTATACAAAGTCATGTCATCAGTCATTTTTTATTTACCTTAAAGTCTAATTATAGTGTCCCATTAAAGGCCCAAGTGACATAACAAATGAGAAAAAGGGTTTGTTATTGTATGTATTCGTGAATATATATGTGTATAACTCCCTCTTTGTGAAACCACACGCCGCTGCGAAGTTATTAATGCCGTGGTATTAATATTGTTGTTACTGTGAACCTCGTGGAGGAGTAGTGAGGTTTACGTACAAAAGAAAGAAAAAAAAAGTTGGGGGAGGGGAACTGCTACCAATTAGCAATACAAAGTCTGAAACATTTTATGTTTGTGAATATATGTATATATATAGCCAAAGATAAAGAAAAGTCTTGTGTTTGCTGTGTTTGTTCATTTAATTCATATTTATTTATAGAGCCCTTATTTATATTGACGTTAATTATAATTAATATAAATTTTAATTAAATAAAAATAAATTAAATCAAATAAATGAAATTTTAATATATAGTAATAATAATACTATAAAAATTTTACTAGTAATAATATATATATATATATATATATAATATGAGTATTTTTTCTTATCTTAAAATCTCCACATCATATGTTAAAAATCCAATTAAACAAAGTCATGTCATCAATACTTTCTATTTTCTTACGTGAAAGTTTAATTACAATGTTCATTTAATTCATATTTCTTTATATTGATGTTAAGTATAATTAATAGAAATTCTAATTAAATAAGAAAAATTAACAATTGTTTTTTTAATATAGTAAAAATAAGGTTAGATCGTCGTTCTCAATCATAGCGTTTGGCACATAGTGGATATACCTTTGGCGATGCGAGAATTGCGTCCGCATAAAAAAATACAAAATCCAAGTCTTCATTCGTGTTTGTTATAACATATTTATTTATATCTCGTTATAACATATTTATTTATATTATAGTTTATAATTATTATTAAGTAACGGTATACCACGAGTCCACGAGACAATTATTAATAAATTGAGGATTTAACCCGTATTAAAGCGGTATATAAATATTGATTCAAATTCGTCCACCATATAAATCATTTCAGAATTATAACTCGTTCCGTAATTTCTTAACCCGTCCCGTGATTTGTTTTTATTTTAAAATTTAATGATTATTTATTATATATAAAAGTTTAAAAATCATATCATTCTCTAAGACATTTATATTTTACTAAACTGAAGATTTAATATGTATTAAAGCAGTATGTTAATGATATTTTAAAATTTTATAAATATTTTTATTAAGTAACATTATACCATAGGACAATTTTTGGTTTTATACAATCTTTTCTAAATGAGACTGATTTAATATGTCTAATATTGGTGGTATCAAAACAAAAAAAGATTTAATCCATATTGAAGAAGCGGATTAATGATATTTTAATCTTTTTCTTATTGTTGATTCAAAAACCCGTCACGCCAAACCCGTCCGGCCAAAAAACTCATTTATTTTATTAATGTTGATCTTATTTATGATATGATTCTGAATCATTGTCTAAATATTTTAATCGATGTAGAACGTTAAACACACATTTTCGTCAATTGGATAATATATGTCCGTTTTTTAAATTTCGAATCACAGTATATGTAGAAAAAAAAAATTGATTTTTTTTTTTTACTTTATATATTATATGATGATCCAAAACAGTTAAAAACAAATCAAACAAAGATGATGGGAGAATCATAATTCTAAATCTTAATCAAATCTTCTAAATATCTAAATTATTAAATATGAAATATCCGGTGTATGAGTTGGGTTATTAAATTATTAAATTATTAAATTATTTTTATGAAGGAATTTAAAAAACGGGTCGGATATCCGATTAACCCAGAAGTATTTTTACCCACCCGTCACCAAAGTGTTGCAAAAATACTAGTATAGATTGAGAGATCTATATTCTAAACATGCTTCCAATCAACTTACACTACAACACCAAAAAATATAAAAGGCTTGATATTGTTCGAGTCTAATAAGAAGTAGATTTGTAGAAAAGTTTTAAAATAACCATTTAAATTACCAAAATATTACCAGATTAAAATCTCATCAAACAAAACTCTAAATTTTTCAACACATCCTACAAATCCTTTATTCTTATTTTCTCCTACTTCTCTCCCTTCTTCTTCTTTTCGTCAACTTCATCAAAGATATCCCAATGCTTTTTTGAGACAATCGGCGGTTCTTTTTCCTCGTTAACTTTCTCTCTTATATGTTGTGTCTTTATCGGTTTTGAGTCTTTGTTTTCTTTCCTAGATCATATCTTTTAAAGAGTCAAAGCATGTTTTTAGAGTCTTTCAATCCTTTATCGAGTCTGTACATGTTTCAGGAAGCTATGCTGGAGTTGGAGGCTTTTAGTATCAAAAACGGGCGTTAGGAGATGAAATAGAAATATAATGATTCAAGACAAATCTGACGGAAAATGGCATCAGACAAATCTCATTAGACAACTGCATGATGCACAGTTCCAGTTTCCTGCCCAAATCTGCTGGAAAATGGTATCAGGCAAATCTCATCAGGCAACAGCCTGATGCACAGTTATGGGTTCCAGCCCAAACATCTGCTGGAAAATAGCATCAGGCAAATCTCATCGGGCAACTGTCTGATGCCCACTTCAGGTTTTCTTTAACCGAATCTATCTTCTATTTTTTGTAATTGGGAAAACCTAGAGACCTAATTTTTTCACAACACGTTTTCTTTCTGCAACTTTTGAGAGTTCTCTCTTTTCAGCTTTTTGGAATTCTAGAGATTCATCCTTCTTGACAATTATTTCTAAACATTTATCTCATTTATTCAAATGAACTCTGTTTTCTTTCAAATCTATTTAGTTTGTCTTTTTTCTGTTGCAATGAGTGAGTAGTTCTCTTAATTGGGTTTTAGGGTTCTAAGTAGAAAGTCAATAGATTAGTGAATAGATTGTCATAGGGAATTCTCTATCATTAGATTCTTATATTTACATGTTCTTAATGCTAGAATATGATTGATCACCCTGTTGTAGGTTCTAGATTTTTCTATACATCAAAAGTGTTCGATAGAATGTCTGAATGAATGTATATTGAGCAATGGGTTTCTAGCCAACGAAAGTAGACGTTAGAACGCATTGTGAACGAAATGAACCAATAATCGTAAATGTCAATATGATTAGGAAACTACAAATGAAAGTTTAGTAGTTGAGTAGTCGAATTTAGTAGCTAATGTCTTGAAAGAGAGTTAGTCTAGAATTGTGTTCATAGTTGAGAATGGTTCTTCATTTATGAATTTCTTGTTTCGTTTATCCCGCTAGTCATTGTCTTTTGAAATATTCTATGGCCCAATGTCTTTAATTCATAAGTTTAATCATCTATTTTAATTGCATTTTTATTTACAAGTCTGAAAACCCAAACAAAACAACCTTTCGCTTTAGCAAAGAACAAGTCTCCGAAGTCTTTAGTGTACCATTGGTTCTCGTAGATCGATCACGTATATATTGGCTTGCGGTTAAGTGTATCGGGTAATTACTCGAGCAATCACTCCCCTTTAGAGAACAATAATAGCTTAATTGTGTTACAGCCGGCAACTATAACACATTTACATCCCCTACTCAAATGAGAAACAACTAATATCACACAAATCTTCTTTTAATTTTTTTCTTTCCGAAATCATTTCTTGCATAATACATCAAAAAATAATATTTTATCAAAATAAAATTTGTCTTCAATGCGATCTGAATAATCCTCTTTATATGTGAATTAAGAAATTAATAACAATAAAGAAGCGTTTAACATTCAAATTATTAGTGGATAAAAACATACATGTTTAAAATTTAAACTGGACTGATCTAAATTAATAAGTTAGTTTTTGTTCTAAACCATCATATGTTAGTTCTTTCTTATGCACAACCACAATGTTATTACTTATAAGTATATGAAACACTTATGACATAAACATTACATAAAAAAAAGAAAAACAATACGAATAGATTCTATATTAATTAGCATAATACCTAGAGGAAACCGTTATAATTTTCTTTCACAAATTACTTCTTTATTTTATTGGAAATTTTCTAAATAAAAAGATTAACAATAAAATTTATAATTTATCTGCAAGATATTAAAATATTAAAAGCAAAATTCTATATTCTATATCAAATCTATATGGTTTTATTATTTTACCCTAACAACAAAAGTCGAAATCGTTCATAGAGTTTTAGTTTAAGGTATTTTCTATTTTTAATGCCAATTTTCAACCTGAAAATTTCGTTGCCCCATATTTTAATTTGATGCAAACTTACTTCTCAAATAATATTTTGAAAAAAACCTCACAGTTAGTCAAATAAAATAAAAAATAACAGTTTTTTCTTTTTTCTTTCAAAAGGCCTCAAATATTTTTGGACGTCAACATCAAAATTAAGTGTCAAAGCTTTGTAAATTAAGTGTCAAAGCTTTGTTTTACCTTGTTATAAACTTCACACGCAACAATTATCTTCACTAGAACTAGATGAATACCTACGCGTAGCGTGGGTATTTGTGTTAAAAATTGCAGAAAAATATGATTATGTTTTTTGTTACATGTTATTTTGTGTGTTATTATGTAATTAATAAAGCCATATCTATTTTCTATAGTTATAATTTTTATGATTAGATTCATCTTTGACTCGAAATATTAATTCCACGTTTTTAAAATATAAACCTGATTATTTATATACCTACGATCCTAATCTTTCATTATCATGAATACATACAACAATAATATATGATATATTGATACAATGATATGTGATTATGTTACTTATGTGGTTTGAAACTTGCATAACTTAATTCTAAACAAACAATTATTTGTTCCATTCAATCTCTCGTTATCTAGTACGCCAACCACATCATAATATGCTAGTAAATTAAGTCAACACTTTAGATCTCTCTTCTTGCATACAACTGTATAAGAGAGAGTCTCGTGTTTTAAATTTCTTGGTATGTCTAACGTTTCAAAGGACCCTTAAGTGAAAAAAATTGTGTGTCAATGTTACCGACTTATCATAACGCATAAAAATAAAAAGAGAGAATGCCATGTTCAGAAAACATAACATGAAGTTAGGTAGCAAATATATAAACTACAACGCAAGTAATTTTTTAGCTATTATCGAGTAATGACCATCGATTAAAAATTTAGTAATATAAGAAGAGTAGAATGAAAGTAGTGCTTAATACAATAGTATGATCTTTTACTTTATTTTCTAGTTTCTTAAAAAATCAATTAAGAGTGAGATTAATGGAAAATTTAACATAACAAAAGACTTTTGATTTTCTCTCAATTAATTTTGCTAATTTTTTTATTTAAATAATGTCGAATGACACATGCCATTTTCTTATGTGATGATGTGGCACTCATATGGAGAGAGTTGGCCAACTTTTATATATATGATTTTGAACCGCATAACTTTCTTGCAATTTGTGCATGAATAATAATTTTATTTAAACATTAAATCCTTATCGTTATAGTATATCTGAATAATCAAGTTTGCCTTTTTCCTTTTCTCATAATCCACAAAAGCAGACCAAAAATGTTGTTTTCAAAGAAGCTTTTAAGAGCTTTTAGTTTTTCTTTTTTTACTTTTTTGTTCTAATTGAGTTTTAATTTTGTTTTTTTCTCAACTTTGTGATTTTGAACATTAGTAAATTACAATTTATGAATTTTACATAATCATATGCAGACTGTTTGTATATTATTTTTATATTATAGATAAGGGCATTTAGCTAAATATCCAATTTGGATAAATGAATTAAAAATATAGCACTATAATTCAAACAACTAAGAAACTAACATAAAGGGTGTGTAAAATTACATTTTTGATGTTCGTTTAGAGGAGAAGCGCTGACACATGTGGTAAGTTGGCATGAGAGAGAAATTCAGTTTATTTATTTTATTCATTATTTTCTTTTCACCCCTTCTAAAGTTTAACTCATATTTATATGTATATATATTAATTTAAGTTCATGATTCTTTAAAAATAAAAAACTAGCTTTTTTCTGTAGAGAACATGATTTGAATTTTTTAAATCAGATATAAACTTATGAAGAAATTAAAAAAGTATTCTAAATTCAATATTTTTGATTAAAAAGATCACATAATATGAATAAAAAAACATTATAGAATGAAATGACTCATGAACCTTAGAAATTTTGTGTTAAACGCAAAAAAACATTATACCTTATAACATACAACATAAGGAACCCAAACGATCATGTTAAACGCACGAAAAAATGAACGATATACTTTAAAAAATGCAACATAGAAAACTCAATATTTTGAGTTAAACACATGCCAAATAAAGAAAGATATACCCTAAAAGATACAACATAAGGAACCCAAACTACCGAGTTAAACGCACATTAAAATTAGATTATACAAATTTGGCATAAATAAAATAGTATAGAACCAAATAAAATAGTATGGAATGAGGTACCATGATAACGGTTTCAGCTACAGTGATAACGATGGTAATGGTAGCAGTAGCGATGGTATTTATGGTGATGATGGTGGTGGTGATGGTGATGGTGATAGGTGTAGTATAGCGATGAAGGTGGTGGTGACGGTGGTGGTGGTAACGGTAGCGGTGGTGGTGGTGGTGAAAAGTGCAGGGGTAGTAATACCGGTGACAATAACGGTGGTAATAGTGACGATAACTGTAAGAGATAAAACATAGACAACCCAAGCGACCAAATTAAACGCATTTCAAAAAAAATATATATTAAACCCTATAAGATACAACATTGGCAACCCAAACAACTTAGGTAAACCAGAGCGGTGATATTGAAGGTAGCAATGGTGGTGGTGGTAGAAATGATGGTGTAGTAATATAGAAGATAATTATATTATGGATTCCATATAGTTTATATATATATATATATATATATATATATAGAAGTGATGGTGTAGTAATATAGACGATAGTTACATTATGGATCTCATATAGTTTATATTATATATATTACGTTAGAAAAGAAGAAAAAAGAGAGGCAAGGATTAATAAAAAAAAAAAAAAGAAATAGAGAGGAGAAAAGAGCACTGTGTATTATGGCAATAAGGACAAACATGTCATTATTATATGAAATACAAAGAATATTGATGGTACATGGTTAGAATGGTTATTCCTTTAATTTTAATTTTTTTTTTGGTTATAGCCACCAATTCCCCTTATAGATATGTCAATCATATAACACAAATGCATACATGAAGAAGAATTTTGAGCATGTAACTTTTGTTTTTGTTGTTGTTTTGAAATTTCATGAAGAACCAAATCCTTACAGCGATTGCAACTAACAATGATCTCATTTCGTGTCCGAATGCATCTGGATCAAATATGTTGAACTATTATATTACAATTTTGATTTCAAAATGTATTACAGTTGAATTTGCAAGTTAATTAAACGAATTCAGTGACAACATAATTGAAATAATATTTGGAACTAATGAAGACTGACGATTATATCATCGATTATATCTCCAATATGCAGCAAAACAGAACAGAGAGCTTCTTGGCTCGTTACATCTTTCAAGCATCAGTATACGCAATCTGGCGTGAGAGGAATGGTAGACGACATGGGGAAGCTCATAACTCAGCTGGTCAACTAATCGGCTGGATCGACAAGCATACTCGGAACACACTCTCTTCCATCAAACTGTTGGGTGATGGTAGATACGACAAAGGATTGCAAAAGTGGTTTGAAACAAGACTTTAAATTCTTTTGAGTTTCAGATTTCAATTATGATTTGATTTAAGATGAACGTTGCACGAGTTGTAAAAACGATATTTTTTCTTTGAATATAATTTTGACATTACATTAAAAAAAAGAAGACTGACGATTATATACCTCTTTGTAACTTTGTAAAAATTGGAGAGACTACGTATCAAATTCTTCAATTGTCACCATGGTCCTAATTCGGATCAATCGAAACATATTTTTTCGTGCTTCAATGAATCTCTCAATCCAGAAATTCATAGCATAATTGCGTCTAAAACAAGGATCAAAATCTGGAGTGAATTTCAGTCAAGTTTGGTACTAATTGAGAGTAAATTGAGAAAGATAAAGATGATGATGATGATGATGTACCTTTGTTATTATTACAATTTTTTGAATTCCTAATTCTCATTCTTCAATTGCCAACAAGATCCCGCGGTCATACTCTCTAACTTGAATCTTCATATTATAATTAGTCTTGAACGATTAGACATCTTAGAATGATTTGATTGAAGGATAATTGAAAACAACAAGAGCTCAGCCATGGGTAGTGTAGTGATAATCAGGATTCAGTTTAGAACAATAAACACCAAAAAAAATGAATGTTTTTTTTTTTTGTCATCCGTAATTAAATAGTGCTCAAAAGAGCCATTCTTGTGGAATGTTGTTTACATAAGTGATATGAAGCGGTTCCGTACGAACTTTTCGTATCAGATTATCCGCTTTTACATTTGCACAACGAGAAATTAAAGATAAAGAGAAGGTAGAGAACTCTTCCTTGTCGCTCTGAAATTCCTCCAGATACACTGAGAAGGCCGGCCATTCGGTTGGGGAAGACACCATCTTCACCAGGTCAGAACAGTCTGTAAGGAATGCTACCTCTTGATTATCTGCACCAATCATACACTTCATCGCCCAAAGGAGGGCCTCGAATTCGGCATGTAGCGGAGATAGGCTTCTACGGAGGTTGACAGCTCCCATTGTTGATGGCTCACCGTTTGATGGTGTACAAAACCACCCTATCCCGGAAAACTTGTTGCTGTCTTTCCAGGATCCATCCACAAAACAACGGTATCCTGTAAAATCCTAATCTAGGGACATCCCCCTCGTTTGAGGCCGATTTGGAAATTCCACTGAAGCCTGAGTTTCAGAATGAAGCTCCACTTGAGCTGAGTGCCACAGTTGTGTCTCTCTTTCCGCTAACCGTAAAACCTCTAACGGATCGTTATCCACATTTTCAAACAATTTTTCATTCCGTGGTTTCCAAATATAATAATCCAAGGAAAAGCTATAGAATCAAACTCCGATGGTATTCTCCAAAATAAATGATCCAAGTTTGCAAAAATAGAATCTGTGGGAAAAGTCCCCATAACCGTACGAATCTGAGAAAGTGTCCAAACCTGTCTTGCTGGATGGCACTGAAAGAGTGTGTGATTGACTGTTTCCTCCAGTGCACCACATCTGGCACAACCAGTGTCACAATCAATTCCTCTTTTTCGTAAGTTCTCTGTAACCGGTACACAACCCGTTAAGATTTGCCATAAAAAATGACGTATCCTAGGTGGACACTGTACTTTCCAAGTATGAGCCTTTAACTTATTGAAATCTGGCCCAATGAAAGATGAGTTGGTCTCCAACTTATCCAACCGTGCGGTATGATACCCCGACTTAACTGAATATTTGCCGGATTTTGTAAAATGCCAACCTAAGGTGTCCTCCTTGGTTGGCGCACCCACCGGTAGGGCACTTATTAACTCGACATCTTCCTGGTCAAAGACCGCTTTGAGGAGATCAATGTCCCAAAAATTAGATCGACGATCTATTAGCATGTTAACTTTTAAAGATGGGTCATTAATAGATCCATTACTTTTTGCTGGTCTCGGGAATTGAGCTGGAATCCACGGATCCTCCCAAACTGAGATGGAATTCCCAGATCCGACTCTTTGAATAAGTCCTTTATTAACCAGAGATCTATCTGAGCATATATTCCGCCACCCATACGATGGGGAATATGACTTTATATTTTCCAAAGGATTTGATTTCCTATAATACCGCCCTTTAAAAACCCTCGCAAAGAGAGAATCCGGAACCGTGATCAACCGCCACAACTGTTTTGCAAGTAAGGCCGAATTAAAATCATCGACGTTTCGAAATCCTATCCCTCCTTCTGATTTATTAATACATAATTTATCCCAAGCCATCCAATGCATACCTCTGGAGGCACCATTCGAGCTCCACCAGAAATTAGCAACCGCACTAGTGAGTTTAGAAGTGATTGTTTTCGGTAGTCTGAAGCACGACATAACATAAGTTGGTAATGCCGCAGCTACCGATTTAATCATCACTTCTTTCCCACCTTTTGATAAAAATTTTGCCGACCATCCGTTAATCCTTGTATGTAACCTGTCTCTAACAAAAGAGAAAATTTTTGTTTTTGAACCACCGAGACTTTCTGGCAACCCAAGATATGAACCCATACCACCAATATTAGTGATACCTAAGGTAGCTTTGATATCTTCCTTCACACCGTCATCTACCTTATGCCCAAGATCGAAGATTTGGAATAATTTATTTGTTGTCCCGAGACCGCTTCATATTGCTTTAAGATCCCCAAGATTACCCCACACTGATCCTTGTTAGCCTTACAAAAAAATAGACTATCATCCGCAAAAAGCAGGTGAGAAACCGATGGGCTTGCAATTGCCACCTTGATACCCGTAATTAATTTATCCCGTTCTGCTTTCCGTATGTTCGCAATTAATACTTCAGTACAAAGAATAAATAGATAAGAAGACAGCGGATCTCCTTGCCGTAAACCCCTCTCTGGTACTATTAGTCCTCGAGGTTGTCCATTAAGAAGAACCCTATATTGGACAGTACTGATACACCACATTATCCAACTAATCCATTTTTCACAAAACCCTAGTTTGGTTAAAACTTTTTCAACGAAAATCCATTCCACTCTATCATAAGCCTTACTCATGTCAGTTTTAATTGCCATGAATTTTCCTTTACATGATGGGTTAGTTCGTAACCCATGGAACATCTCTTGTGCAATAAGAATGTTATCCGAAATTAACCGTCCTTCTACAAAAGCTGATTGTGTTTCCGAGATCAGTTTTGGTAGTACTGTCTTTAGTCTTTGGCAAAGAATCTTTGATATAATCTTGTAACCAACATTGCAGAGACTAATAGGTCGTAGTTCAGTCATCCGAGTCGGTCTTTCCGTTTTTGAAATAAGACAAATATTTGTCGTATTTAACCGTTTGTCAAAATTCCCATCCTCTAAAAAAGAATTAACCAAACATAAAAGATCTACTTTAATGGTAGCCCATGCTTTCTGAAAAAACAAAGCCGTCATACCATCTGGCCCCGGTGCCTTCTCCGGGTGCATCATAAAAAGTGCTGCTATCACTTCACCCTATGTTGTCGGGGCTATTAAAAAATCATTAATCTGATCCGTGATCAGACTTTGTACTTCTTCCAACGCATCCTCAAAAACCTCAGGTTTTGTTGTAGTGAATAAAGTCTTAAAGTAGGAAACCGCTATATTTTGAACCTCTTTATCTTCTGTTGACCATGTCCCATTCTCATCATGTAAACCCGTGATTCGATTCCTCGCCCGTCTCTGCTTCGTTAAAGCGTGAAAATATTTTGAGTTATTGTCCCCTAATTGCATCAAAGAGCTTCTGCTTTTCTGGTGCCAGTACAATTCCTCGTCCCGATAGGCCTCTTTCAGCCGTAATGTTAAATCTGTAATTTCTTCCCGTGATCGCCTATCGTCTCTTTGCGCCGCATATAGTTCCGATTTTAAATCTTCAATCGTTTGCCGACCATAGGGAGTCAACTCTCGTCGCCATTGCGAGATAGCTCGCCGGCAATTAGTCAACTTTTCCACAAATTTTCCGTCGCCTGGTTCAGAATCAAAATTCCAACCATCTGCAATTGTCTCCAGTAAACCTTCTTTCCCTATCCACCTTTTGTCAAACCTGAAACTTTGTTTCCCGCGTGGCATCTTATCCGCAATCGTAGCTAAGACCGGTGAATGGTCAGAAGCTACCATTTGTAAATATTCTACAAATGTGTTGCAGAATAATTCATGCCAATCTTCATTCGCTAGAGCCCGATCTAGACGACATCGTATTGGTTTTTTATCCCGCCACCCCCGCCAAGACAACCAATCGCCGATATAAGGAAATTCCAGAAGACCACAATTTTGAATCATTAGATTAAACGGAATAAAAGAAGACGCGTGTCTTAATTTACCCCCTCGCTTTTCATGATTTCCAGTTAATTCGTTAAAATCACCAATTAAAAACCACGGAGAATCCCGAGATAAACCTGTTCTAGTTAACCGCTCCCACACTTGTTCCCGCTTACTAGGAACCGGGTCTCCATAAACAAAAGTGAGATAAATTACTTTGCCCTTGTAGTTTGCTTCAATATCGATCACACGATTACTTGCAAATAAAACCGAAACATGATAATCATTATTAAAAAAAAGGGCTAAACCGCCACTACAACCAATAGGATCCACCGTTTTTAAATTTTTATAACCAAAGTGACCTACAAATTTTTCCATAAAAGAAGAGGATTGTTTAGTTTCCGACAGAAATAAAAAATCCGGCCTATGTTGCTTCCACAAATCCCGAAGATACCCAATTGTTGCCTTATTTCCTAACCCTTGACAATTCCAACTTAAAACTTTCATTTATTATCAACCTTTCGATTAAGTGGGTTGCGTCCACCTGTTAATCCCTTCACCGTGCCATGGTGCGTCGGGTTATGCCCTTCATTCCCTTGATTATTTCTTAGAGAAACCAAATTACAATTGACCATTGATATTCTTACCCTTAAAGTATCCACATCCAACCATGAAAAACCAGAAATCAAACTGTTGTAAAAACGTTTGTTACAACCAATGAAACTCCACTCCATACACTCCAAATCCAAAATCAACCGACCCACATCATAACTTTTAGAAATATTCCGACCAGCCACAATAGCCCATGGAAGAGTACTCAAAGCCCTCCTTCTCCTATCACCGGAAAACCATCTGTTAAAAACTCCTTCACCTGACCTTCTCTCCTCAATCGTTTTCAACCGAAAACCTCTGTGATCCGCAGTCCAAGACCAAACTGCAACTGAAACAATCTCAAATTCCAATAACAACACCTCCCAATCCACAATATATATTCCACCGAAGCTCAAACCCAAAAACTCAAACCCCAAATACAACCAGAAAAAAAACCATAATCGAAGCAAATTCCGACCACCATCAATAACCATCATGTCCAAACGATACATTCCTTTTATTAATATTTCAATAACACAGATAATATAGCTTACATATAGGATCTGAGAATTGAAACCAACATAAAAAGCTAAAATAAAGACCGAGAGAAGATTATTAACCATGTTGCTCATGATGTCTCCGTGGGATCCTTGACTAACCATGGAGCTTTGAGGCATCACTTCCACCAAAACAATAAGAAGCCAGAAAAATATAAACCCAAGAAAAAGATACAACCAATAAAACCCAAGAATTATGAAAGACAAGACTAAAAATAATTCGTTGATGCTTTGAATTGCTGAAAGTGAGATGAGGTGAGCAATACCACCAGGCTGTGACACTGATTTATATACACCCATCTTCAAATCTATATCTCCTTCAAAGTAAATCATGGAACCGCAAAAATCAATCACTATTATGACCATTAAACCCCACCGTGAAATCTTAGCTCTTCTAGCCTTTATCAGATTGTAAAGAAACCTTGATAAGGCCTCTAGAATCTCTCTCCGCTCGCTTACTCTTTGTACTTCCTCTGAATTTCCCTCATCAATTGACCAAAACTCACCCAATGAAATTACAACCGGAATTAATTTCTCCAGCCGTGAACCTTTTCCCTTTTGCACCACGATCGCTACCGATATAAACCTTTCCAGATCTGAAAGATTGAGCCCATTTAAAACCAAGTGACACACCTGAGATCTCCGAGAGATATCAATCTCCAAAATAAGATGAAAAAACATCTCAGATCCGAGAAGAAACGAAAACCATCGCCGCCATACTTTTTCCCTTAGGGTTTGAGAGAGATTCGACAAGAGAAACCCCATCCTCTTAAACCCCGCAGGTGAGAATCCTTCTTCTTTCCTCGTGATAACCAATATCAAATCGCCATTGAAGACATACAAATTGAACCCAGATCTTCTGGAACCTACCTTTAGATTAGGACTTGATCTCTTCACCGAATCCACCACCAACCGTAGTAACCCAAAACTGAAACAATGCCTAGAATGCCACTATACAGGAACAAAAAGGCTAGAAAGCCACCCAATTTTTTAGAATAATAAAAATAAAAGAATTTAAATCAAATAAATACAAAAGGACCAAAAACCCTTACCCTAATTTGATAATTACGTATCCCTGCCACTCACTCCTCTTCTTCTTTCACGCTTCTTCTTTTTTCACTCCTCTTCTTCTTTCACGCTTCTTCTTCTTCTTCTTCTTCTTCTTTCATTTTTTCTAGATTTTTTTTTGGATCTTTCACTTTATATCTCTTCTTCTCCATCATCATCATCATCAATGAAACTTTAGATCTATCTTCTCCATAGATCTCTCTTTGCGTTTCTTCATAGATTGAATCTTTCTTCATGTTTCTTCTCCATGGATTTCTTAGATTCACTAATCATGGATCTCTCTTCATGTTTCTTCTCCATGGATATCTCCCCGTGCTTTCGTCCTTTGAAATGCGCAATCGTTTGGTGAGAAAAACGGTTCACAAACTTCGATAAAGAAGGTTGACGGCGGATAATCGGCGACGACGACGATGAAGAAAGCAAGAAGAGGCGAATTAGTAAGTGTGACGGCGCTAGGGTTTAGAATTACAATTGCTTCGTTTCAGTTGTACCTACTTATTTGTACCAGTTGTACCTAACTATTTGTACCATTGTACCTAACTATTTGTACCAGTTGTACCTATTTATATGTCAGTTATACCAATTGTATCAATTTTACTATTATCTTTTAGTAATACCATTTGTACCAGTTGTCCAATTATCTCACAGTTATACTATTTGTATCAGTTTTCATATTATCTCTTAATTGTACCAGTTGTACTATTATCTCTTAGTTGTACCAATCGTCTCTTATTTCATTAAGGATAATTTGGGAATATCACATTTACAGTGGCATTCAGATCACAAAATGGCATGCCGGATTCATTTTCTCCAATTAGTGGCAAACCAGCCTCGGACTCCCCAAAACTGAACCCAAAATCAACCCAAACTTGTCTACTCATTGTTGGATTTTAAAATCCTAGAGTCTCCTTTGACATTGCCATCGACGTCGCACGAGAGAGCCTCGTTTTTTTTTCTTTTCGAAGTTTTTTAAGAATATACTAAAAATGAATGTTTGATTAAGACAAATTTCTTTTCTTCCTTTACTTTTATATTCTATTTTCAATACAAAATATAAAATTTAGTCTTAAAACAAATATTTTCTTATAAAATATTTTGTATTTCTTATCCAAAATAAATAAAACATAAAACTTTAAACAATGAAAATCATATATTCCTTTGCTATTTATAAGATTTTAGCATATAGTTTAAATTTATGATTTTAAACAAATCTAATTATACATTATTTAAATAAAATTTTTTAATAATTAATAATATAAATTATCTATGCAATCAAAATATTCCCATAAACACTTACCACACATAAATCTATGCTATATATTACTTGGCCTGGAATTAAAACACAAATTCAACTCTACCACTATATTTCAAATCAAAAATATATACTCAATACTAGAATAAAATTTTCAATCAAAAACTATACAAATAGATAAAAATATTTCGCATATACTAACAAAGCATAAGACCTGGCGAAACACGGGTTATCAATCTAGTTGCAATATAATCGTCATATCTCACCCACATTTTTGTATAGCACTCTTGAATCAACAAAATATTTGTTTTGTCTTCACGCTTGTCTTAATTGAATCAACAAACAAAAGGTTTTATCTCTATATATATTCAAGATTTCCAAAACCTTTGTTAAAAATCGGATAATAATTTAAAAACTCAAAAAAGAAGAAAATCAATTCGTTTAACTTTAACATGACCCACAAACGGCGACAAAACAGCCGATATTATATTAAATCAATTTTTTCATCGGCTTCTCCTCACCGTGTCAGTGACGGTTTTCAATGGTTTCGCTAGCGAAGTGGGTCGTTTCTTTCCCTTTCCCTCTCAGGTGGTTATCGAAACACGAGGTATTTCCGTACAGCTACAAAGAACAGAAGATCTAGAAATAAGATCATCGCAATAATGGACCACCTGGGTATTTATCGAAGAGGAAACACTCAAAATGCAGAGGTAGATACTAACTACTTCAACGACCTCTTTGTGTCTTCTCCTATGTCTGTAGATAGCAATCAAGATGTTTTTCAAGGCTTTCAAAGCTCTGACATCAACAATGACTTAACAAAACTAGTCATTGTGGAAGAGATTAATGCTTCAATTTTCTCCATTGGTCCTCACAAAGCTTCTGGTCTTGATGGATTTACCGCTAATTTCTATCAACATTTCTGAGAAGACATTAATCCTGCAATCATCACAGAAGTCCAAGAATTTTTTTGAGAAAAAACCTTTTGGATGCGAAGCATAACCATACAAACCTTTGCTTTATCCCCAAGATCGAAGATCCTTCAACAATTGCAGACTTTCGGCCAATCGCTTTTTGTAATGCCAGCTACAAGATTATTTCAAAGACCATAGTCAACAGATTAAACCAAAGAATACAAAAATATTATCTCGGATGTTTGACCAAAAAAAGAATACAAAAATATTACTTTTGAAAGAAATTAAAAACATTATTTTATTTTTTATTTTATGTTTTGAACAAAAAATATAAAAACATTAATAAGAAGAAAAAGCCAAAGGAGAAAAGTGGACTTTCCTATTGCCCATCTGTCTCCGTCTTCATCATCAAGCAAAAACTCATCTTTCTCCACTCACTCTCTTTCATCTACAGAGTTAATAATAATCATTAAGCGAAGAAGAACCCTAGAAATATTCATCAGAGAAGTCGCAGCTGAATCACTTTTTTGGGAAACCTAGATTTGACGGGTATCTTTCTTTCTTTTTTGGATTTGGATCAATTCTCTTGATTTTCTACCTTTTTAGAGCTTCTTGATTCGTTTCCTTATGACCCAATTTTGCTTTCTGTACTTTGGTTGCAAAAATCTTACTCGATTTTGTTTCTATGCCCATTTGAGGATCTTCGTTGAAGACGCGATTCTAAGTGGTTTTAGCGTTAATTCGAGTAGATTTCTCATCTGGGTAATGTATCTGATTTGAAATTCTTAGTTTTCATAGTAAAATTTTGATCTTTTTTTTTTTTTTGCTTTCGATTTCGATAGTAGTTGACTCTCGCCGACCTTATCTGACGGCAAAAAGTTTGTCAACTTTTTGTATTCTTTTTTTCCCAAAAGTCTGGGGTTTAGATACCGGCTTTGTGTCTATTCGATTCGATTTAGAGTTGGTTAATGGTAGGACCGAACCGTACCCGATCCGACCCGCCCTCAAAGACCGAGAAAATTGCGTCTTCCTTGAACAACAAAAGTTGAAGCTTTATTGCAAGTTGCAGGTCTCTAAAACCCTAACCTTAATCTCTGTCTTGTTCGAATTTAGAGCAGTATCAAGAATCAGAGTTCCATTGAAATTGTTTGAATAAAACTCCATGGATGATACACAAGTCAAAGCTCTGGAGGAGAAGCTGAAGAGTCAGCTTGGCCAGCTTGAACTCGAGCAAGCGGTGTTCGAGAGAATGGTCTACAAGAATAAGAACCAGCATCGGAGATGCTCTTATTTTCAATACCTTCTCAAGGTATCTATCTATCTACATTCTTCTTCTTCTGGTAGATTGTGTTAAAAATAGACAACTTTGAGACAAACTTGTATTTGATTGAATTCAATTTTTAGCAAATCGTTTTTTTTTTATTGGTCAGGTGAGAAGGGACTTGAGACTTTTAAGAACAGCAAACATGGAGAGTATGTTGAGACCTTGCTTTCATGTTATTTCTGGGAGAATAAGTAAACAGAAGATTCATGTTTTGGAGAGGTATGCTTCTCTTTCTTTTGTTGATTTTACTGATTTATGAGAATGTTGTAGGAGCTAAGTTGGTTTGTTTTTGGGGTTTATGCAGCTTGAAGTTGAAAAAATCTGATACTGGGAAACCAAATATCTTGGAACGACTTCTTGGAGCTCTTCATTTACTCTCACAGGTATGCGTAATCGAGCTTTGATCATACATATGAACAAGATCCTTGGTGTTCTGACTGATCATTATGTTTGTTGCAGATGACTGAACCCATCTTGAAGGCAGCTAGGTATTTGATTGATTCGTGAATTGAATTGTTTGTTTAATGTCTTAGAGCTAATCTTGTTCGGTGGGTAATTTTGTTCTACAGTGGGATATCCACTCTACTAGCTCGTTCATTTTTCATAGGATTTTCTGTGACATTTTTGGCCCTGCTTGCACGCCTCCGAGTGTTGATTCAACAAGTAAGTTAACTTTGTTTGTGATGAAATTAAAATAAAAGAACATTGTGGGAAGTTTCTTCAATCCATGATTTAATAGATTACACACTGTGATTGATCTTATTGTAATCGTAGTCTGCATAATGTGGTTAATTTTCGAATCGTTTTTGTTTCGCGTAGATATTACTTGATGCTGTTTCAGTTTTCAATTCGGTAACATCTACATCACTGAAGAAACAGTCTGTCAAGATAGCACAGGACGGGGTTGAGGTTGGTCAAAGATCTTTGGTGTAGAAACAGTATCCTCACCTCTCTGAAATTATCTCGGATGAACATGCTGCTTTCATTCTGGGCCTTTTGATAACTGATAATGTCATCATGGCTCAAGAAGCCAAGAAACGACAGTCAAATTCCTACATGGCGCTAAAAACATACATAATGAAAGCTTATGATCGTCTTGAATGGAAGTTTTTAGAAGAAACAATGAGACAAATGAGATTTGCTGAGAAGTAGATCGGGTGGATAATGAACTCTGTCACGTCTGTAAGTTTTACTGTCCTGATTAATGGCATAGCTCATGGCCACATCCAACCACAACGGACAGGGAGACTCGCTCTCTCTTTATTTTTTTATTCTCTATACCGAAATGCAACAAGTAGCCTAACGTCTACAACTTCAAGCCAAGCGTCTACAACTTCAAGGAGTTAAAATAAGTAACAAAATTCCCGCAGTTGCCCACCTTCCTTTTGCTGACGATTCCCTATCTTTCATGTTAGCAAATGAAAAATCATGTAAAGCCATTAAAGACATTCTCTCAAAATATGAAGCAATTTCAGAAAAAGTTGTGAACCTAAGAAAATTGGCAATTACGTTTGGAAAGAGAGTCAGACATGAAGTGAAACGTAAGATGCGTCACATTCTTGGCATATGGTGAAGGAGGTGGGAACAAATACCTTGGCTTTCCAGCACAATTTGATAAAAAGAAGTCAGACTTGTTTCAGTATATACTTGAAAAAGTCAAGGGGAAGACACAAAGTTGGAATAAGAAATTTCTATCGCAGGGAAGAAAAGAGTGGTGCTTAAATCAGTGGCCCTAGAAATGCATATCTACTCGATGAATGTCTATAAAATTCCATGTGAGGAAATTAATGGCGTTCTTAACCGATATTATTGGAGTAAAGGGGACAATGCAAAAGGAATGCATTGGTTTGCCTGGGCTAGATTAAGTTTACCGAAAAAAGAAGGAGGGCTTGGATTTCGAGAATTGGAAAGCTTCAACGTGGCACTGCTCGGAAAGCAGAGCTGGCGAATTCTTCAACATCCCCATTGTTTGATGGCAAGAGTCCTAAAAGGCAAGTACTTCCCCATTGTTTGGTGGAGTAAAGGGGACGACGCAAAATGAATGCATTGGTTTGCATGGGATAGATTAAGTTTGCCGAAAAGAGAAAGAGGACTTAGATTTCGAGAATTGGAAAGCTTCAATATGGCACTGCTCGGAAAGCAGAGCTGGCGAATTCTTCAACATCCACATTGTTTCATGGCAAGAGTCCTAAAAAGGCAAGTACTTCCCTGATACAAACATTCTTAATGTAAAACAAGGAACGAAAGCCTCTTTCATCTGGAAATCAATCCTCCAAGGTAGAAACTTTCTCAAACAAGGGATGTGTTATGTAATCGGAAATGGTACAATGGTAAATACTTGGCTAGACCCTTGGCTTCCTTAGCATCCTCCTATGCCTCCCAGAAATGAATTAGAGAGAACTCAAAACTATATGGTTAGTTACCTTATTAATGCTTTCGGCACAGATTGGGGTGTAGAGAAGATAAGAGATCGGGTCCACTCAGATGCTATTACCAAAATTTTGGCTTTGAAAATTAGTCCAAATGCTAATGGTGATTTCCTTGGTTGGCACTACTCTAAAGATGGCATGTACACTGTCAAATCTGTATAATGGTTGGCTACTCACATAAACAAAGAGAATTCTACACTACTACCCCTAGGAGACGTCGAACTTAAAAGAAAAATGTGGAAAATTCAAAGTGCTCCAAAGATCAAACACTTTCTCCGGAGATTACTTTTCAGGCACTAGATACAGGTGAGGCCTTAAAGTTTCGCCATATCAGTCGATTATCATCCTACCGACGATGTTGTAGCGCAAAAGAAACCAGAAAGCACTTGTTATTTGATAGTGAGTATGCATGGTCGATTTGCTGAGCTTCGGGCATCCTAAATCAGACTCTATTTGATACGGTCTCCTCTCTTGAAGAAAAAATGCAAGCAATCCTTATCAATTTATCATTAAGAACATGCCCACTTACGTCAGCTTCCTCTTTGGATCCCCTGGAAAATCTGGAAGAGTAGAACCATATTATGTTTTCCAACGCAAGCACATCCCCTGGGGAACATCTCTAAACCTTGCAAGGGCAGATGCCAAACAATGGACCGAAGCTGAAACTCTACTGACTCCTCCTACCCAGCAAACTACAAATCACGCAATGACCGACAATAACTGGTGGATTCACCAGAACCAAGTTGGATTAAGTGATGCTTCTTTTGTTAATGGTGACTTTCCTTCAAAAACTGGATGGGTTCTGCGAGACAATGACATGTTCTATGTTGGCGTAGGGCAAGCTATTGGTAAAACCACATCAAACGTTTTCGAGGAAAAGTTCGAGGCGCTTATTATTGCGATGCAACATTGCTAGTCTAAGGAATACCGACAATTTTACTTTGAAAGTGATAATAAGAAATTGATTGACATGATAAAGGAGATAAAACGGAACTTTGGTGCCTTCAATTGGTTAAAAGAAGTTCAAAATTGGGGAAAGAAGTTCGATGACACTCAATTCAATTGGACGAAGAGAAGCTGCAACACACCTACTGATATTCTCGCAAAGAATAATCTTCCTCGGAATTCTACTTTTCTATATCATTTTCAGATTCCTTATGTAATCATACCCTTGTTAAAAAACGTGGCCGATTTCGAGGCAAGGGATCGCCAAAATTATGATAAAATTGGCTCAAAAATCGGAAATCTTGAAAAAACTTGATTTTGTTTGTTCTTTTGAAGGTTAAAATTCATAAATACTTGATGGATGTAGCATATCTAGCAATAAACAATAGAAGACAACAAAAAGAAATGATGAAAAGTGAACACCATTTGACTCCGCCTTCTCCACCGGAGTTCGACTCCACTAAGTCGCGTTACCCCGCGTAGTAGGGATTGGCTATGGATCGGGCCTTGTCGATCCAAAGATGTCAAAAAAAAAAAAAAAAAAACCAAGTGACGGCATATTTAGGGTTACAGATCTCGTTTTTGAGAGGTATAAGACAATGGTATGTTGGTGATTTATTATCATTAAACCTAAAATAAATAAAATAGGCATAAATGTAGTTAGAACTGCTCGAACTCGCCACCTGAAAGCAAGGAAACACGCTTATAACCATCAGACCTTTTCGCATTATAATTTTTTCCACAATGATGATATGTATACAAAATATAAGTAAAAAAATATAAAAACCTAGTTTCTGATTAATTTTTGTTTAATCTTCAATTTTTGGTCTAGCCGTTAAATCCAACTCGAACGTCCGACTAATGTCTAGCGATTTTTTTAACAAAAAATTATACTAGTGCTTTGCATCGTGATCATTCTTGTTGTCTATAAATCGTTATAGAGAATGAGAAAAAAAAAAGTTCTAGTAATTTATCAAATCTGTTGAATATACTTAATTAATTATCCATCTTCTAGAAACAAATATTTTAATATTTTCATTCTAACCGACTCTCACCTCCTATATATATGTGTGAGATCGTTCAATGTTGGGATTACAAAGAAAGAAAGTGAAATAAGAAAAGAAAATAAAGAAAGAGAGTTATACCTAGCCCTGAGACGTATTATCCGGGATCCGAGATCCGATCCGGGATCTGCCCTTATCTGCTCCGAAAAAATAGGATATCTGGTGGGCCGGATCCGGATCCGGATAACGAAATTACGGATCCGGCCGGATCCGGATCCGGATATTAGATATAACTAAAATCGGATATCCGGGATCCAGCCCAGACCTAGTTATACCCTCTCTCCCACTCACGATAGTTATACCCTCTCTCCCACTCACGTCTATCTCCCTCATTTTTCAATATCAAATATCCATATATATATACTACACAATTATAGAATAATATATATCAATTTAAATTAATAATTCTCAATACGTTATCAGCACGAATAAGCTTCCGTTTCTGAAAACATCCGAATCTCTACCCGATCACATATTTAAGGTAGTGTGAAGGTAATATTTTTAAATTATGTTTAAATTTATTTTAAATTTGTTTATTCATAATATTTAAGGAATGGAAGGTTATACCTCCTCCTTGATCCCATGGAAGGCTATGCCTCCTAAAAAGGATCATGATCATATGGTAGGCTCTGCCTCCTCAGATCATTATTTTATAACTACATATCCTGAAAATATTTATTAAAAGTTTCTGAAGAACTATATAAAATAAAATATATGAAACAAAAAAGTCCAGAAGATATATGAAAATGTTCCAGAAAAACTATATATTAAATTTTGTCCAGAAGACAAATTATAACTACTGTTCTTTTAATTTCGTAATTATATGATATTCTAATTCATGTTATATTTATAAATTTCATTATGATATCTAAATTGTTAAAAAAATTATTTTTTTAACTATCTGATTATATAAATTTACGATTGATTTTCTGTTTATTTTTTTTTTCAACGGTCACAAAGAAAATCTGACAATTTCCAACGGCTAGGAACAGTGATTTTTCAATCTATAAATACACTCATATTTTCATTCATTTCATTCACTCATTCATCATATCTCTCTAAATATTCTTTAAAAAAAAAGAAAATAGCTAATTCTTTCTTAGTTTTTGTAATAGGTTTTATTTTTGTTGCTATTTATGGTTTAATTTTTGGAGAATTTTCTCCTGAAGAGTTTTTAATGGTTTCTATTTTATTTTTCTATGTAATTGTGTTTCTTGTAATCGCTTTACTTATGTAAGATTCTTCTATATTTTAAGAATAAATAAAATAAAATTTCTAATATTAATGTTATTCGGAACCGCTTGCATATTTAATGATTTTAAATAATACTACCATGCTCCAGTGCCACCCGGCATGACAGATTTGGGCGCTTTCACAGATTCCCACGAGTATGGGTTTTTTTCCCACAGAATCTATTTTTGCGAACTTGGATCATTTATTTTGGAGAATACCTTCGGAATTTGATTGCTCAGTTTTTCCATGGATTATATGGTATATTTGGAAAGTAAGGAATGAGAAAATATTTGAAAATATAGACAATGATCCACTAGAGGTATTACGGTTAGCGGAAAAAGAGGATGGATCATGGAAAGGAAGTGATAAGTTCTCCGGTACAGGATGGTTCTGTACATCATCAAGTGGAGAACCGCCAACCATGGGAGCTGCCAACCTCCGTAGAAGTCTATCTCCCCTACATACACAAACCGAGGCCCTTCTCTGGGCAATGAAGTGCATGATTGGTGCAGATAATCAAGAGGTAGCGTTCTTTACAAACTGTTCTGACCTGGTGAAGATGGTGTCTTCTCCAACCGAATGGCCGGCGTTTTCAGTGTATTTGGAGGAATTTCAGAGTGACAAGGAAGAATTCTCTACCTTTTCTTTTTCTTTAATTTCTCGTAGCGCTAATGTAAAAGCGGATAATATGGCACGAAAAGTTCGTACAGAACCGCAACATATCACATATGTAAACAACATTCCTCAGGAATGACTCTTTTGAATTTTAATTAATTTCGGATGACAAAAAAAAAAAAAATACTATCATGCTTTTATTTAAATTGGTTAAATTTATGCTTAATAAATTATTTTATATTTTTACAATTATCATGTCAAAATTGACAAAACTCGAGATTGATGCCCTTGACATTTCTGGAAATAATTATATGAGATGGGCAGTCTCAGCAAAGAGACAGTTAAAAGGAAAAGGGGCTCCTTGACACCATCAACAAGTCAAAAACAACTCCAGAAGAGGATAAGGCAAACGCCATGATCTTTTTATCCCACCATATCCATGATGGTTTAAAAGACGAATACATCACAAAAGATGATCCTGCAGATCTTTGGGAAGCAGTCAAAGATAGGTTTGATCACCAGAAATATGTGATCTTACCAAAAGCTAAACATGAGTGGTTGAACCTCCGGTTTCAAGACTACAAAAATGTTGCAGAATATAATTCTGCCTTGTTCAGAATTACTTCCAGGATAATGTTATGTAGAGAACAGATAAGTGATTACGATATGATCGAAAAAACTCTCCAAACATTTCATCCTGGAAATGTACTTCTGCAACAACAATACCGGGCAAAAGGATACACGAAGTATTCTGAATTAATGCAGGTTCTGTTGGTTGCAGAACAAAATAATGAAATTGTGATGTTAAACCATCAATCCCGTCCAACTGGATCATCTTCATTCCCTGAAGTGAATGTTGCCTCATCAGATTATAATAATTACGGATGTAAACGCGGTCGAAGAAATGACCGTGGCCGTGGACGAGGAGGATATGTACGTGGACGTGGACGTGGACGAGGAAGATATTTCCATCCTTATAATTCCAACAATGAAAGGAATAATAAAAAGTTCAAGGAGAATGAAGTTGGTCGTGTGATGAAAAAGCAATATGAGGATGTTTGTTACAGGTGCGACATGAAAGGACATTGGTCTCGTACCTATCGTACGACAAAACATTTGGTCGAGCTGTATCAAAAATCCAAAAAGGGAAATGCAAAGGAAGGTGAAACCAACTTCATCTTGGATGAATCCGGACCCTCTTTCGATGGCATTGATAATGATGCACATCTCGATATTTCTGATTTCCTCATTGATCCTGAGGATATCAACGCCCAACAAGTTGACTAAAATAATATTTATTTATGTATATATATTTTTATTATTCAAGTGTGTTGTAAAATAAGTTATAAAAGTGTGTTGTAAAATAAGTTATTAATGTATTTTTTTTTGAATAAATTAAATCCAGAATATGTCATCATCTCAGATTTGAAATGGAGATTTATGCCTAGCGGACAGTGCTACAACACACACAATACTTAAAGATAAAAAGTATTTCTCCTCTCTAAATTCAAAAAATTCTGCAGGAAGCGTGAATACTATATATGGGAATGCACCGATTATTAAAGGCTCTGAAGAGCTTGGTTTTCAATGCCAAGGGGAAATAAATTTGAAAATGATGCATTATATTCCCCTAAATCCCAGAGAAACTTGATAAGTTTCAAAGATATTCGCAGAAATGGATATCATATCGAGACTATGAATAAAAATGGCAATGAATATCTTTGCATTACATCCGAGGATAAATATATATTAGAAGAATTACCAATGTTATCTTCTGGATTATATTGCACAAAAATAAATATGATCGCATCATATAATACAGTAAATTTAAAGTTTACTAGTACGTTCAAAATTTGGCATGAAAGATTTGGACATCCCTGGTGCATCATGATGCGAAAAATTGTGCAAAATTCTAATGGCCATCCATTGAAAAACCAGAAAATATTTCAATCTGATGAGTTATCATGTGATGCATGTTCTCAAGGAAAACTCATAATTCGGCTTTCACCAGCCAAAATTGGCAACGAATCGCCAGAATTCTTAGAGAGACTTCATGGTGATATTTGCGGACCTATCCACCCAAGTAGCGGTCCGTTTCGATATTTTATGGTATTAATTGACGCATCTAGTAGATGGTCACATGTATGTCTATTGACAACACGAAATACGGCTTTCGCAAAATATATTACCCAAATAATCAGGTTGAAAGCACAATTCACTGATCATGCCATAAAGAAAGTTAGACTTGATAATGCTGGTGAATTCACTTCAAAAGCTTTTAATGACTATTGTATGTCAATGGGAATCGATGTTGAGCATCCGGTCTCTGATGTTCATACACAAAATGGCATGGATGAGTCTTTGATTAAACGGCTGCAACTCATTGCAAGACCGTTAATACTGAGAACAAACCTTCCAATTTCTATATGGGGTCATGCTATATTGCATGCTGCGTCATTAATCCAGATAAGACCGAGCGCATATAATAAACATTCCCCTTTACAATTAACACCTGGTCAGGAACCAAATGTATCTCATCTCCGAGTTTTTGGATGTGCGGTTTATGTTCCTATAGCCCCACCGCAAAGAACAAAAATGCACTACAAGAAAATATGTCTATGCCTCCTGGAGCAACAAGATCTACTAATTCTGCTGCTGCTCGACATCCTTTGCCCAGTTTAGCTGCGGTGATGAGTGCTCCCGAGAGACGAAACATGCCTTATCTCCATCCACAGAGACTTAATGGAGCTTTGTGGTAAGTATTTGTCTTTAGATAGTTATTTTATAGTTGAATCATGTTTCTGTTTATAATTAATACAAGAGTTTCTTTCCTTTATCACAGATTTGACATCCATGATTGCATCACTTAAGACATAGTTGCAACATATCAATCTGACTTTTGGGGACCATGGTGGAATTTTGGTATGGTCCCATTGAGTAAGAAGGATTCATGGTGGACTAGTTTTGTGGTATGCTTTACATGTTTGGTATTTGACTTGATTATATTAATGCAAGTTACATTGTTGGTAATATCTACTTCTGTTTTTTTTTTTGTAGCGAAAATACTATTGGAGTAGTGAGCATCATGATCAGGTTCTTCACTGTTGGGAAGATACGTTGAAAGATTCTATCAGAAATCTTGTAAGCAAGGGTAAGAGAAATGAGAAAAAACCTGATTACATTGGTTTGTCCGACTGGAACCGTATGCTAGATATTTGGGAGACAGAGCGAGCTAAGGAGAGGAGCCAAACAAACTCAAAGAACCGGAATTCTGATCCTGAGGGATTAGGCACTCACCGCCATGTTTCAGGAGCAAAAAAACATTCCCGGGTTGCTTATGAAATGGTTTGTCTACTTTTACATTCCACCTAGTTTTTTATTTTATTACTTGTATATCAATGTTTTTAATTATTGTGCAATCTGTCTTTTGTTCAGTTTTAATTATTATGTTTCTCTTTTGTTGCATAATATTTTTTTTCACTTTTGTTTTCATGTTTTCACAAATGGCAACTAACAGCAAAGGGCGAATCTATGGTCTTGGATCAATTCAATATCTTAATGTTGATCCAAATGAGGCTGCTTCCGCTTCTCTACTTCGAAACTTGGACATTGATACACGTATCACCAAGATGGAGGACAACGTGGAAGTGATGAAGGGAGCCATGGATGTGCTCTTAAGGCTTAACGGAATTGACCCGGTGACTCTCGAACCAACAGGACATGCATGCTCCTTCGCGTGCCAAGGGAGCTTCATCTGCTGGAAGTCCTTCTCCCTGGTCTAACTCTGTTGATGGTTCTGCTCAACCAACCAATCCGAGATCTCCGATCAACTTAGCTGACATGACTCCGCAATCGGTGGAGGGATTTGAATTTGAAGTCACTAGAAACAATATCTTTTGAATATTCCATGGTCTAATGTTTCTTTTTAATATTCCATGGTCGGGTATATTTTGGGTGAGTTATTTACCGGAATGGGCTTTTTCTCAGCCACACTTACGACATCAGGTACATCTGCCAAGCCTTTCGTTTTAGGCATTTCCAACCGGTGTGAAATGTCTACCTTGCCCTCACGCTTACACTCCCCTTTTAATTTTGTTATTTTTTTTATTCTTTTAAATTGTTTTTTTTTTTGTGGCGACGAGCTGATGATGACGTTTTGCTATACCACGAGTTAGCTTGTATCAGCTGTTACACGCTTTGTCAGTCTTCTTTCTCTCTGCTCAAAAAAAAAAAGCAGTTTGGTTTCTTCCTTCTTCATCTTAATTTACCTGTGTTTACCTGTGTTCTCAAATCGACAAGCGTAAGTCATCAAACCTCCCATTATCGCACTACCAGTAGCTCCTCCGGATCCAACTGTAGTTACGGAGCTCCGACTTTGATTGCCGGTGATACAGAGAGAGTAAGTTCTACGCATCTCCTCTCACCTACTTCTTTTCTGGGTTTCTCTCTAGATTTTTAAAAAATTGGAGAAATGTGTTGTCACTACCTTCCAATCTTCCAAAAATTACATCGCTTATGCTTTCTTCCGAATCTTTGGTTACAATTCAAATTTTGTGGTTTCTTTCGGATCTTAGCTTAATTTGATTTTCAATTTTTGTTATTTCCTTCTCATCGCAGTTGATCTGTCTTGAGGTTGTTCTCCTCGTGGATATCTACTTGGTCTGCTTCACACTTGTGTTTCTTTTGTTGCAGGTTGAACTCATAACAATGATTTCAAATGGGAGTCTATCTGATCATTTCCTTTGCAAAGGTGATTCTCTCTTCTTCCCACACAAACCACCATACCCTGTTTCTGTTCATTATGGTTTCTGGTGTATTACCTTTCCCCGTTTGGGTTTAGGCTTTGTATCTTTTTCCCTTAGGGTTTAGTTTTGAATATTAAGAAAGACGACTATATGGTTTTAGGTGTTTTACCTATCCCCGTTTGGGTTTAGGCTTTGTATGTTGTTCCCTTAGGGTTTAGTTTTGAATATTAAGAAAGAAGCATATATGGCAGGATTGGTTTCCCCTAATTGTCATTATACTTAGCTGTTCTGTTATGCTCATTACGGTTTAACAATTTGTGGTTTTTATGCACTCCCTGTTTGGGTTTAGGCTTTGTATGTTGTTCCGTTAGGGTTTAGTTTTGAATATTAAGAAAGAAGACTATATGGCAGGATTGTCATTATACTTAGCTGTTCTGTTATGCTCATTACGGTTTAACAATTTCTGGTTTTAATGCACTCCCTGTTTGGGTTTAGGCTTTGTATGTTGTTCCCTTAGGGTTTAGTTTTGAAAATATTAAGGAAAAATACTATATGGCAAGATTTGTTTCCCCTAATTGTCCTTATAGTACTTGTCTAACCTCGTTTTCACCATCTCTGTTTTTACATAAATTGCAGAAGATCTGCCTGAAATGATTTTTCAAGTCGATCGGTACCCTGGCCATGCGGTGCGTATAAACTCATACTCTAAGCCTCGGTACCTAATTGACATATTGACTGCATTGGAAGGGACACCTGAGCTTCAGAAGCTATTGTCCTCGCCGCTTGGGTCATTATTCTCCCTGCCGGTCAGGCAAAGTTCTGTATCTGGTCAATTGTTGCACCAGATGTTATGTAGACAGCTTGATACGACCAATGTAGATGAAACTTGGTTTGTATACAGGGGGCAGCCTTTGCGTTTCTCTCTTGCAGAATTTCACCAAGTTACTAGTTTGTGTTGCTCTCCTCTGCCGCCTGTCGACGAACTTGCTGCAGCAACGACGCATGCGAATGGTGATGCTCCTTATTGGTATAAACTAATTGGTCCGAAGCTGGGCTCTGCTACGGTTAAGGAGATTGTTGGTTGGTTAAATGTTGAACCAGATATGCCTATCTAGCGTAGGTTTAGACTTGCTCTTATTGTTATTATTGAAGGCATACTTTTGTGCAAGACCCAACCTGTTAGACCTTCAGTTGAAGTTGTAGAGATGGTGAAGAATGTTGACTTCTTCTTAAAATATCCATGGGGCCGCCACTCGTTCCAAAGGCTTCTGCGGATGGTGAAAGTTGGGGCAAAAATTGAGACCAAGGCCGACCTGATAAACAAGCTTAAGCAATCAACCATGGCTGTTCATGGTTTCCCTCTTGCTATCCAGTTGTTTGCATTTCGATCCATCCCGTTGCTCCTTCAATACCTCCCTCATGTTGAAGATCAGTCAACTTTCCTTCACCAAACCTTAACGCATCTTCCCAAGTGCAAGTCATTTCATTACTCAAACATTCTGTCTGTTGAAAATGATCCATCTGTAAGTTGTCCCTACTCCAGTTTTTCCATCCATTATGCAGCGCTAATATATTCTTCCCATGTTCCAGTTGCTGGTTTTGTACCCACACCCGGATGGCCCTCCATTTTGTTCCTCAGAATCAGAAGATGAGAAAGTCGGCAATCTTGAAAGGCTTATTTTTGCAGGTTTTTCGTTTAGTAAAACCTTTTGGTGTAGTGGTGATGGCTCCTTACCTTCATTGTACACTTCCCGCAAACGGAAACAAAGAACTACAACTAGTGGCACCTCTGATTCTGAATCTTCTAAAATGCCACCACAGAGGAAGTGTTCAAAGCCCAAGTTTATCAAAACTGCAGAAGATGTGAACACTCTTCTGGAAAAAAAAACTAAAAGGTTTTAAAGCGTCTTTGCTCGCTGACTTTCGTGGAATGATGCGAGCAAATGCATCTACACCTGTTGTTCAGTCCCTGTGGATGTAGGATTCACACTCGATTGTCTTTAAGTATTTTTGCGGAGAAAAAACTCTAAAATCAAAGGATGAAAATAAGAATTTGAACTAAATAAAGCGAAAGAAGTTGATAAGAACAAAATAGTAAAGAGCTTTGCGAAATTGTAAGAGAGAAAGTATGTTGTATTGCTTGATTGTAAGAGGTAAAAAGATTGTCCCCCCCAAACACATGCGTTTGAGGTTGTTTTTATAGAGAAAACATGATCAATGCGGTCATTTACTGCTCATAATCGCATTGACCCACATTAATCATGTAGGTTACAATTTGACTGAAACGGCTTGAATTTGAACTATCTTAGGCCTCGCGTGGATCTTCCGAACTCTTTCTTGTTGACTCCGAACTCCTGCGTCTTAACGCTGCCGCGAACCTCGAACAATATTCTCCTCGCTTCTGCCTTTCTCTGTGCGAACTGTATGCTGAATAAGAGCGAACTCCATACTGGTAAAGATCGAGCTCTTTAATAAACTGAATCGAACTTCCGGCTGGTCGAGCTCGATTCTCCTAATGAAATACCTAGAAATCCAAGAGGATTATTATGTAATAATGACGTGGACAGATCCAAGTAGATCCTACCGAAAGTGTGTGGGATCCGACCCCAACATTTAGCCCCCCAAGTCTTGCGAGTTGAGTGCTCGACTTGGAAGACTTAAGTAGATAGTAATTAATGACTCGATCGAGATCTTTAACACTCTGGAATTTCTCCATGTTTTACGCTGTTACACCGATCTTGGATAATCAGATGATTTGATTTCCCTGACAATCGTGATCATTAATTTCCTAATTTTATATTAATACCACGGGAAAAACTGTCCCACTTCCCAATATTCTCGAGGCGGTTTTCCATCATACTCTAGGGTTCTAAGAGGTAGAATTTCTTTTCCATCTTATCTTCTTTACTTAGAGAACTTCCATTCTTATTACAGAAGTCATTGTTTCCTTTCGGTAAAAAATCCCTTTTGTAAAATGTCGAACCTTTCTTCCGAATTTTGCGAGTATGATGTTGATGACCTCGAAACTCTTATGGGTGATGGATCCGAACCTCAAATCCATACCGGAGACGAGTTTGATCTTCACCCTCAGAGCGAATCAACTGTCGATTCTCTCGACGATCTTCGCAGACTATGTCACATCCCTCCTGAGGTTGAGATGATAGTTCCAGAGCCCTTCGAGTCTCCCGAATCGGGGCGAGAAGGTTATTGTTGTGCCTATGAAATTTATTTCAAAGGATGCGGCTTATTCTTTCCTCTTCCCGAGATACTTCTCACCTACCTCAACCATCTGGGAATTGCCTTCTCTCAGATGTCGCCCAACATGCTCCGGTATCTTTTGTGTACCTTTACTGTTGCGGCGGAGGCTGGTTACTCGCTGAGACTTTGCGAACTCTTGGAGCTTTTCCAGGCTCGCGGGTCCCGAACTTCTGGGCATTATGCCCTTTATCCGATCGCGGATTGGAGTCTTATTGACAGCCTGCCCTTAAAGGACAACGCCTGGAGGAAGTTTTGGTTCTTCTTCCGCATAAATAGTTTTTCTACTCAAAGTTCTTCCGAACTCCTTCGAGTCAACTGGTCATTGAATTTGGGTAGAAACTAGGACTTAATTGAATAGATTTCTTATGCCATTTCAAAACTGCGTTTCAACATTTCGATGTTTTCTTGCAGGTCCCCAAATTCGACCGGCCCCATCAATCGATTTTCTCAATTTCTACAAGGCCGTCTTGGAGAGTTCAGTTAATTAGAATTCCTTCACTTTGGAAAGGATTCACGGTGCCGGATTTTCTGTTAGAATGGGTCTAACTAAACCCGTCAACCCTCCTCCTGCTGGGACTGATCTCTCGAGTCTGAATGCTCGAGACAAGAGAAAATTCAAAGAAGCAAACAAGAAAATCAAAGATCAGATTTCTGTAATTGGGAGAGACAAGAAAAACGCAACTTCCACCGGAGACGATAAAGTCTACCGGAAAACTCTCCTGGTTGACGATGGATCTCTTGAAGGTTCAAAGTCAATGGAGGTTGCTGTGAGCAATTCTTCTCCTTCCATCCCAGCAGCAGACAACGTGGTTGCTGCTACCGTTGAGGAGGAAGGCCTTGCAAGTGATTCTTCTCTCATGAAGAAAAGGAAGGCCGAAGAATTCGAACCCCTCCCCCAGGGACGTCCCAAGAGCATAAGGAAGGGCAGAGTCGCTCCTTCGAATCTGCCAAATCCTGAGCCTGCTGAAGCTCAGGATGCAAATCCTGATTCAGGAACTGTTTCGAAGGAACTGCTAGGTTCAGGGATGCTACCCCCTAGACGCCCCCAAGGCAATACTTCTAGGGTTCGATCATCTCAGAGCTCGGGACTGGTTGCTAGAGCTTCGTCTCAAGCAAGTAACCTTTAATTATCATTTTGTTGTTTGAGATTAATAGATTCTTTTTCCAAAGAAAACTCAATTCTCACACAACTAACTTTATTCCAGACAAAGAGAAGATCGGGAATATGTTTAGGTGCTTCCACACCCGTGCTGGGAAAAAGCTTCCATCCTTTGATTGGTGGAAACCTGATGTTAAGAGGATGTACAGTAGTCACTCATTCCATTCCTCCCAGGTTTGACTACTTGCATCCTTGGACAACTGATTTTGATTCATTCATTTTTTTTTTTTTTAAAACGAATCTTCTTCTATTAGGCAACTCTGGATGTGAATGGCATCGTCAACTTTTACGAAGAGGAACTTGCAAAAGTTTCCAAGAAGGTTGCCGCCGCTGAAGGAGAGATTGAGAAACTGCAATCTTCCAATCGGCTTGTGCAGGAGACTGCTGGCCTTGACTCGGCTCGCCGGGAGGAAATCGAGAAACTCGAAAGATCCGGCGAGGAGACAAGGAAGACCTTGATTGAGACAGAGCAAAGGCTAGAGACTGCCCTCGCTGATCACAACTTCGCTAAAGGCGAGATTGAGCTTCTGAGATCGGAGCTTAACAAGGTTAAAGCAGCTGCTGAGGAGCTCGAACGTAAGAATGAATCTCTTTCCGAACTGAAAGATCGTGATGTTCGTAAAATATCTCATGATGGTCGTAAGGAGGTTAAAGAAGCTGGGCAAAAGTTTCTTCTCGCTGTGCAAGAATTTATCGCTGCAGACAAAGCTTGGAACAAGCTTAACTCCGAACGCGATGAAATGAAGAGCAACCTTGATTTGATCAAAGAGATAGAGGACGGAAAAATCGATTTGGTTGAAGAGAAAGAGACAGTTTATGCCGAGCTAGCTGAGACTGAAGCTAAACTAAATACCGCTCCTCAGCCATATTTGAATTTGCAGCAGTTTGCTTCTGAGTTCGCTGACTCCCCTCCGCTGACTGAACCAAATATTGGTTCGTCTCTGGACGAGATGATGTTAACCGGATCTCCTAGCGCTCATTTTAATGAGTTCGGAACCAATGTTGATAGAATCTCCTTGGGACGAGCTCAGGGGCCCTCTGATCAGGGACTTGTCACCTCCTCAATTATGGGAGATGAAGTTGAATCGAGGAACGAAACTCCTCAAGATGTTAGCTCGCTTAATCCTGAAGTTGTTCTCGCGACTCAAGACTACGATGTCGGGGGTGCTATTGTCTCAAATCAAGCAAGAGGGGAAGGCGGTTCGCCTATGAATGAATGATGGTGATTGCATTCTCCTTATGTGGGGGATTGTCCCCTTAATTTTTAAGACATGAAATTTGCCTTGCTGGTCATGGGGCCGTTTTATTACTTTTTAAGTTTGTCTTTGCCCAAGGGGGCTTTATTATTATTTTGAATAAATTTCCCAAGGGGGTTTAATTAAAATTTCTTTAGGAAGAAATATTTAATTTTGGTGGAAACCATCGATTTTACCTGGAGGGTTTGCAAGGTCCTCCTAACCGAAATGGTTTAAGATTATAGGAGAGATAGGCTGATCAGACCTACTTGCCTTTTTTAAAGGAAAAACATTGGAATTTTTCCTCGGTCTCTCGAAGGCGAGGATGGAGCTCGGCTTAAGTTTTCTTTTTATATCGAGGGATAAGATTTATAATTCATAAAAATTTTGTCATAAATACGACCATGCAATGATTTCGATCGTTGCCCATGATGGCTTCGGAATCGCTGGGCCGCTTTTAATTGGATCTGAAGCCTGCTCCAATAGGCCAACAATATATAATTATTTCTAGAAATCTGAACCCCTTTCTCCTTAAAAAGGGATTCCGAAAGATCACCATAGCTTATTATAAGAAAAAACTTGAAAAGATGCCGCTGTCTTCTTTCAGATCAAGCTCAAGAATAACAACTTCAAGTGGTAACCCATTGTTTGAGTCCGAAGACGGATTTTCTCCAGAGGGAGTTATTCACCCAACGTTTTTTCATTTCCGAACAGGGAAGGAAAGGGTTAAATGTTATGACTTCCTGGAAAATGTTCCTTTTCTATCTCTTAGTCTTCTCTGAAAACTATAACTTCCTTTCTTTTGGTCATTTGACAAAATGTTCGTTTAAACAGATCGTCGGGAGACATAAAGCTTTGTGTGATAAGAGACAAAGAATCGAAAGGGGGCACCGTGCTCTTGATGAGAGCATAAAGAGGATAGAAAGAGAGATCCTTCCCTTGGAATCTGAACCGCACGAATGGGAGAGAAATGGTCTAGACATCGTGGCCATAATACCTACTTGCCTCCGAAGATTCCTCCGCATGCTGGATAAATTTCACCGTTTATCCTTGGCGACCAGTGATGGGTCCTCTTTTGTTTCATGTTCCTCAGAGTTCCGGAGACTTCCAATGTTAAGAACTGAAGAAAAAGAGGAACCGGAGACGAAAATTGTTGATGACTTCTCCGGCCCTTTTGATTTATCTTCCGACGAGGGGCTATCCTCGGAAAGCTGTTCGGGATCTTCTACCTCGCTAGAGTCATTATCGGGCGAAGACTTTTGATCGAACACTTTCCTATTTATGTTTGTAAAATGTCACTGGTCTTGAAACCCAGCAACATTAATTACATTTCCCCTTTCGCTCTAAATTCGCCGATTTATTCAAATCTCATTTAATGCGTTTTATCTAGGGAATATAATTGGCAATTAACTCGATTACATTTGCCATAAAAATCGTAATTTCAGATTTGGGAAATCGTCAATTAATCCTCTTAAATGCAATCGAATAAATTTTCGAGTATAAAGTGGGTGTAGTTTGTCATTGAATTTCAACAAAGATTCTACAAAAATGTTCGAGGAAGGAAATTCTTCAGATTTGTTCAAATTGATGAGCGTTGATCCTTCGAGGACGTCGGACATCGAGCTTATAAAAGCAGGAGAGTCTGGCGAACCAAAAGATTCACAAACGTTGAAGAAGGGTACTAGCATTCAGGTTCCGATCGTTTTAATCGAGAGATTGTCGCCTCAAGATCGTGTTAAGGATGAGGAGTTTATCAATAAGGTATTCTCCATCCTAGTGATTAACTTCTTTTTGTTATTGCTAAACGTAGCGTTTTATCTTCTTCAGCTTATCACTCGGCATGATGAGCTCGAAGATGAGAAGAAAAAGATTAGGAGACGGATAATGGAGCTAGAGAAGCGTCGCATGGACATATCTCGCGAGCTTCATCGCCTCGAAGCCCATCCTTCCGATTGGATCGAACTAGGACTTCATGAGTACGGAAACATGCCAGGTTGCATTATGAGCATCGTTGACCTCGCAGGTCAAGGAGCAGAGTTATTCCGTAATTCAAGACCCTTCTGAGTCTGAGTTTAGCTGGAAATATTTATTTATACATTGTTTGCAATGTACTCTATATTCTAGCCCGATGATAAGAATAATATTCCATGATTTGAAATAATATTTTAATTTTTATGTTATATCTGGACTCGTTTTTAGCGAGCTGCCTACGTACCCAAAATAGGATCAAGCCAAATCTTAGTTCGAAGGTGTTTGCTTTAGCAATAGAACTTTTTCAGGTTGATTATGTTCCAAGGCCTCTGAACGAGGTTTCTGTCAAGGTCTTGTAAACGGTATACACCGTTTCGGATTTTTTCAGTGATTTGATAAGGGCCTTCCCAGTTAATACCGAGTTTTCCAGCGCCTTCTTCTTTTGTGTTATCGAATACTCGCCTTAAAACGAAGTCTCCTACATTTAAAAGTCTGTTTTTCAACTTTGAGTTATAGTATCGAGCGGTCAACTGTTGATAATTCTGAAGTCGAATAAGGGATTGGTCTCGCCTTTCATCGATCGTATCGAGAACATCTTTTAATAATTTAGAATTCGACTCCTCGTTAAGTGGAGCTTCGCTCCGGCGCAAACCTGGAACATTCAACTCGGCTGGGACTACGGCTTCCATCCCATAAATTAATGAGAATGGAGTTTCACCTGTTGCTCACCTCGGAGTTGTTCGATAAGCCCACAACACAGGTTGCAGCTCGTCGTACCATCCACCTTTTCGAGCGTTCAAGCGTTTTTTAAGATTGCTGAGAATGGTTTTGTTGGAAGCTTCCGCTTGTCCATTTCCTTGAGGATACCTTGGTGTTGAGTAGCTAAGTTTTATTCCCCAAGCGGAACAAAAATCTTCAAAGTCATTTGAAATGAATTGAGGACCATTTTCCGTTACTATTTCGTAGGGAACTCCATAGCGACAAATGATGTGTTTCCACAAAAATGTCTTTACTACGGAATCATGTATGCTTATATAAGCTTCAGCTTCAATCCATTTGGAAAAATAGTCCGTTAGAACTAATAAGTACTGGACGCCTCGTGTTGAACGATGCATCGGACCGACTATATCCATTGACCACCTCATGAAGGGGTATGGAGCGGATATAGATGATAGAATTTCAGATGGCTGGCGGAGATAGGGGTACCCTCCAGTCAGCCCCCTAATCATTAGCGGAAGTCCTGCTAAGAAAGCTTCGTATTCCGCTTCGTTGTTCGAAGCTGGAAACATTAATCGAAATGATTGCTCGATTATTTCCTTTGTCGGAGTTTCGAGCCTAAAACCGATTCCGGATCCTTGTTTAGAAGAGGATCCATCTAAATGTAATTTCCATGTGGAGTCCGTTTCAACAAAGATTCCATCATCTGGTGGTAGTTCGGTTAGAAAATCAGCTAGAACTTGTGCTTTTGCGCTAGTTCTGCTTTTGTATTCTATATCGTACTCACTAAGTTCGATTGCCCATTTTGCCAATCTTCCGGACTGACTTGGACCGTGAAGAATTGATCGAAGTGGATGAGAAGTTAAAACTTCTATTGGATGAGATTGGAAATAAGGTCGGAGTTTTCTAGCAGATATCACTACTGCTAAAGCTAATTTTTCCATCATTGTATATATCGTTTCTGGGCTAGTAAGAGATTTACTTATGTAAAAAATTGGCTTTTGTTCACTTCGGTCCTCTCAAACTAACACCCCACTTACGAAATGGTTAGAGACTGAAATGTAGAGATATAGTTTTTCATCTGATTCAGGTTTTCAAAGAATCGGTGGTGTCGTTAGATAAGTTTTGAGTTGACCAAATGCTGCTTCGCATTGATCATCCCACCGAAATTTTTTGTTCCCTTTCAAAATTTGATAAAAGGGGAGACATTTATCCGTAGATTTTGATATGAAACGATTTAATGCAGCAATTCTGCCTGTCAATCGTTAGACTTCCTTAATGTTTCTTGGCGAAGGCATAGTGAGGAAAGCATTAATCTGATTAGGATTTGCTTCTATTCCTCGTTCTGTGACTATGTACCCCAGGAATTCTCCGGAAGGCACGCCAAATGAACATTTAGCTGGATTTAATTTCATTCCGAACTCGTTCAGAATTTTGAAACACTGTTCGAGATGTGTGATGTGCTCGGATTTCTTAAGAGATTTTACGAGCATGTCATCTATATAAACTTCCATTGTTTTGCCCAAATGTTCTGCAAACATTTTGTTAACTAAACGTTGGTATGTTGCCCCGACATTTTTTAAACCGAATGGCATAACTTTATAACAGTAGATTCCTCTATCTGTTATGAAGGATGTTTTCTCTTCATCTTCGGGATTCATCATGATCTGATTATATCCAGAAAATGCATCCATAAATGTTAAGAGTTCGTTTCCGGCCGTTGATTCTACGAGCCGATCGATATGAGGGAGAGGAAAGCTGTCTTTTGGACATGCTTTGTTAATTTCAGTGAAATCGACACATACTCTCCACTTTCCATTTTTCTTTTTGACTACCACGGGGTTTGCTAACTAGTCCGGATATTTCACTTCTCTGATAGAACCAATTTCTAAAAGTTTATCAACTTCGTCATTGACCGCTTGTGCTCGGTCAGGACCAAGATTTCTTCTTTTTTGTTTTATTGGTTTAAAACTGGGATCGACGTTTAAATCATGGGTGATAATAATTTTGTCGATTCCGGGCATATCTTTTGCCGACCAGGCGAAAGTATGTTTATTTTCTTTTAGAAAAGTTACCAATTGATCTCTGATTTCTGAATCCAAAGAAGTACCGATTTTTACTTTTCGATCTGGAAATTTGGGATCAATTTCAATCTCTGTGGTAGCTTCATTCGAGCTAAGACCACTTGGGTAACGCGAGGTGCTCTCTTGCTTCGTGTTTATCATTAATTGCTATTTGAGCTTTAAACAATGTCCCATGAGG
Organism: Arabidopsis lyrata subsp. lyrata; assembly: GCF_000004255.2. Lineage (NCBI taxonomy): Eukaryota > Viridiplantae > Streptophyta > Magnoliopsida > Brassicales > Brassicaceae > Arabidopsis > Arabidopsis lyrata. The sequence continues at coordinate 8,083,957 of NW_003302554.1, forward strand.
TAGCAAGATCGCGACGTTTCCTGATCTCCTCGAATGGTTCTGATTCCTGTAGGAGTATGAAATTTCACGCATTGGTGATAAGTTGAAGGTATAGCCTTCATTTGGTAAATCCAAGGAGTTCCGAGAATTAGGTTGTAAGCGGCCGGTCGGTCGAAAACAATAAATTCTACAATCTTAGGAACCCCTGCAGCGAGCACTGGTAGTTTTATGTTCCCCAAGGACATAGATGTGTCACTCGTCAAAGCTACTAATGGTGCCGGTGGACCGATAATGTCAGCTTTACTGATTCCCATTCTTTGCAAAGTGCTTAGAAATATGAGATCTACTGAGCTTCCGGTATCAATTAGACACCTAATGTTACTTCAAAATTCGCAACATCTAATGTTATCACAAGAGCATCGTCATGAGGTCCCGTTAATCCTTGAGTATCCGAACTATCGAAAGAGATAGAAGGTGTTTGTTCACTTGACTGGAAACCCACAGCGGTTTGAATTGCTGCTGATTTCTTGTGCCTTTTGATTGATCTGATCGAATCTCGGCATAATTTGGATCCTCCCATTATATTATCGATCCTTTTCTTAGGAGTGTTTGGAGTTCCGGGCCCATTGGGCTTATGTTTCTTTTCAGGAGGATTAGACGCTTCGGAATCTTCTTTTTCTTTATGATAAGATTCCACAAATTCCTCGATATTGAAATTAGCGAGCTCTCCAGCCGCCCACAGTTCGGTGAGGTGCTTTTTGAGTACGCTGCAATCTTTGGTGGAATGCCCATTTACTCTATGGATATCGCAATAGGGACTCTCATCTCTAACCCAGGTATTAGGAGAATTATATCTTCCTTTGTTTGGAGAGGGTTTTCCTACGGCATTAGTAGCAGGATTAACTCCGAACCGTTTTTGATCTTTTGGTTCAAACTTTTTAGTTGGATTTCCAGCAACCAATTTTGCTGGCCGATGTTTTTTAGCGAGCCTAAGCTTTTCTTCTTCTGCCTCCATCCAATTAGTAGCTTGGAATAAAGCGTCTTGGATGGTGCTCGGACGATGACAGTGATTTCTTCCCGGAACCGAGATTCATGCCAGAGTCCGTTTCTTAAAGCAGAAAGGGCAGCAGCGTGCGATACCCCAGGAATTTTGGCTATCACTTCTTTGAATTTAGCGATATATTTGCGAAGTGATTCGTTCTGACCTTGGGTTAAATACCATAGATCTGCATCAAAAGTTGCCTTTTCCATGAACATGGAATACTGTTTTAGGAATGCGGAGGACAATTCCTTAAAACTATCAATAGATTCAGGCTCTAACTGAGTGAACCATAACAGAGCCGGTCCGGAAAGATTCTCGGAGAATAGTTTGCAATATCCAGCATCTTCCTCGTCTGGTTCTAGATCAATTCTGCCAGCTGCGATCTGAAAAGCAGCGAGGTGATTTTTAGGATCACCTTTACAATCGTAAGTTGGTAATTTGACCTTCGAGAATCTTTGATCCGAAGGTTCGAGATTCTCGAAGTGAAGGGTGTTCGTCGAGTTTCTTTGATTACTCGATTGATCTCAGGTGCCGAACTGGTCGCCTGATGAAACTTTGACTTCATCTCATCAAGCTCTTGACGAACTTTGACGAAATCATCTGAAAGGATGACATCAGGATCTTCCATAAGGAGTCCTTCGTCAACAGCAGGATTTCCCTGATTTTGGGGATTTTCATCCCCGGTTGGGTTGGACCCATCTCCTACGGTTGTCTGATTGCTAGTATTAGCAGGACGGCCTGTAGGAGGAGTTTGAGTGCTCCCGGATCTGATTTGCGCGGGAGTCTGGAATAGCCTGCGCGGATACGTTGTTGTTCGCGCTGAGGACAAATTATCTAAACGGCTTGAAATAGTATTCTGCGCGTTTGACAAATTTGTTTGGGTGGTTTGAACACTCGTTAAAGTTTGCTCAATTGAGTTGAACCTTTCACCAAAAGTGGCGTTGGTACTAGTGAGTGTACCCATCTGATTGGTCAGATCGGTGGTTGACTGAGTAAGCAAGGCAATTGCATTGCTTAAAGCTTGCTGATCAGCCATAATTTCTTGGTTTGAGAAAGAGAGATTTTGAGATTACAGAGTTTTGCGGTAATTCCCCACAGACGGCGCCAAAATGTGGATGTAGGATTCACACTCGATTGTCTTTAAGTATTTTTGCGGAGAAAAAACTCTAAAATCAAAGGATGAAAATAAGAATTTGAACAGGAAAGTAACCAAGAAACTAAATAAAGCGAAAGAAGTTGATAAGAACAAAATAGTAAAGAGCTTTGCGAAATTGTAAGAGAGAAAGTATGTTGTATTGCTTGATAGTAAGAGGTAAAAAGATTGTCCCCCTCAAACACATGCGTTTGAGGTTGTTTTTATAGAGAAAACATGATCAATGCGGTCATTTACTGCACATAATCGCATTGACCCGCATTAATCATGTAGGTTACAATTTGACCGAAACGGCTTGAATTTGAACTATCTTAGGCCTCGCGTGGATCTTCCGAACTCTTTCTTGTTGACTCCGAACTCCTGCGTCTTGACGCTGCCGCGAACCTCAAACAATATTCTCCTCGCTTCGGCCTTTCTCTGTGCGAACTGTATGCTGAATAAGAGCGAACTCCGTACTGGTAAAGATCGAGCTCTTTAATAAACTGAATCAAACTTCTGGCTGGTCGAGCTCGATTCTCCTAATGAAATACCTAGAAATCCAAGAAGATTATTATGTAATAATGACGTGGACGGATCCAAGTGGATCCTACCGAAAGTGTGTGGGATCCGACCCCAACAGTCCCCCAAAGGCAAAAGCTCGTCTCATGTTTCTGAAGCCCGGTCTTCAGAACCATCCCGTGTCACCCGTTCTGGCCGTGCTGGTCAGTATGTGCTCGTTCCATCAGGCCCTGCTGCCAGCCTTACTCTGCGGGATGGCACAATATCAGCAACTGTAGAACCTGAAGGTTCTACACCGGCTACATGTACTGCAAAAAAACCTGAACATCCTTCATGTTCCTTTGCTACTGTAGGCACCGCAGAAACACATTTGGGGTCAGAGGTATTTTACCCATCCCAACTATATTATGTCCTTTATTTTCTGTGCTATAATCCTCTAATGTTCCAGCCACGTTCTCCTTGCTCCACTGCTCGGCAGCGCCCACCAGAGCCGCCTAGTACCTCCCCGGTGAACCTACGGTTCCGTTTCTCGCAAAAAAGAACCCCTGCAAAGGTACTGAAAACAGTCCCAGCTCTCATATAATCCCATGATACACAATGACTTAAATTACACTATTTTGATTGTTCTTATTTGTCGCTTTTATGCAGGCGTTCTCATTACTTGATGAAGCAAACCATGTTTCCACTGCTAGACACTGCTCCACTGTGGTGCCTGAGATGCCACCTTCTGTCCCTCCCGTCACCTCACACCTTAACAAGCTCTCTGAGACGTCAGAGTCCTCCACCACTGCCGGGGTACGTACGCTGTCTCGCTTCTTATTCTTCTTTATTCCTATACTGTCAGTCTACAATGGCAGTCCAGTGACTTTTACGTCATACCTTGCAGGACTCACTACTGGAAGTGCCCCGGTTGCTCCTGCTAACATGCCACAACCCGTTTTAGTTGATCTACCAACAGAAGCATTACATCATTTCCCCCATAGATGTTCCTTCCGCAGTTATGCCCACCACTATTGTTGACCGGGTCGTCCCTGTCCTCCCATCACCATCTCCTCTGCCTACTAGTCGGCCCCAACCCCGTCGGTCAAAAAGGCTTCACTCTTCAGCAGCACCACAAGTTTCGACCCCTGCACCTGCTCCTAAGCTGCGTCTGCGTGATACTTCTGAAGATGTTAAGCTAAAAACCTCGTCCTCTCCTGTTATTAGTACCCTTGCTAAGCCCTCCCCAACCAAAGTTACCGCCCTCATGTCACAGCTTAGGCGGTACACAAAAAGGTACTTACCTTTTAAACCCTTCCACCTATATTACTCATTTTTGGCTGAGCTGTTTGAAATTGTTGCTTCAACTTTGCCCTTTCTTACAGCGAATACAGCATCTATGAGAGTGTGTTCCCTGCAACATTGTTCTTCGATATTTTAAAACCCCAGAAATGGGTTTCATCTATGGTATGCCTACCCACTTATACCTTTTACATACGTTCTGCTTTTGGTTTTCTGCTGTCTATCTTAAACTAACTACTGCCTTACTGACCAGCACATGGATTTGCTGATCGCATTTGTTTGGGACACACACAGTCCCTTCTTGATCTCCCACCGGATCACCATACTTGACTCCATGTTCACCTCCATCATCAGCAACAAGCACATGAGCTTCAAGCAGGGTGACAAAAAAACAGCATTTGTTTGGCACCCTTTGCTGATTTCCTATGTCAAAGGGCAAGTTTCGCCAAGGCGCACAGAGCTGCAATGGATGCGAGATGTTGATACAGTATACCTTCCGATGAATTGGGGTACTCGTCATTGGGTTGGCTTGGCGATCGATCTTACGAAAGGCCATATTAATATACTCGACCCGTTTGAAGACATAACTTCTTCCCGTAAGGTTGTTTCTTTCATGTCCCCTTTCGCCCAGAGGTTGCCTCGGCTCATTCGCTCTGTGTGTGGTTCCATTCCTCTATCGTGGCCTGACGATGCTTTCACGTTTACATGAGTTCCCGGGCTTACGCAGAATACACGTGGCGGCGACTGCGGTCCTTTATCAGTCAAGTTTATGGAAATGACCATGCATGGTCTGCAGACTAGCCTTGCCAATCTTACCACTGCACAGATTGACAATGTACGCCTTCGCTATGCCCTTGACATCTACGAAACATATGTCAAGAAGCTCTAGTACTCCTATTTCAGTCATAACTCCTTTAGTCACGTCTACTTTCAAGTACCATTTAGAGGATAATACATCTCTGTTTCTTTATGTGACTCTCAGTTTTTTCCTTTGGAGTACCCTGAGTCTTGTAAACAAATTCTTGCGTTTGTTTATCCTGTAATCCATTTTCCTTGTTCTGCCGAACTCCTTTGCTTTGACTACCATAAACCTGTTATGTACCTTCTCTCTCTTTCTTACTGTTGTCATCCATTAATGCCAACTACAACAACCTACTGCCTCTCAATTCAATTTCATACCCACCATGTCACTTTCTCTTGCCTATATAACGTACATGCTTCCAACCAAAACATAAGTCCTCAAACAAATATGGAAAACCTGGATATCAATGTTGCCATAGATATTGGTAAGCGTGTCGGAGTTGATAGTTTTGCCGATCTAGGGGGAATGCTTGGGACTTCAAAGTTCTACAAAACACTTGCTTATGATCCTGCAGTTCTTAAAACAGTTTCTCTAAACTATCTTTTCAACAATCCTCATTTGATTAACAATGAATCTCCTTTTTTTGGTTTTTTCTCCCGTTGCGTCGAAGCAGGTAATGCAACTGCTTGTTACCTGCAAAGCCTAAAGCTTGCAACACGAGAGGGCCGTGCCGAGTCTGCTCTCCAACTTCTACTCTCCCAAAGGGATTCTCTACCTCATGCTACCTTCATCATACCCTTGTTGCAAGTGTGTTTGCGCTTCTATGATGATGCTATTTGTACCATTGCTACACTTGTAGATGTTGTTGGATCATTCGAAGAAGCAGATTCCATTGGCAGTACCGTCTTTCGCCAAATAATGCGGATTGACCCTTTGAAGTTACGGAGTCATAGTAATACTTGGAAGTATGTTGACATATCTCTCTGTCTAGGCTGCAACCTCAGCAACAGATGCAATAACTGTTTTCTCTATTGGTTCTCTGTTATGTACCTTCTCATTGCTAGTTGTCTGGTCATGCTCAATTATGTTGTTGTTATCTTATTTTACCTTCAGCCGTGTTGTTCTTCCTCTTTTATGTATTTTTATTCTTAAATTATGTTCTTTTGTCCTTTATTATCCTTTATTACACTCCACTCACCCAAATAACTTCACTCTCCCATGTACCTACTCTTTCACTGCAAACTGACATCCACTATGTGTTCCTATTTCACCTGTACTCATAAATGAGTTCAACATTTACTCACATTGAACTGCCATATTTATTGTAAACAATGGAACTCATAGCATATATTCCGCCTATATAAGTGAGAGAACTGCAGCCAATGCTCCTCACTCATCCTAAACCACACTCCCAAACAACAACCGCAACACCATGAATACAATTCCAAATGTTCTTCTTACTGACATTGTTAGGCGTGTAGGGAAGCATGGGTTCCGTGAGCTTGGCCCTCTAATCGCTGCTGGTCCTGCTACAAAAGCAATAGTTTTTTCAGATGAAGTGTTAAAGGACGCCGACATTGATGAATTTATCTTCGTCAGCCGCCATATCCTTGAAAACTCCAGGTACAGGCCTTTCCTTTTAAAATGTCTTGCTACAGGCAACGTTACTGCAAACTATGTCGAAGGTCTCCGCCTAGCTGTTCAGACGGGGCCTAGCCAAAGGGCAATCGATCTGCTAGCTTCAGCAACTGACGAAGTCATATACGCTCAGTTTGCTCTTGCTGCTTCCCTAATTTGTTCCGATGCATTTGACCAAGGGATGGAAGTGTTCTTTGCTTTCTTCAGCCGTGTTGGAACCATTGAGGAGGCTGTTGGCACTGCTGAAATGGTTATACATCTAATAGCCGACATGGGAATTTTACCTTCTGGACTCTATGATAAGACCCTCCGCTTTGGTGGGCTGCCACACTGTGTTCTCAACAATTTCTCTCTTCTCCATCTATGCCCGAAATGCTTCGCCTTCAAGTACGCAACACGTATTCAGGAAATGTGTTAACACATTGTACTATTTTGTCACCTACTTGCTCCCTGTTTTTATGTAGCCCTCCACTGCAACTTAGTAGATGGAATGTGTACTCTGCTATGAACTTTAAGCTTGTAAAGTACTTTTCACCGAAAAAAATCTAGTTCTGTTCTACTATTTCTTCTAATGGCTTACAGGTTCTTCACTTTAGTCCTAGACTCTGTTCTACTATTTCTTCTAATGGCTTACACGTTCTAAACTCTAGCACACAAAAGCAATTACACCAAATGCTATTTTCATATGTATAGGCCTTTACACATCCACATACATGACAGCAACTTATTTCCAGTCACTAATACATTACATTACATCCCTTAGTCTAACACAAGCATGGGTGCATTGTCTTACATACAATGCACCTTCAGAATACTACATGTTCATAACACAAAAAACCTCCTTATGTGTCATCCTTCACCTTAGCCGACTTCAAGCTGAAATCCAAAAGCATGGTTCCTCCTCTTCCCAAAAAGTCCTTCAACCAGTTATACAAAAGACTTGTTCTACAAGTCGCAACAGCTTTCATCCCAGCCTCTCGTCAATCCCGGCTCTGCCTGCTGCTTTAGCATAGTTACCTAAAAACCTCCACTGGCCTGCATTTGGTGCACAAAAAGACTTCCCTCCCCTGCTATTATAAAACTTCTCACAGTTATTACTTCCATTAACAATCCACAATTCATACTTTTATTCAATCCCTTCACCAACCTTATATAGCAGGATTCGAGCAAGTGGCCCTGTTATGTCCTGCTTCATAGCATATTGAACACTTATGAGGTCCACTCTTTCTCCTCTTTCCTCCCTGAGATACAGAGAAAACCTTGTAAGCAGAGAAAAGCAAGTATATGTTTGACAAAGAATAACTGATAGTTTAGGAAGTTACCACATGTTATCCAGTTGAGGGGATCCTACGTTTCCTTCTCCTTCCTGGACCAGGAGGATTCCTTGGCGGATTGTATTGCTCCTGCTCCACAACGTCAGACACTTCTGCATCACCTTGATTTGGTACAGGGAATATGAACTCCTGATATGCAGCCTGAAAGACTGTTACCCGCTAAACTCGTCCAACCAGTGTTGGAATGTGTACGCCGTTAACCCTTGCCGAAGCCAGTGCATGAGGACAAGGGATTAGCAACTTCTGAAACTGCTGACAGGTACATGTCTTCTTCTGAAAATCCACATAGTAAGACTTCCCCTCATGTGTACTTACTTGGTAACTCCAATCTGAAACGCCTTTGACATTCAACCCTGCTGATGCTGTATGGAAGTGGATCATTAGCTTGTTCACATTTGGTGTTATAGGGTCAGCAAGCAAAGCCAAACGCTTTGCCTTTGCTCTCCTTAAACAAAACCATTGCATCAGTTTTGTTCGGATGGACTCTACCATAGTAACAATAGGAAGCTCAACTATCTTTGCCAAAGCAGCATTAAGAGCTTCAGCGATATTAGAGCTCATCATATTGTACCGCTTCGCCTGACAGTAAGCTTGCGTCCAGTGCTCAAGGGGAATGGCATCCAAGTACTCTCCACACTTCTTGCTTCTTCTAAAAATTTCTGTATAGTGTTCTTTGAACTCTCCAACATTGAAAGCCCTTGCAGCTTTCCCAACGAGGCTTGCAAGTCCTTTCCCAGAAAAGTGCTTTACATTTCTCTCTATGTGCACTGCACATGCGCCATGGAAAGCCAGTGGATAGACCTCAAGAAGCCCGGCATATATTGATCGATGCCTGTCAGAATTTATCACCAAATCTTCAGAGTCCGGAAGAAGGCCACTTAGCTGCCTAAAAAACCATGTCCACGCAGGAACATTTTCAGAGTCAACAATGCCAAATGCTATAGGATAGACTTGAAAGTTTGCATCTTGCATGCTCGTAGTTAACAGAAGTCCTTTGAACTTTGCCTTAATAGCTGTCCCATCAACAAGGACTACCTTCCTCATATCCGGAATACCAGCAATGCTTGCACCAAGTGCAAAGAAAAGATACTTGAACAGCTTGCTCCCTTTTGGTCCCACCTTATGCTCAAATGTGTAAACAGTCCCAGGGTTACCTTGCCTTAGCAAATACATATAACCAGCGAGCAGTTTGTAACTCTCTTCATCACTACCTCGGCTCCTCCTAACTGCAGCTTCTTTCGCGTGCCACGCCTTCATGTAAGTCACTGAGACTTTCAACTCTTCAAGGACAATATCAGGAATGTCTGCTGCTCTTGGCCCCCTTAATCCGTTTGCAAACTTCTTCTCCAATACAGAACCAATAACCTTAGCTGAAGCTTGCTTTGCATATTGTGACCTTGCCGCAATTATGCAACTGTGGGTTAAAGTCATTGTTCGGACCTGGAAATTTTTAGAATTCTCTGAGACAACATGCCCAAACACTCTCCACCTACATCTGGGGTCAACGCACACAAAGATGAGCCTTTTTGGATCAGATCTTGTCTACCTGAAATGAAACATTCTCTTGATTTCATAAATGGATAAGGTGTTCTGCATGTCAGCCTTGTCTTTGAACACACGTCTAATATAAATAGCATCTTCTTCAGCTGAAACAGGAGCACATCCATTTGTGTTGGTCAGGTCAATGGCATCATCAAAGACAGGTTCTGCATCAGTTGGTGGTATTGTCCCCAGCTCATTATCCACATCATCATTGTCTTCCAGACTTACAGGATTATCGACAGATCTATTCAAGTAAGCCAGGACCTCATCGCCAACATCGCTTTCTCTGGAAGGCCTTTGTTCCTCCATCCACGAATCACTTAATTCAGCATCTTGAGGTTCTGCAACAGGTGATGGTCTTCTGTCTTTAGGTTCTTCAACAGCTGCAGGTCATTCTTCCTCCATAACAGGAACCGCAAAATCACCTGACCAATCGGAATCATCAAGGTCCCCCAGTTTTTGTACGCAGTCAAATCGTCTACACTCAAGCCATTTTCATCAGAATCTGAACTTCCAACCCCATCAGTGAAATAGGCGTCAGAGTCTCCATCAGCTGGAGACTTCCCCCTATCCCTTGCACTGCTCTGACCTTTCTCTTTAGCCAATTCTTCCTGCTGCTTCTCCAATGCTTTAAACTCGCGCAACATTAGTTCATCCTCAGTATTGGTATCAGAAAACGCATTTGATAAAGAAGGTGTTGATGCATTAGAAAGACTTATTATACCAGGGACAATAGTACCGCGTAACACCTCAATACTCCTTCCCAAACCAGCAACACTTTCCCTTCCACAACTAGGCCCAGCACCAACAGATAACTCAGGCATCCCCCTGCTACTACAACCACCTTCATCGATCATCACCCCTTTGCCTTTATCGATCATCACCCCTTTCCCTTTATCAGGTCCTTCCCCAAAAAGCCTACGCCTTACATGACTGCCAGCATTTTCAACCTGGTTCTCACTAGTGGCAGTACCTACACTATACATCCTGATCCCATCTCCCTCGACATGACCCTGTTCATCTTCTGCTGCAAAACAAACTCTTCTCATGCATGAACTACAAGTTGGTTCCGCAACCACTTCAAGAGAAAGGAACAAATTCAGATGCACTGCAGTTCTACGGACAGTAAGGAAGTTCCGGATTCCCATCACACTTGAAATTATGACAGGAGGTCTTCGGTTAATTGAAAACATTGACAGTTGGCATGGAAGCCAATAACTCAGCTTTGGCATCAGGGTCATCTCAGACAGATCAAACTCGGCAGTAACTTTCGCTATCAGCTCGTCATAACTCATTGTCATACTCATTGAGATGTTTCGGGCAAAGCACTCCTTTGCAATGACATAATCCCATATGCCATTTTCACAGCACTCCCAGCTACCTGCAATCACAATGACTGCATCTTCATCTCCCTGCAACGTAAACAGTACATATAAGAAACAGAATGAACCAACGCATTCTACTACAAAAAAACACATCAACCAAAACACTCTTCCACCAAAGAACATTATCGTGACTAAAATCAACCAATGAACATTACCATGACTAAAATCAACTAAGGAGAAAGATATCTCTACAGAATATCCATCACAGAAACGAACTACTGACCATCGATTCCACTAACAGTTGCGAGACTTTTCCCTTAACCAGTCTACCCAAACAATGAGCAAAAAAGCAATTGATTCCTCTACTAAATGGATATGTATAGCTATAAATGCGAAATTAATACCTCATCGTTCATAGTTCACACGGCGACCTTCTCTCTAACAACTTCTATCTTCACCTCTATGACAGTTGAAGCCAACGATTTGATTTTTCCAATTCTCAGATCCAAATATCCACAACAACCTAACACCCTTCTTATATCCTTTCTCGTTGCTCACGTTTACCAACTCCGCGGATTAATGTAACACATCTCCGATTCACAGCCACAAAAAACGAAATCCACTGTTTCGAATGTCAGTTCCGTCGTCAGAATTTGATTTCAACCATTTCAAACCCCGCCCAATTATTCAAGGTTAAAAACGTAATATCACGTTTGCGAAAAATGCCCAAAATCAAAGTCATGATGGGTGTTCCACTTTTGAAATTTTTGGGCCCAATAATGCCCATTTCAGCAATAAACCCTATTTTGGGTCGTTATATGTTTTGAACATTTTTTGGCTTGTGTAATATTAACGGTTAACGTGTAATGTATTTAAGCCTTTATGGTTTTAACTTTTATTGGTATTTATGGAGATGTTTTTATATTTGTCTAGCCAATTAATTTAATTATGCAAATTCATTTTTTTTATATTTAAATTTGTTTTCCTCTTGGCATTGTTTTGTCGTAGCTAGTTTGTAGTATCTCGTCACAACATGTTTTTGTGTCTATACGTGGTCCATAGCTGCAAACCTTGTTGTTTCTAGTTTGTAGCCAATTTCCTCGAATAATTTGTGCCTATCCGTGTCCTAGTATACACAAATAATATTGTAGCTATTTATGACAAAATTGATACGAAATAGTTGTAGCTTTGTTGTGGCTAGATTAGAAACAAATTTAGTTGTTACAATTTTGTGGCAAAGAGTTACGACGTCATTTGTGGCTTATTGTGACAATCTTCCACAGTTCTCTTTGTGGCAAGTTGTGTCTAATATAGATACATAAACTGTCATGGCAATTTTGTGGCTTAAAGCTACAAAATTAGTTGTCACATTTTCGTGGCTATGTGTCCGCGAATAGACACGGGAAAATATAGCTACAACGCTATAGACACAAAAAAGTTTTGTAGCTTTCTGATGCTATAGCTTAAGTAGCCACGGAATTTGGGACATATTCACAAAATATTTTGTGGCTATAGCCGACTTTTCTTGTAGTTATATATGGGGCCCTAACGGAGATTGGGAATATACGTTGGTTATACGTCACCAAGTATAATTCGATATCTTGAACCACAAACTGGTGATATGTTTACGACATGTTTTGCTGATTGTCACTTTAATGAAAGTGAATTTCCAGCATTATGGGGAGGAATTAAGCAAATTGCTAAAGATATTACATGGTCTACACCATCCTTGATATCTCTTGATCCCCCCCCCCCCCCCCCACAAAACAACGTGAACTGGAAGTGCAGAAAATTGTACATTTACAAAATATGGCAAATCAATTACCAGATGCGTTCACAGATACCAAAAGGGTGACAAAATCATATATCCCCGCTGCAAATGCACCATCAAGAATTGAAATTTCCATAAAGGAGTTAGGAGCAAAGCTAATGAATCCAATGTTCAATTAAAACGCGGAAGACCAATGGGCTCTAAAGATAAAAATCCCCGAAAGAAAAAGAAAATAGAAGAGAAGAATGAAAAAGTTCAAGAAGAACCAAGTCAAGAGAAATGTCCTCAGGACGATACAGAAAAATATGAGATTTCTATCAATTATGCCCAAGATAGAAAAATATGGGCTAGAAATGAAATCGATGATGATAATGGATTATTCTCTTTTTCTGTATCTAAAGAGATCGATTATGAATATGATGATCCAGATCCAAGGTCCGTATCAGAATGTCAGAAAAGACCGGATTGGGAAAAATGGAAAAGTGCTATGAAAGTAGAATTGCTCTCTCTCAATAAAAGAAACGTTTTTGGATCTATTGTCACTACATTTGAAAATATAAAACCTGTCGGGTGTAAATGGGTTTTCGTGCAGAAAAGAAATGAGAAAGATGAGATTATACGATATAAAGCCCGCCTTGTTGCACAAGGATTTTCTCAAAGACTTGGAGTTGATTATGAGGAAACATATTCTCCGGTCATGGATGCAATTACATTCAGGTACTTAATGAGTCTATCGGCATCTAAAAGTTTGGAAATGTACCTTATGGATGTAGTGATAGCATATTTATATGGATCACTTGATAATGACATTTACATGAAAATCCTCGAAAGATTTAAAATTCCTCAGGTCCTTGACTCAATGTCTAAGGATATATGTGTAGTCAAATTACAGCGATCTTTTTACGGATTAAAACAATTCGGACGCATGTGCTATAATCGCCTAAGTGAATATTTGTTGAAAAAGGGCTATGTAAATGATAAAATTTGCCCTTGCGTTTTTATCAAGAAATCTCCATCGGGATTTGTGATCATTGCTGTATATGTTGATGACCTTAATATAATTGGGACTCAAAAGGAAATTGATGATGCAAGAACTCATATGAAAGAAGAATTTGAAATGAAAGACCTTGGAAAGACTAAGTTTTGTCTCGGTCTTCAAATAGAGCATCTTAAAGATGGAATATTTGTGCATCAATCAAATTATACCAAAAGGGTTTTAAAAATCTTTAATATGGATAAATTAAATCTTTTGAGTACTCCAATGGTTAATAGAACTTTGAATGTTGATAATGATCCATTCAGACCTTGTGAAGATAATGAGGAAGTTCTTGGTCCCGAAGTACCTTATATGAGTGCTATCGGTGGACTTATGTATCTTGCAAATTGTACTAGACCAGATATTGCTTTTGCTACTAATTTGCTTGCAAGATACATCTCATCCCCTACTCGAAGACATTGGAAGGGGATAAAACACATCTTCCGCTATCTTCAAGGTACAATTGATTTGGGTTTATATTATTCTAGAAACTCTGCGTGTGGTCTAGTTGGTTTTACAGATGCAGGATATTTATCGGATCCTCATAAAGCTAGATCCCAAATTGGATATGTTTTCACATTTGGAGGAACTACAATATCATGGCGTTCACAAAAACAGACTTTAGTCGCCACTTCCTCAAATCATGCAGAGATCATTGCACTACATGAAGCATGTAGAGAGTGTGTATGGCTCAGATCCATGACTCAAAACATTCAAGAAACCACTGGAATAATCACCAGCAAAGAACCAACAATCTTGTATGAAGATAACGCTACATACGTTGCCCAGACAGAAGAAGGTAATTATATCAAAAGCGACAGAACAAAACATATTCCTCCAAGATTCTTCTCATATACTCAGGAACTCGAGAAGAACAAAGAAATTGATATTCAGTACATCCGCTCAAGTGACAATGCAGCAGATCTCTTTACAAATGCGCTTCCTACCACATCATTTAAAAAGCATATTCAGAGTATTGGAATGCGTCATTTACGATATTTGAGGAAAAGATTATATCTGTCTTTTCCAAGGGGAGTATGTGTTACTGTACTCTTTTTCCCTTGTCATGGTTTTTATCCTACTGGATTTTTCCATGATAAGGTTTTTAACGAGGCAGTACGTAATACATTATCAGATGGATAATTAAGGGGGAATGTTGAATATACTTAATTAATTATCCATCTTCTAGAAACAGATATTTAAATATTTTAATATTATTCTGACTGACTCTCACTTCCTATATATATGTGTGAGATCGTTCAATGTTGGGATTACAAAGAAAGAAAGTGAAATAAGAAAAGTGATAATATATTTTTCACTCAATTAATCCTAAAGCACTATCGTGTCGTTGTAGTATTTTAGGGTGTCAATCCAATCTAGTGTGATGCAAACAGATGAGATGTGATCAGAATTTGCTAAGTCAAGCCAAGCAGAGAGTTGTTGTTTTCTAACAGTCCTAATGCGAAATAACAGAAATGAAATGAAACTGAAATGCAAACTAGCAATAGCAGGCAGTTGAATAACAAAGCAGGTAAGATAACAGGCAATCAAATGGATGAGAGATTCCTAAGGACAGGGTAATCGAATAGCGTGGTCTCCTTAATCTATTTAGACGGTTGACAAAACTTCACAGAAGCTATCCCTTGACATCAAGTTCAAAAGCAAATCAATTCACCACCGTGATAGAAATTCTCAAGTAGAGCTAGACACAGACCTAATCACCATTAGCGATCTCTAACTAAGCAGGCAATATCGAATCAACTTGTTAAAGCCAATACCCGCTCTAAACGGCCAATACCTTGGGATAGAGACGAGTATCTCTGGAATTAGTGGATCAGACATTCCATCAAACACCTTTTGGGTGCGGGAATGTCTGGATTCATTTTCCAGTTGATCAGAAAGGAACAAGCAATAAGCGCAACTAATCCAGAAGGGATTCAAACAATCTAAACTCAACCATCTAAATCGACTAAGACAACCACGACTACTCTATCCCATCCTCAGAAATACAATTCACTACTCAGACATAATCAAAAACAATAGCAATGAAACGATTGAAAACATGATAACAAGAAATGATAAAGACTGAAACAAAAACTGAATTATAAAATACTTGAAAGCGAATACAAAGTCGCAGGAAGAACACACTGCGGTTATGAAAACAAGTCTAGGTAAAAACTGAAAATAAAGACTGGATGGCCTAGGGAAAACCCTTAGAGGCTGCTTATATAAGCGAAAAAAAAAAGTTAAATAAGGAAAGTTCGGGATAGTGGTCTTCACAACGAGACTTTGCGATCAAGCATCTGATGGGCTGAAATGGGCTTCCCTGTGATCGAGTGAAACTGATCAAACTGGGCTTCGGGAACTCCGTCTTGCGATCGAGTGGTCTGTAGTGAAGACGAGATGGAATGGTCCAGCGACCTTGCGATCGAGTGGTGCGATCAAGTAGATGACGTGAGGTGGTGATCGAGTGGTGTAGAGTGGGTGATCCCTCATGGCTTGCGATCGAGTGAAACTAAGCTGCTGGCTTATCCGGGGTTGTGATCGAGTGATATGTCCTTCATGACAGCTTCTGCTCGATCTTGCGATCGAGTGGTTTCTTCTGAAATTGCTCCGGGGTTGTGATCGAGTGGTTTTGCCCTTCATGACAGTTTCTGGGGTTGCGATCGAGTGCTTTGCTCTGTCAGGGCTCCGAGGTTGCGATCGAGTGCTTTGGCTGAGGGAGTGATTGAGCGTTCTGAATTTCTGTTCTGTTTCTCCTCTGTTTGAACTCCAAAAGCATCCAAAGTACCTGAAAACAACCAAATATGCGATGCACATGCAATCCTAATGCAAAAACGTCCTAAGTATGCAAAACACACTAAAACGACTACTAATGAGATGAAATGTGATTGAAACAATGACAAAGTGATGAAGAATGAATGCTTAAATCATGCAAATTATAGACATATCAAAAAGAAAATAAAGAAAGAGAATTATACCCTCTCTCCCACTCACGTCTATCTCCCTCATTTTTCAATATCAAATATCCATATATATATATATACTACACCCTGTTCTAAAAATCCCCGCCTAGCCCCGATTACTCTCCGCTTAATCGCTAGGCCCACCCTATCCGCCTCGATTAATGACTAATCCCCTAAAAAATCAGTAACCCGATTATTCTCCGCCTAATCCGATTACTTTCCGCCTAATCTTATATACCCCGATTATTTTTTAGATTGCAAGTATAAAAAAACTTTTTATTTTTGTTATTCAATCATTTGAATGGAGAGTTTGTGATGTTTTACAATAACTTGTGTTCAAATTTTAATAAAAATCATAAATTTGTAATAAAAATCATAAATTTTTACAATATTGGATTAATATATTTTAAAAATATTAAAATAACCCTAAAACTAATCCCCGATTAATCCCCGATTAATCCCCGATTTTAATCCGATTTTCCGATTAATCGCTAGACCCATGCCGAGCGCCCTACTAGCGCCTAGCGATTTTTCAAACATGGATACTACACAATTATATAATAATATATATCAATTTAAATTAATAATTCTCAATAAAATCAACTTTATTATATGTTTCTACTTTCTACAAACTCGACCGACTTAATCTCGTTATCAAGCAAATCCAAATTTATGGCATTAATCATCAGCCAATCGAAACTATTTATATTATATTTGGTCAGATTTATGTAATTTTCCAAACCACAAAAAAATCGAACCATTTCAATTTTTGGCCACAAGTGATTAAACCGGCCGGTACAAAATCTGTATTTCAATTTGGAGGTTTCTGGATTTATCGGTAATCTATCACCGCACAACTTCATCTTCTCCACGGCGAAGAGTAACCCAAGAAAAAACCTTCTTCTTCTTCTTCTTCTTCTTCTTCTTCTTCTTCTTCCTACATAGCTCTGTATAATCATCTCATGGTCTTTCGATTACTATGAAGGCTTGCAACTTCATGTCGCCTTCCACATCACCCAGATTCACCATCACCACACCTTATCCACACCCCGCGTACACTTCACGCGCCGCCTCTTTCTTACAGGTGAAAGCCTTCCAACGCGGCGACTTTGACCGTTTCGCTGATAACGTTAAGTCCGGCAAAGCTTGGAGAGACGCGTGGAGAAGCGCTAACGATGGATTCGAGCAATTTGTTTTTGAGGCTAAGAAGACTGCTGAGCGAATTGATCGGCAATACGCTGTTTCTCGCCGGTTTAGCTCCGCTGCTAGTTCTGCTGGTGACCGTGCTCGTGAGATTGATCGTGAGTTTGGGATTAGTCCTCGTGTTAGAAGTTTCTCTGCCGATTTGAGTAGAAATTTCCCTAAGGTATATACTTATGAAATGAGTTTTTGTTTGAACTTGAACTGATAGTGAGAATTGAGAAAGAAGATGAACTCAATTTCATGTATTGATTCTGTTATCTATGTGAGAGGACTTTTGATTGTTGCTATTGAGATTGTTGCTGATGTCACATATCAAATGGAGCAAAATTGGAACTAGCCATTTGAATCCTACATATTGGAGGACATGTCTTTTGAAAAGGCTCGTTCTTTTCGAAGTAAAGAGATATCCATTTAGTTCATTTTTCGTCATTTGTTTTCGATTTAGATGCTCAGGTTGATTAGGATGGTGAATCATTCCTGGGCAATTTAGTTGGTTTTATAGAGTTATCTATTTTGTGTTATGTGAATGACAAGAGTTGACCATTGATATGATTTGGTTGTATTGTACCTACATGACTCTTTCTTTGCTTTGTGCTGATTTTTCCCCTTTGTTTTTGCTTACAGTACAGGAAGCAATTCAGTGCTTTCTTGAATACACCGCTCGGTGGAAGTTTTGCTGTAAGTGTTACATTGTTATTTCCTCTTACTTTTACTAAACTATGATTGAGCTGGAGTTGAAACATTTTTTAAGGCAGTATCATATATATATATATGAATAACATCTTTCCGGCTTAAGCTCACTGGTTATATCATTGAAGATTTGTCTGACCTTTTGAGTTCTGTACCTTTTGGGGGTTTTATTTTCTGCAAATACCCTTATTAAAGGCAACAACAGGCTTCGACTAGGAAAACCAAATTAGTTTATGTGATGTTGATTAATCAGGAATATGAGCACTGCCCCGGTTTATATAATCTCATTCCATGAGTGTCATTGAGTACATGGAATAAAGTAAACTTACAAAAGGACATATACTTCGATGAATTGTCTGACTATGAGAGTGAATCTAACTGGCTGAGTTTAGAATTCTAATATTGGATATGCTCTGATTTCATTTCCAGACTATTTTCTTTCTTTGGTTTGCCCTCTCTGGATGGCTATTCCGAGTAATAATAATCGCGACTTGGGTTCTTCCAATTGCTGGCCCTCTTCTCATTGGTGCAGTGGCCAACAATTTCGTCATTAAGGTATAGCTAATATAACTCAGGTCCTTAGTCTACATTCTTTGATTTAGTATATGAAACCGATATTTTATTTCTGGGTGACATGTATGATGAAGTATTATCTTGAACAAACTGTGTTTCGAAGCTCTGTTATAACATGTTTGGGTCTGCACAGGGAGAATGCCCAGCATGTAAGAGGCAGTTCATAGGATACAAGAGCCAAATCATCAGATGTGAGGGATGTGGGAACATAGTGTGGCAGCCACAAGGCGACTTCTTCTCAAAAGATGGGAACAACAATAACAGCAAGGGAAACTCTAAAAAGCCACCTAAGTCCCAAATCATTGATGTCGATTTTGAGGAGAAATGATGATTAGAGAGAGAGACCAATAAAGAAGAGACGAGAATGAAGCAGAAGGCTCTCTATTGTTGCACTAATACTCAAGTGAAGATAAAAAAAAAAATGTGTTTGTAGCTGAACCATTTGCTGTTTTTGTCTGTTTTGAGCTGTAGCAGTCGTATTGCTTTGTTGTGTACATGATAAGGTTTCTTTGTAGATGAACAAATGTAGTTTCCACAAGCCGAGAGACTTGATTGAAGAAACTCCCAAAGTATATTATATCGTAGACAGATCATATATTATAAAACAATTTACATCTCCAGTATTTATTTGTTTTAACATGTTGTAAAAGTATGTTATCCTGAAACCACAGTTTTTGGTATTTGTGAAGCAGCTCTTTGTGTTCGGTGATAATATCTTATGACCAAAAAATTAAAGTATTGTAATTAAAATTCACATGTTCAGAAACAATAACAAAGTCGAATAAAAAGCCTAATTGCAAAAGGACTGTATCCACTAAATGTTTCGACAATACTTCACAGTGCCATAGTCTCTGTTAATCCACAGCTCTTCTCAACCCTTGTCTGTCTGTTAATTACTCTTTCTCAAGATTCATACATGAACAAAGAAAACGACTGTTGATTTGAAAGATGTCACTGTTTTTCTACATGAATGATAGGTTTTCATATTGATTTTCCCTTGATATTAACTTTTGCCACTTGTTAGGCCATTGAAATGCTTCGTAAAACAGAATCTCAGGCCGAACATTTCTTTCTCCACAGAATCTGACCACATTCTTCTAGTTACCAACAACCTATAGCATCACCACACATATATCAATCATGTCTCACCTATCAAAACTCAACTCATAAAAGACAAAGGCATCTGTTTCGTCTTACCTCTTCTGCTAAAGTTTCATGTCTGAGACTGACCCACCGGTTCTTTTTATAAGCCATGCAAATGTATTCTCCTTCTTCAACACAACAAATCTGCATTTCCATTTTCTGAGACTGTAACAGATAAATACAGAAAATGAATAGCACAAACATCTGTGATAATGTTTCAGATTTTACCATTGACACAAGCCGGTACTTAATGTTTGGTTCTTCTAAGACTTCGTATAGCCTGCAGATATCTATCTCCCAGTCCAATGCCTTTGTTGTTTCAGATATTTCTTTTTCAGTTTCATTCTTCTCCCATTCCAACACTAATGTTGCAAACCCAAAAGAAAACAGCAAAAATGTTTTATCATCCGAAATAAATGAAAAATGGGTAGATAAGATCGCATCATGGTCAAAACTTACCAATAGTGAAGATGGGCGGGCATCTACATATAGTGCGGTGAACAAAGTTTATCTCTCCACAGCCTCCTGTTTTAACATCACACATCATTCCATCTTTCATGCGGCCCAATTTGAGGATGTCATCAAACTTTATATTCCCAAAAGCACACTGCATATATAAATAACCACAGCCCAGCATTTTAAGTACCAGTTTCTGTGGAAATGAAAAATATAGAAAACGAACCATACCTTCAGGTTTCTGATTGAATTTGCAGCCATAACAATTCCATAAGAACTTTGCTCTGGATAATTTGGCTTCCTTTTGCATTTTTTACAACTCATTCTTTCATATTCCTCCAATGTAAAAAGTCTAGTTACCAAGCTTTCTCTTTCTGGACTTTTCCAGCAATGACAAAACTCGAGGATCGCGACAACTACCTCAGCAGCATCACTTGACTGAAAAGAGTAAAAAATTGAATGACATGCAAGACTATGGAATGACAGTCAAGCTCAGAAGCTTATATATATCCTCACAAACCATGGAATGAACTCCTTCTATGGAAGCAAGTAAGTTGCTCAGGAGGTAACTGTAGAGTCCCTCTTCTGCTATCTGTTCCGAGACAAAAGCAGAAAATAAATTCTGCAGTGCATAAGGAACTTGTTCTTCCAAGTTGCCATGAAATGGTTGCCGATTGTGCACCAAATCATCTTGAAGAACCTTAATGTTTAAGAGGGCCTGCAGTAGCAAAATTTGTCAAAGCAAATAGGAGGTAAAGAAATGACAAATGAAAATAAAGAATGAGCTGAGTTAGTAGATGAGAGTCAAGGTTTTAATCTTATTTTTGCTGCTGACTGATATACCTTAAGCGTCATGTCAAGAGCTGAACGGTATCTGGTTGCATCTTCTGACAGTGAATCTTTTCTAGGCATGTTTTTGAAATCTTGAAGATGGCGAATGAAGAAGTAAGAAATGTGCATCTCAAAACAAAAAAGTTGTAATTTACAAAGCTCTATTTCCACCAGGGTCACCTTTAATAGCTTCCTCTTGATTGTTAGTGTTGGATGAAGTTTTCAATCGACCCCTTTCTTCTGGTTCCATAGAGTCTTCTTCCTCCGTCCTTAATGTAATTCCCGGTTCAGTGTTAATAGAAGATTCACTGGACATATTTAAGAACACGTTTTGCTCAGAGAAAACTTAAAAACAATTTATAAACTTGCAAAAAGAGTATTGGGAAACCACGTATTTCTCATCTAGAGGTACTTACTGTGTGTCATCCTGATCAAGATGACTCAACATGCTTGTTGAAGTTCTCTGTTACATCATGAAGGACAATCATTCTTATGACTGAGTAATCAAAAAGTCAGAGAAGAAAATAGAGAATTTAGACCATCAACGACCTTGTTGCTTTTATGTTTTTTCTTCTTTGACCCTGACTTCTTCTCCTTCTCTTTCTTTTCCTCGGATAAAAGTTCTTCTTGTACTGCAGCTAACTTGGCTTTGGCATCCATATCTACAATCACATCCAACTCTTCCTAGAAGAAAAGACATGAATTATAATATAAGGTACCTGTCAATTCAGAGGGAAGATGAAATCTCTATGCACAAAACCAAAGTTAAAAACCAACCCGCAAGAAACGTTTCAGCAAGGGAAGGATATAAGAGCGGTAGTCAAAAACAGAAAGCCTGACGAGGTCGTTAAGCAAATTTATCCTTGAATTTTCAATCAGCAAAATCTTTGAATCGGCTAGCAGAACCTGCAAGTCAATATATATATTACAAAAACAATATATGTTATTCCGTTGTAAATTGAAACTTTGATGTATGGACTACATATGTGATTGAACCTTGTTGGTGACCACTGATTTCAGATGGTCTATGGACTTTAACACTATATCATCACTGATATTTTTATGCCCATGTATAAGTTTCAGGCAATCTTCTGCAGTAGTGAAATCAAATGTCGGATGCGATGCTCCATCGAGAACATCTCGTACTGCACACAAGAATAGTTCTGTAAAAAGAGGATCTTCAACGTCTATCGTTAACTGCTCTTCACAGCTGTCGCATAGAAGAGATGCATATATGTTCCTTTGATCTTCAGGAACATTCATTCTCCTTTCACCTTCTTGTATACATAAGTTCTTGGCTTTATTAAGACATACATCATAACATAGGATCTGCCACTTCTTTGCATATCTGGCTACCAAAGTCCTACGCGTGAAGTGAATGGCTCTCAGAACAGCCATCCTTATATCAAGATTGTGTGCCCTAATAGATCTGGGGAATCCAAAGCTCTCTCTTAAAGAGTAGTCTTCAAGTAACCAAGTTATGATATCATCGCCCTGAGGATGTGTCTTGGCGTAGTGAACATTGTGATCACAAACATCTATTGACCCTTCATCATAGAATGAAGCAATCTTGCCTCTCAGCAATCTTTTATCCAGAAGGATAAATGAAAACTCATGGTCAATATCAATCTTTTCTTTAACTTGAGTATGACGCCATAAACTGTCTGTTGCCTTTGAAACCAGTTCTGTACCATCATCCCTTACACACTTGATGCGTTTGAGAAGGTCTAGAATTTGATTTAGTTCATGACATTCCAAAAAACAAATACTCTGAGGTGTTTCCACTAAACGGCACTGGGTAGTAAGAGTGTGCTCGGGAACTTCAAATTGCGCAAGATACTTAACAGGAAACTGCATCATCCAGTCTCGAATGCTACAAGAGAGAATTTTACGCTCCAAAAACGACACAAGGAGCGATTGGATTTCCTTCAGTAATTTCCTACGCTCTTCATCTGCAGCTAAAGGCCAGTCTTTGGACCATCCACTCACATATACAAAGTCTTTCACAAATTCAAGACGGTTCTTGATCATTTCAGCAGCAGCTAGTGCATCTACAGGTTCCCAATCTGCAACCGATATCCTACCAGCCCAGACTTCATCTACACTCTGTGCCAAATCTTCTCTCGGAGGTTTATATTTTGCGCCATGAACTTGTTCAAGATGATTCTTAAACTTTTTAGGATAAAAGAACTTCTGTGAACAAGTTCGACACATCCAGAATTTCCATTTTCTGTTTATCCTTGCAGAGTCAAGAACTTGCTCCAAAGCATCAAGTCTCTCTCTTCCATATTCTCTCTCGACATAACTTCTAAGCTCTACAGTGCTAACTTTCATGAAGTTCCTTTTACTCTCAGCACTCATACCCGCCCAATAACGCCTCAATTCATTAGCCGCAATGGTATGCAAGTCATTCCTTTTCTTGATTCTTATTTCCTTTGACTCCCTCAGTTTCGGTTCAGAGCTTTTCATAGTAAGGCCATGGAGGATCCTTGACCCTGCCTTTTCGACTATACCCTCAAGTGTACGTTTAGTAATTAGCTGGTCCGATTTCGATGGGTCAAAAGACATAAAAGATAAACTCTTTTTTGCAACCCTCAAGGCTTTCTTGTAATACAATGCTGAGCCAAGATGATCCCCCAAATGGAAGAGAGAAATTGCAGCGAAAGCTTGTACCATGTAATCTTCCAAATAGCATTCCACAGAACCCAACAAGAATGTGAATTTCAACTCACTGTTCTCGGTTTTTCTCGCTAGTGCCATGAAGATATCACCTTGTAGGAAATAAAGATCTGATGGAAGCTTGAGTTTCTCACCGATCTTCAAAACCGAATCTTCAATTACGTCCAAGGCCTTCATGTGATCTCCTTGTTCGTAGTAACGCCAGGCAAGTTTGTGTTTTTTTGCGTCGCCATTATCTCCGAAGAAATGGGTAGGAGAAGACTCCATGATTCTCTCAAGCTTTCTTGCGTTTTCTTGGTCTCTAGGGTTTGCGAGGCGGGAAAATCAACAGAGATGATAACAAAAAGATGAAGCTTTTATCACGTAACAAGATGTTGAAGCTTTGATCACGTGAGATCCACGTGACAATGAAGACGATCAGTGAAACCCAATTCGTGTTGTCTTCTTTTTGAACAACTCTTCCTCGAAAAACCCATTGAGGAATTGTTTCGAACACCTTGTGGGCACTCCTTTTTCTATAGCAAATTACACAACTTACTTGATTTTATTGCACCTGAATAGAAGAATAAAACCGCATAAATGTAAGGTAAAATTAGAAATAAAGGAGCTCTAAAAAATTTTTTGACCATATACAATTTTTTTTTTAGAATGTCACTTTGGACTAAAATATCCTTTCTCTATTTTAAGCCTTTTTTGAATGATTACCAAAAAAACATGTAGATATACAAGATTATAGATGATTTGAAAAAAAAAATTGATGATTTAATTGAAAAAAGTTGATTTTTTGATGGATAAAGTTTCGTCTAAAATTATTAGAATATGTTTTCTAGCGTTCTACGAATATCATTAAAATTTCCAAGTGGTTTGAAGGAAATCTAACGGTGCATTCAAGAGTTATACCCAAATTAGTGAAAACAGTTCAATCTGGCGTAAGAATGAGGGTATCTGAATTATGTAAATAAAATAGGAAATAATTTTTTTAAAATTTTGTTAATTATATTTTTGAAAATATGAGGGTAAATTTGGGTTTTGATTTTTAAAAAACCTATTTCACCAAATTTTTTATATAAAAGTATATATGGACATTTATCCATTAAAACATCTTTTATTTCTAATTTTCCCTAAATGTAATGGTATGTTTGGGATGAACTAAATATGGTTTATGTGTTTTAGTTTGACAGATCCGTCACAATGGTTTAAGCTGTGTACCCATAATTTGGTAAATATTTTAGTAATTCTATTTTTAATATTCTATAACTTTAAAATTTGATATTAAATTATGTAAAAAATATTTTAAAATGTGAACTCACTGTAGAAAATTAAGAGATATTATATAGTTACATAGTATTATTTGATATGTTAGTTTTAGCACACTTTTTCTTTTTTTTTTGGTTTAATAAGTTTTAGCACACTTACATTTTATTTCCTTTAGTTTTTCCGAGCTATATAAAATGCAAAGAAAAGTAGTCGACCATCATATATAGATGTTTGCATATTTGATTCATAATTTTTTTGTTCGTTTTTTTGTCGAATGAATGTAAAAAAATTTCAACCAAAAAACCTTCGTATAATAAATGTGATATTAAGTTCATGTGCCAAAAATATTGGCGAATAAAAAATCCCCAATCAAAGCTAATAACTCTGAGTACCAAGCCAAACTCGGAGACTTGCAAGTCTATTCCGGATAATACGATCAATGAAGGTAGACATGAGTGTAGGATTGCGTGCCTTGTTCCCAATGTTAACACCTATTTTTCTCAAATCAGATAGAGTGCATACACACACATACCTCAATATGAACCTCACTGTAAGTCGCAATCTGGAATCCAACATCTTATCATAGTACGATATATCATAGTGATCTTAAAGTAATCCTTGCAATGCTTCCCCAAACCTGAGAGGAGTAAGTACAAAGAAAGAATATAAAGTCTTTAAATTCAATTGGTGCTCGACAAAAAACACACCGAGTATCCACATACGTGTTCCACAAACTCATTCTGTCGTCGCCCTTTCTAAAACGATTATGCATTGCAAGCCACACTTGTAAGAATATTTCATTCTATGTGGCCTATGTGTCTTTCGGTTTAATTATAAAGTTCAAGTTTATATTAAAGTTAAGAATTCTAATATTAAAGACGATACCGTGATGGATCGGTTTCGATTAAAGAATTAGAATTTGGGTGTATTGATAACCCTCTTCCCTTGCCTTAATTATATTTTATAAGTAATATATATACATGTATATGTTATGTTCATGCATTATTAAAGTGGTGGTTATTACGAACCAATACAACCCTTGGTAGATGCTATATACATATATATATATATATATGTGTGGTGTTAAATACGTTAAACGTTACGTTTTTGTTCTCGTTTCTAGAGACACAAAAACAGAACAATAACTGAAAGGAATACATCATAGAAAGGATTAGTGATCTTCTCCATCAAAGATCACGTAAAGGAAAAAAGATTAAGGGGAGAAGAAATCAATTGTGGTGAATTGATTCCATTACAAGCCTAATCAAGCAATGGATCAAGGTTAGTCTTTCTTCTTCTACAAGAAAGTGTGTGGTTGAATTAAATTGAATCTAGATGATCTTGGGAATTAGATTTCACGACAGAAATCATAAAAGTTTAATTTATAACACTAAGGAGTACTTGGGAGTTGCGTGAGAGAACCATACTCCCTTATACCATTAGTTCGCTAGCTTCACGCTTCTAATCTGATGCCTAGTATGTTGTGTTGAAAATAAGATTGATTTACAAATAACAATATATTCTGATACTTGTATGAATTGTGAGATATTTATGAATTTCTAATCTATAACAGGAATGCTTTTTCTGTTTTTTTTTTGGATGTGAATAGATTAGAAAATTAAATTTCGCATAGGGAAACTTTTCAAAAAATAAACGAACGATTCCATTGGTTTCGTAGACTTGGCTCCATCTTTATTTTTTATTTGTTCCCCTAATTAATAGCAATCTAATTTTATTGTGTGTTGAGTATATTTATTATGAGTGTTTGTTGACAAAAAATAAATTTAAACTAAAAATATTTGCTACTAAAGGAGACGATCAATTTATCATTTTCTGAGTCATGAAATGCGGTGTATTGTTTATGGTTTCTTGTCTTCTCACATTCCTCGTTCTCAACCATATTAGAGGTAATTTTAGTTTTATTTTACATTATCAATTGTTTTATCTTAATAGTTTAGTAATTTGAAATATCTTTTTTGTGGTTAACATAACTCAATAGTGGTGGAATCCAAAACAAAATGGGGATGCGACATGAACAGGCCTTTTCCTGGACAGTGCGGACCTAATGGAAAGAATACATGTATAAGCGACATAAAAAAAATACATGGTGCGCCAAAAGATCTTGTCGCACGTTGCGAATGTTCTCAACGTTTTGTTTGGAAGGGTAACCCTCCCGAGCGTTTATGTAAATGTCAATATGATTGTTAAGTTTTACTATATCACCATAACCAAAATCTCTTTACTAATAAATAAGAGAAAAGCTCTAAAGAGGTTTTGATGAGATATATCATATGCCTAGTTTCGCTGTACCATAAGATCTCACCCGTTCATAAGCTTCAAACTTTGTTCACTCTTTGAAAATCATGATCTGCTCAGTTATGGTTAATGCATCCAGGGGTCATTCTCTTCAATGTCAATGAGATTCTATACACAATCTTAACCCAACAATATGTCCTCTTCTCATTTTTAGATCGCTTAAGAGAGATATTGAGTAAAACAATATTTGCAGTGCTTCAATTATACTTACCACCATAGCTATGCTAATCCAATTGGTTTTAGAGTCGCTAATTCTATGTTACTCTTTCTCAAGCATCATATTAACATGTCCCTCCTTATACATGAATGGTTGGTGTCAATATTGATATAACTGTCACACTATTTATGCCATCGATCAAGCAGCTTCATAGAATAGAATCTCTCGCTGAACCCTCCTTTCTCCACAGATTCTGACCACACTCTTCCAGTTACCAACACCCTATCGCATCACCACACATATCAATAATATCTCACCTATCTACGATTTACTGGAGATGAAGAAACTCATGAACCAAAGTCAAAACAAGAGTAAACCAGCATCATTGGTGTCAACACCACCTATCATAGAGACAAGAAGAGCCTCAAACTCTTGCTTAATCAAAAAGGAACTGCCGGATTTCAAAGCTCAAAAACCGAGGAGGAGTTAAGCAAGCAACACCACAAGTCAAAGCACCATAACAAAACAGAGGAGTGATCCTATCTTTCTTGTTCAAAGGAGAGCTACATGATTCACCATGCATTATCAAACCGCCACCCTACCAAGATAAGACCCTAGCCTCCCAAAATCGAATGAAAGCTAACTTGCTTTCTCTTGGTGTAGATTGTTCAGTTTTGAGGTAAAAACTTTTTCAAGGGAGAGTGTATGATGCAGACATCTAAATCAAACCAAACCGGAAGCATACCAAACCAGCCGGTACATGTATCAAACTGGTTAATATGGAGCATTTTAGAGGATTTTTGCCCAAATGGAGTCCTAATTAAGCACAAGACCTAGGGTTAGTTATTCACCAGCATATTAACCCTCAGAAGTCTAATGATGGTTCTAGAGGAATCAAAGACCAGCGAGCCGAATCACCATATGGTGGGAATTTGACCGTTTCACTCTTTTTCCCTTATCTAAGGTTTAATTTGTCCCAATGGGTTTACCTAGAAAGGTTTTTAATGAGGCAACATCAAGTCATCACGGAATCATTCACCAAGGAATTGATTCAAAGATGTTACAAGTACATATAGCTAATGTACTTGCTGACGAACCGGCTGAACTACTAGCTGATATACTCGCTGAACTACCTTCTGATGTACTGGACCAAATAAAGTCAAACAAGGAAATATTTCTTATTCTTCATTTGGACGCACCTCAAAGCTACATATAGAAACTAGGAGAACATCTAGACCACACAAGACATGTACCACACGAACTTTGGTACACCTTACCACACAAGAACCCGCAGAGTTACTACTTGCCATATATGGAGCCGAAAGAGATCAACTTGCAACGGCTCTTTCCTTCTTTGTGTGTGCGCTTGTGTGAGACTCTTGAGACCTACCAGAAGCTTCTAAGACGTCACAACTTCCTAGTTGACAAGATACAAGGCACATCTCACTTGCCTTATTTGGACAGATTCTAGAATTTATGTCCAATGGCTATATATTTTCATTTATGTTTGTGATTTGTTTCTTTCTTTGTAGTTTTAGAATGTTGTACTCAGCTCTATATAAGATGATCTCTCATCTCATTGTAAAGGACCCTTGATCATAAGAAAGTAGTCTTCCTTGATTTTTAATAACATGAATCATTCAGACTTTTTACATATCTTGAGAACATATACATATATGTTTGCCTTTAGACATGAGTGTAGGAGGCGTGCCTTGTTCCTCTCACATTAGATAGATTGCATACACACTTAACACATACCTCAATATGAACCTCACCGTAGGTCACAATTTGGAATCCAACATCTTAGCTACAATATCATAATACGATATATCATACTGATCTTGAAGTAATCCTTGTGCAATGCTTCCCAAAACCTGAGAGGGATAAGTACAAAGAAAGAATAAATGATTTTTAGATTCCATTGGTGCTCGACAAAATACTCACAAAGTATCCACATTCGTGTTCCACAAACTCATTCTGTTGTTGCTTTGTCGTCGCATTCTTAAATGATTATGCATTGCAAACCACACAAGCAAGAAGTACTTGGGAGTTGCGTGAGAGAACCATACTCTTTGTACCATTCGTTCGCTGGCTTCACTTAATCTGATGCCTAGTATGTGGTGTTGAAAATAAGATTAATATACATATAACAATATATTGTGATGCTTGTATGAATTGTGAGATATTTATGAATTTCTAATCTATGACATGAAAGTTTTTTACTGTTTTTTTTTTGGATGTGAATGGATTAGAAAATTAAATTTTGCATAGGAGAACTGTTCAAAAAAAAAAACTAAAGACCGATTCCATCGGTTTCGTAGACTTGGCTCCATCTTTCTTTTTTATATGTTTCCCTAATTAGTAGCAACATCTAATTTTATCGTGTCTTGAGTATATTTATTATGAGTGTTGCTCATAAAAAAATAAATTTAAACTACAAATATTTGCTACTAAAGGAGACAGTCAAATTTATCATTTTGTGAGTCATGAAATGCGGTGTTCTGTTTATGGTTTCTTGTCTTCTCACATTCCTCGTTCTCAGCCATGTTAGAGGTAATTTTACTTTTATTTCGCATTGTCAATTGTTTTATCTTAATAGTTTTCTAATTTGGAAATCTTTTTGTGGTTGACATAACTCAATAGTGGTGGAATCCAAAACAAAATGGGGATGCGACATGAACAGGTCTTTTCCTGGACAGTGCGGACCTAATGGAAAGAATACATGCATAAGCGACATAAAAAAATTGCCTGGTGCACCAAAAGATCTTGTCGTACGTTGCGAATGTTCTGCCGCTTTTGTTTGGCCGGGTCAACCTCCCCGGCGTTTATGTAAATGTCAATATGATTGTTAAGTTTTACTATATCACCATAACCAAAATCTTTTACTAATAAATAAGAGAAAAGCTATAAAGAGGTTTTGGTGTTTTAAAGTGTCAGTTTATTAATTAATCTTTTTAACGTCGTGCCATTTGATATCCAACATGAGTGATGAATGTTACGAATTCTTGTGAAAACTCTTGGAACAAACGATTCCATTTTATTACTTTTGGTGTGCTTTGGATCATACCTGAATGTCTTAAACATTTTCATGATCCTCGATCGTTGGAGCGATGTTTGAAGGCAACCGCAAGACACGGCTTAAGCACTCTGTTATCTGTTTTTCCATCTTTTTCATATAGAAGTTTATACTGTCTGTTTTTCCTAAGCTACAAATATGTTCCATATAACTCTTCAGAGATCTATCATATGCCTAGTTTTGTTGTACCATAAGATCTCACCCGTTCAAAAGCTTCAAACTTTGTTCACTCTTTGAAAATCATGATCTGCTCAGTTAATGCATCCAGGGGTCATTCTCTTCAATGTCAATAAGATTCTATACACAATCTTAACCCAGCAATATGCCAATATGTCCTCTTCTCATTTTTAGATCGCTGAAGAGAGATAGTGACTAGAACAACATTTGCAGTGCTTCCATTATACTTACAACCATAGAAATGCTAACCCAATTGGTTTCAAAGTCACTAATTCTATGTTACTCTTTCTCAAGCATCATATTAACATGTCACTGTTTATAGATGAATGGTAGGTGTCCATATTGATATAACTATGTCACACTATTTATGTCATCGATCGACGATCAAGCAGCTTCATAGAATAGAATCTCTGGACGAACCTTCCTTTCTCCACAGATTCTGACCACACTCTTCCAGTTACCAACACCCTATGGCATCACCACACATATCAATAATGTCTCACCTATCTAAGTTCAAAACTCAACTCATAGAAGACAAAAGGCAACTGTTTCGTCTTACTTCTTCTCCTAAAGTTTCATGTCTGAGGCTGACCCACCGGTTCCTTTTATAAGCCATGCAGATGTGTTCTCCTTCTTCACCACAACCAATCTGCATTTTCCATATTCCGACACTGTAACAGAGAAGAGATACAGAAAAACAATAGCACAAAACTCTGTTTCAGATTTACCACTGACACAAGCCGGTAGTTAGTGTTTGGTTCTAAGCCTTCGTATAGCCTGCTGATATCTATCTCCCAGTCCAAAGCCTTAAGTGTTTCAGATATTTCTGTTTCAGTTTCATTCTTCTCCCATTCCAACACTAATGTTGCAAAACCACAAAAACAGCAACAATTTTTAGTCATACCACTATAAATGAAACGAGTAGATGAGATCACAATCATGGTCAAAACTTTACCAATTGTGAAGATAGGCGGGCATCTACTTATAATGTGGTGAACAGAGTTTATCTTTCCACATCCTCCTGTTTTAGCATCACATATCATCTCATCTTCCATACGGATCACCTTAAGGATGTCCTCAAACTTCATATTCGCAAAAGCACACTGCAAATATATATAACCACAGAACAACTTTTTAAGGAGTAGTACCAGTTTCTGTAGGAAAGACAACGAGGGAAATAAATGAAACTTACCTTTAGGTTTCTAATTGAATTTGCAGCCATAACAATTCCATAAGAACTTTGCTCTGGATAATTTGGCTTCCTTCTGCATCTTGTACAACTTATTCTTTCATATTCCTCCAACGTAAAAAGGCGAGTTACCAAGCTTTCTTTTTCTGGACTTTTCCACCAATGCCAAAACTCAAGGATGGCGACGACTACCTCATCAGCATCACTTGACTAAAAAAAAAGTAAAAGAAGAATTGAATGACATATATGAAAACTATTAAAACGTTTTAGAAGCTTATATTTATCCTCACAAACCAGGGAATGAACTTCTTCTAGCGAAGCAAGTAAGTTGCTCAGTAGGTAACTGTAGAGTCCATCTTCTTTTATCTGCTCCGAGACAACAGCAGAAAAGAAATCTTTTAGTGCACAAGGAACTTGTTCCAGGTTTCCGTGAAATGGTTGCCGATTGTGCACCAAATCCTCTTCAAGAACCTTGATGTTCAAGAGGGCCTGCAGTATCATAATTTTTTCAACGGAAATGAGTAAGCAAGGAGTTATTATATGAAAATAACGAATGAGCTGAATCAGTAGAAGATAGCTCAGATTTTTGAATCTTATTTTGGCTGCTTTACCTTTAGGGTCATGTCAAGAGCCGAATTGTATCTCGTTGCTTCTTTATGTGATGACTCCAAATTTTCAGATAGTAAATCTTCTCCAGGCATGTTTTTCATATCTTGAAGGCGGCAAATGAAAAAAAAAAATAAGTATCAGAAACTAGACGTCATATGTTTTGCATACATAGTTCAAAATATTTGTCAACTGAGAATAACCTTTAGTAGCTTCGTCTTGACTTTTAGTGTTGGATGAAATTTCGAATCGACCCCTTTCACTTGAAAGAGTACCTTCTGGTTCCGTAGAATCTTCTTCCCTTGATTTTGGTGATGGAGGAGTAACTTCCTGTTCAAGGCTGACAGAAGATTCGCTGGACATATGCAAGAACACGTTTTGCTCAGAGAAAACCTACAAAGAATTGATCAACTTGCGAAAAGAGTCTTGGAAAATCAAATTTCTCATCTAGAGTACTTACTGTACGTCATCCTGATCAATACGACTCGACATGCTCGCTGAAGTTCTCTGTTACACCATGAAGGACATTGATTCTTACAACTGAGTTATCAAAAATTCATTGAAGCAAATAAAGAATTTAGACATTCAGCGACCTTGTTGGTTTTATTTTTCTTCTTATTTGACCCTGACTTCTTCACCTTCTCTTGTTTTTCCTCGAATAAATGTTCGGCTTGTGCTGCAGCGAACTTGGTTTTGGCATCCATATCAACAATTCGATCCAACTCATCCTAGAAGAATAGACATCAGTTATAATATAAGAAAAAAATCAGAGGGAAAATGACAGCTCCTTGTATAAAACCAAGTTACAAACCAACCCGTAGGAAACGTTTCAGCAGGTGAAGGATATACGAGCGGTAGTCAAAAACAGAAAGCCTGACGAGGTCGTTTAGCAAAATAATCCTTGAATTCTCAACCAGCAAAATCTTTGAATCAGCTACCGGAACCTGCAAGTCAATGTAATAATTTACGGTGACAATTTATGTTATTCTGTTGTAAATTAAAACTTAGGTCAGGATTGAACCTTGTTGGTGACCACTGATTTCAGAAGGTCTATGGACTTCAACACTATGTCATCATTGAGATTTTTATGCCCACGTATAAGAGTCAGGCAATCTTCTAGATCGGAGAATTCAAATGCCGGATGTGATGCTCCTTCAAGAATATCTCGTACTGCACATAGGCATAGTTTTGTAGTGTGAGAATCTCCGCCGTCTATTTCTAAACGCTTGTCACATTTATCGCACAGAAGAGATGCATATGTGTTCCATTGATCTTCTGGAACATTTTTTCTCCTTTTATCTTCGAGTATACATAAGTTTTTGGCGTCAGCAAGTGCTGCATCATAACTTAGGATCTGCAACTTCTTTGCATATTTGGTTCCTAAAGTCGTACACGTGAAGTGAATGACTCTCAGAACAGCCACCCATATTTCAAGATTGTGTGCCCTGATAGATCTGGGAAATTCAAAGCTCTCATCTAGCAAAGGGTAGTCAAGTAACCAGGTTATGATATCATCGCCCTGAGGATGCGTCTTAGTGTAGTGAACACTCTGATCAAAAACATCTATAATCCCTTCATCATCAAATGAAGCAATCTTGCCTCTCAGCAGTCTTTTATCCAGAAGCATAAATGAAAACTCATGGTCAAACTCGATCTTTTCTTTAACTCGCAAACGACCACATAAACTGTCTGTTGCCTTGGAAACCAATTCTGTACCATCAACCCTTTCACAGTTAATGCGTTTGAGAAGGTATAGGATTTGATTGAGTTCATGACATTCCAAAAAGCAAATACTCTGAGGTGTTTCCACTAAGCGGCGCCCAGTAAGAGTATGCTCAGAAATTTCTAACTGTGCAAGATGCTTAACCGTAAACTGCATCATCCAATCCCGAATGCTACAAGAGAGAATTTTATGCTCCCGAAACGACACAAGGAGCAACTGGATTTCTTTGAGTAACTTACTGCGTTCTTCATCCGCAGCTAAAGGCCAGTTTTTCGACCATCCATTCTCATATACAAACTCTTTCACAAATTCGAGCTGAGTCTTGATCATTTCAGCGGCAGCTACTGCATCAACAGGTTCCCAATCTGCAACCGATATCATACCAGCCCAGACTTCGTCTACCATCTGCGCCATATGCTTTTTCGTAGAAGGTTTAAATTTTGCAGCATGTTCTTGTTCAAGATGACTCTTAAACTTTTTAGGATAATAGAACTTCTGTGAACAAGATCGACACATCCAAAATTTCCATTTTCTGTTTATCTTTGCAGAATCAAGAACTTGCTCCAAAGCATCAAGTCCCTCTCTGCCATGTAATCTCTCGACATAAGCTTTTAGTTTTTCAATGCTTATTTTCATGAAGTTCCTTTTACTCTCAACATCCATACTCGCCCAATACGACCTCAATCTTTTACCCGCAGCCGTATCCGGGTCACTCCTTATACTGTCTCGAATGTTCTTTGACTCCCTAAGTTTTGGTTCAGACTTTTTTTGCAGTAACACCATTGTGTCTGCCGCTTGGATCATTGACTCTGCCGCAGCCGTATCCGAGTCACTCCTTACTCTGCCTTGAAGTTTTGGGATCATTGACTCTGCGACTAGGACTACATTCTCAAGATTACTTTTGGTATGTTCCTCTCTCAACCTCAAACCACCAAAAGAAGCAATAAAAGATAAACCTTCTTTTGCATTGTTTAAAGCTTTCCTGTAAAATGATACTGAGCCAATCAGTTTACCTAATTCTAAAAGTGCAATTGCAGAGTAAGCGTGTACCCCCAAATCTTGCGAGAAGCATTCTACAGAAGCCAACAAGAATGGGAATTTCATGTCACTGTTCTCTGTTTTAGTTCCTTGTTCATAGAAGAAAGAACCTTGTAGGTAATGAACCATTCCTGGAACCTTTTCCTTCCCACGGACTGATATCGAATCTTCGATTACCTCCAATGCCTTGATGTGATTTCCTTGAGCGAAGTAATCTTGGACAAGTTTCTTGATTTTTGCGACCTCAGGATCTTCGACTAAAAGAGGAAGAAGAGGCGCCATGTTGACGAAAGAGTAATTCTTCTCAAGCTTCTTGCGATTTCTTGGTGTCCACTCTCTAGGGTTTTTGATTCAGATAGAAACTTGTTTGCGAAGTTTTGAAAAATCAATGGAGATGATAATAACGACAAAGATGAAGCTTTAATCACGTGTGATCCACGTAACAGAGTTGTTGAAGCTTTTATCACGTGAGAAGAGAAACCCAAATCGTGGTGTCTTCTTTTTCGAACAACTCTTCTTCGATATCTCCATTGAGGAATTCTGTCGAACAACTTGTGTGCATCCTTTGTTTTGAGTAAATAACACATCTGCTTCGATTTAATTTCACCGTCCCGGAATAAACAGACAAAACCCAGAAATTGTGTGAATTAACTGATAAAAATCTAAAATTTGTGTGAAAGTTTTGAATTTGGGATCAAAGATGGTCATGGGATGATCGAAATTGGTTTATATGTTGTGTGAGAAGAAAACAAAAACCATTATATGTTGTTAATAATGGTTTTGTTTATTTTGTTGCAATTATCTTATTAGTAAAATCAAGTTATGAACGAAAAGATGAAAATTTATGTATGGTCTAAATCTCTACAATAATTATTTGAGAAGTAGAAACGCACCATATTGAAAGTTAGGGCATTGGAGGCCTGTGGTTAAAAGTTAGAATGATTTGTCCTAAACACCCTTAATGAATTGTTCTTCTCGAAATTTCTCCTTCTTCGTAATTAGGGGTATATAAGTCTAATCGTGTGTTGATCTCTATTATAATGTCCTAAACACCCTTAATTCGAAAATTTTTGTTCTTAGTTGTTAAGGGTATATAAGTCTAATCGTGTTTTGTGATGATTAGTCTTAATCACCCTTAATTTTTTTTATTTTATAGTATGATCGTTGGGGATATGGAGGTCATAATATCTCGACTTTAATGATTATGGAATCTTAGCTTAAATTTATTTGTTAATTTTTTGGATAATTCTATAATTTAGCAGTTAAAATTCGTTTTTGTTAGTTTTCTGATTTTGTTTCTAATTAAAAAGTAAAATTTCTTAAGATAATGATTGGTGTTTGCCCTAATCTTAAAGCTATATATATTGTTGATCGGCCAGAGGATTAGGTATTATTTTTCTGTGGCCATTAGATAGTTTTCACCGTTATGGTTTTTTTATATAGCTACTACGATTCTGATGAATCGAGTTGTTTGTCATGCAAATATTGTTTTTATGGACCTTTAAAGGTCGTGTGCATATTGTTTGTGTTGTTTGTTTTATTTTTTTGCATTATTCGATGATTTATTGTTTTGCTAATTTGGTGTTTTTGGTGTGTGTTTCAGTTTTGTATAACGTGGGAGGTTCCATCGACAAAGCTCTCTGACGAAGGTGGTGTTGACGAGCAAAGAGCGAGGTTTGGGGAGGTACTTCTATAGTTTTAATTTGTATATTTTTATATTTATTTACCCATATACATTTATGTGTTTCTTCCTGTTATCGTATATACTTTTATATGCGATTTTATTGCGTTTTATTTTTTAGTATTGATTTATAATTAAATTGTCAAATAGTTTTGAGTTTATGTGCAAGGTTTGACATCTTATTGTTTGATTTTCATCTTACCGTGATTTTGAAGGTACTCGATGAACTCATATCTCGGTTTGTGTCGGTTTATTGGAAACAGGTATTTCTCTTATTTGTATCTAATATGTTGGTTATTGTGGATCGGTTTTAGTTTGATATTAATTTTCTAACTTTTAAATGATGATTTGGCTTTTGTTTTTTGTATATATATTTCGCGATAATCAAATGTTACGGGTTATTCTTATTTCGTACCGTTGGCTTAGGTAACCGCTGGTGTTTCCTTCTCCCGAAGATGCACGGATGATATGTTTTATTTTAATAAGGTATTTTGTCGAATCTTGTGTATTTATTATGTAACGTAATAATCGTTTTATGTTTAATTTATATATTTGTTTCTCTGATGTTTTAGACCACACGGGATTGGCGTAGAAGAGTTGTTGCTCCGTCGTGTTTTACGGATCGCGTGGGCTTTTGTAAGCATGTATGTTTGTTCTCTTATTGTCTTATGTGTCATGACTTGTATATATAGACATCAGAATATCTTACCATTCTATAAGGTATGATTTTAATTGTTTTGTTTGTTTGTAAAGGTTTTGAGTTGGCTGAAGTATTCATTACGACCGAATATTTTGAAAGAGGTATGTTGTGTGTAGTTTACGTAATTGTTAGATCCTATGTCCTATTATTATAGATGTCTTCGTGTTTTCTAAATTATTTGTTTGTTTTCTATTGTCTACTTATTTTTTGGGTTTTTTTTTTTTTTTTTTTGATGTAGAGGACTGAGATTGGAAGCAAAGCTAGGAGTTACAGCAGTATCTATTTGTTGTTTAGTTATATTGCTAAGGGTAGTGATGTATCTGTTGATAAATACGGATCATATCCTTTGGTGTTTGGTATTGATCAAACCGTACCAAATTTTGGATCGGGGCCTATATTTGAAGACTCTGATGATGAGTAATTATTTTATTTGAATTTGTTGCTATTTATTTGGCTTCTATATATTTTATTTAGTTAATGATTAATATTCTGTTTTAAAAATTTATGTCGATCTAACTCATTATATCATATTAGCGATGGTTCTAATTATTCTTATTGGCGTTATCTATCTTAATACGGTGTGAGTTTTGTTTTGTGTATAATCTAGAGATTCACATAGTTATTAATATTATTTTGTTGCTATTCTTATGTTTTAAATAGTTATTAGGAAAAAGATATTTTTTAAATTTAAAAATTTGTGGCTATGACTGCTTATTTCAATTTCCACCGTGTATGTGCACTGTAAACAATTGTTTCATTTATTTCGAGATTTTCTATCTCTCTCTGATTCCTAAAAGAAAACTGAAGGGTCTTGGGCGGTGGTTTCGTTCAAAGATGTCCGAGCAAATCTACCTTTCTAATCTTTCTCGAGGTAGGACGCTTAAGTACGTTCGGGTGAAGATTCTGAGTCTTTGGAGGGTTCGCATCTATGGATTTAGGTGTAAAACAGAAATGCTTCTTGCCGACGAGCAGGTGCGTGTGTCTTTGTCGTTTTTTCTTTTGATCGGTTAGTTTGTTGATTTTTGGTGGATCTGCTAGATTATTTTTATAGTTTTGCTTATTTTATTATAAATCTTTAAGGATTATTTGTCTTTGGTTTGTGATTTGTTGTTTAGTTGTGTTAAGAAATATTTGATTTTTGTTGTTTTGCATGTACCTAGGGGACAAAAATTGAGGGTACAATCGGTTGTGGTCCTTTCCATAACGTTGATATGAGGGAGTTAAGGGAAGATGCGTGGTATACTATTTCTGACTTTGTTGTTTCTGTTCCGATCCGGAGGACCCCGAACACACTTCACCCTTTCCATATCAAGTTCCACAGTGATACAAAGATGACATTGATTTATGATCTCTACTCGCCCAATTTTTCTGAGTTTGCAAAATATTCTGTCATTAAGAGGAGGCTTTTGGAGGCAAATCGTCCCTTTGGTGTGTCACATTCTTTTTATTAGCTAATCTCATTTTTGGTTTCTATTATTGTTTGAAGTATCTTTAGTTTTTTATTTGTTAGATGTTCCGTGTTGTTAGAAACCTCTTATGTCTCTATTGGTATGATTTGTAGTGATATGTGTTCTTTTTGTGAGTTTGCTAGATTTATGTGGAGTTGTGGTCTATGTGTCTGAAATTAAAAGGATGACTTATGTTCCCGGAGAGTATGATGCAAGTACTGCATGCAATTATCTATATTTCCGTCTCATGGATCAGAAGTAAGTCTATGAATTTGATTTTGTTTTGGTGCTATATTTAGTCCATGGTTATTCTTGGTTTTTTTTGTGATTATGTAGAGTTTATTTAAAGACTGTCACTGATCTTAAGTGTTTTTGAAACGGTGATTAATAAAACAGAGGTAGGGAGCTGCCATGTTTTGCGCTTGGTCATTATGCTGCTGATTTTATGAATGTGTGGACAAGCCGAGGCTACCAGGCTTCATTCCGTTATCAACCTGTTTTCTGTGTGTTGCGTTTCTGGAAAGTCGATGAGTTCATGGGTATGCATTTGGTGTATTGATGTCGAATCTATTATAGATAATATATATAAAGGGCTTATTCAAATTGTGTTGATGTGGCTATAGGTGAACCTTCTATCTCCACCAGAATTGGTTGTTCTAAGATATATCTTGAGCCCACATTACCGGAGATCAAGGACTTGAGGATGATGTAAATGATTATTGTGATTTTTTAGTGTTTATATATGTAGTTTGATTTTGTTATGGATTCAAATTTATTATTTTGTTTAATGTATTAAATTTAATTCTCAGGTCTGTTTTCATAGCTAGGGTAACATGGGCTATTGAAGAAGGTGAGGATTGTGATGACGCCGGTGAAGTTGTTGATCAGAATTCTTAATGTTCTTGGTGTAAATCAAGAATTGTATCCCTATTTCCGTAGTGTGCATAAACATGGATACCCTCTTCTGTTGGTTTAATTTCTTTTTGTAAAAATCTCTTCTTCTTGTGTTATGTTATTATGTCATGTTGAGATATTTATTTGGGTTTTGTAACAATTATCTTTTGTGTTCGAGTTTTGAATATGTCTTTATCTTTAGATTCGTTGAAGTTATCTAAACTACTTTATAGATTTTCTAATTATTTTATATTGTAGATTAGCTTGTGGTAGAGATTATGTCAGATTTTTGATGTATGACTTGTGTTGTCATATCTTGCATGGTTTGTAATAATTACACAGCCGAAATATGGATAGTTGCTGTTTCCAATCATCAAATCTTCTGAACGGATAAAAACCTTTTTATTTAATTATTGATTATTCAGTAATCGATGTTACGTTAGATTGATTTCTATATTAGTTGTAATATACTTCCAATTCCACTTATTAATTCACGCTGCTACTTCTAAAAAAAAACAGAGAAAAAAAAAAATCTTCGGTTTCTTGCTTCGTCTTTTCGGATTATCGATATTTCTTATTGAAGTATCTATAACCAGTTATCAATTTTAGTTGTTTCCTTCACCATGACTTACTTCCATGATGTTTCGATTTTGCGCCCTTGTATTACGGGTTGGCACATAAGAGTGAAGGTTCTGCGCATGATTACTGTTTGCATAAATCCTCGGAATGCTCTCCGTTTGGTTCTGGTGGATGATAAGGTACTTTGGTTTTGTTCTGTATAGATTTGATTTTAAAATGCTAATTCGTGTTAGTTACTAAACAGACTATGTCGTGTGTCTAGGGTTTTAAGATCGATTGTTGGATTAATAGTGAATATGCGAAACATTATGCTGAGTTTTTGAAGGAAGATCGATGGTTTTCTTTTACGGCGTTTCGTGTTCTTGAGAACTCTGATAGGGTCAGGCTTACCAATCATCATTTCAGAATGTCTGTCTTTGGAACGACTGTCGTTCTTCCCGCCGATCCACCGTCGACTGAACCCCGTGACTCCTTTACTCCGTTCAGTTCGATAATTGACGGAACGGTTGACGAGAGTGTCTTGATTGGTAAGTTATATATAATTCTCATTTTGTTTGTTGTGTTTGGAAATACCTGTCTGAATTATAGTTGTGTCTGTTTCTTAACTAGATTTGATCGGGGTTTTGTCTGATGTTGGTGAATTGGTGAATGTCGGGACAAATCCATCAGATCTCACTGGCTTCAGACTGAGCTTTCGGATTCGTGGGCCTTGGTTAGTAAATAGATATTTTCTCCCTTTGTGAATTTTGTCTGGGTATTGTCCTGTTTGGTGTTAAATGTTAATTATATCATTTTTATTTTTGTTGTTTTGTTTGTGTTTTCTTGAATAAATATAAAGCGGGAATGCTATCGATGGTTTGGTGTCGGGACGCTCAGCGATGGAGTTCCGAAAGCACTATGACTTGTGTGTTTCGAAGCCTTTGGTCTGTATTATGCGTCTGTGGAAGGTAGACAGATATTTCGATGGACCAAAGAATGTTAGGATTGTTAACCAGGGGCTGATTTCTAAGGTTTTGCCATATCCTGATGTTCCTGAGGCTGCTGAATTTTGCACTATGTCGGTAGTCATTTCCTATGTTCATTATTATTTTATTTTTTATTTTTTTGTTTTTATATCTGATTTTTTGTTTGGCTGCTTTGTCTTAGGTCTTAATGTGTTGGTGAGACAAGTGATTCGAACTAGGACATTAACGGTGGATGTGTAGTGCGATTCGTCTGGACGTTGCCCGTGTGACTCTTTTTTGAATATCGGAAATGTTAACTGTTTGTTTTTGGTTTTGTACTCGGATCATCTTGGTTTGTATGAATATGAACTTAGAATAATATTCTCCTTTATGCGGTATTGATATATTATCGTATTGACATATGATAATCTTCTGTTTTTATGAATGATGGTATGTTTTGTAATTAGTTTCAACCATGGTCGCTAGATTTAAACGGTCATATATATAGATAGATTACATATATATATATATATATATATATATATATTTTAAAAATATATATAGATAAAAGGTTGAATTTATCTTCGATAATATTTGATAGTTTTCCGTTTTAGTGAAGATTTTATTTATGATAGATTCTGTTTTAGTGGAGATTTATCTTATCATAAGTAAATTGTTTTGATAAAAAAAAAGTAAATTGTTTTATTTAGTATGTTGATATTGTTCAATTTCTATATTTTATATTTGGGAATCTTCCTAAACTAAATACTCGCGTATATATATTTTACTTGATATATATATATATGTATAATAAATAATATTCTCGCACTTTTCTTTATTCCGCAAAATTTGTTTCTATTATGGCTCATCTTCTCTCTAATGCCATCAGGAACTCGATTCGTAAAAGAGAATGTTTTTTTAGTGTTTCTGATTTGAATCCCTTTGTTCATGAGTGGAAGATTAAAGTTAAAATACTAAGAAAATTTTATTTGTATGAGACGTTGGAACTAATATTGGTGGATGAAAAGGTAAACTAATGTATATTGGGCTTTGTCTTGATCTGTATCCAATCTAATGTTTCTTCGTAATTCTCTGGTAATCTATTATTTATCGATTGACATGCCTTTTTCATTTTTTCGTATTAGGGTCAAAAGATTCATGCTGTAATAAACAAGGAGTATGAGGATCGGCGCACTTCGAAAATTGTTGAGGGCAATTGGATAAGTATAACTAATTTTGATTTGGTTCCTGTTACAGGAGCTTTTAGACCGGTTCCCCATCGTTTTAAGATTGTATGGAACTCAGGCACAACGATTAAGGACATTCGACCGTTGTGTTCCGCTGAGTTCTTTTCGTTTGTCGCTTTCGAGGATATCAAAAGTGGTTCTTTGGACCCTACTTTATGTGTTGGTAATATCAAATTTTCTTATTGTTAATGTGTTTAGTGTAATTAATAATATTTTATCATGTGTTGATGTAGGAGATTGTTTTGCTTTTCGTTTTAATATTATCGTGTGCAATTTGATATGTAGATCTAATTGGACGTGTCGTGAGGGTTGGTAATGGAAGAGAGTCCGGCCCACCTGCTTCTGATTGGAACGAGTTATTTTTGGAACTGGAAAACGAAGAGTGAGTTTCTTTGTTGTTAAATGTTTTTTTTTACTGTTATTGTGTGTTTTGTTGTGGATATATTTATTTATATATATTAATATATAAATATTTATAACACTCTGGTCTCAAGGGGAGAGCGTTTGCAGTGTCGTTTACCAAATGAATACTCGAATGCGTTCTTTAACGAATGGAGGAATTGTCTTGATAAC
Source organism: Arabidopsis lyrata subsp. lyrata (assembly GCF_000004255.2). Lineage (NCBI taxonomy): Eukaryota > Viridiplantae > Streptophyta > Magnoliopsida > Brassicales > Brassicaceae > Arabidopsis > Arabidopsis lyrata. The sequence continues at coordinate 8,127,504 of NW_003302554.1, forward strand.
ATCATCATATGTGTATTGAGGTTCGCGAGGCTAGAAGTTACTCGAGGTAATTCGATTGACATTTCCTGCATGTGATTTTTATTTTTCTGTCGTGTGTTGGATTTAAATATATTATTTATTTGTGTTCAATTTATTTAATGCGTTATTGTTTTTTTGTTTATTATTTGTTTGGTTATTAGATTTCTGGAGAGCTACCACTGTATACACATGTACCAGGATTTTGCTAAATTATCGATGTGTTGAAGTTACAAGAATGAGGGATGTGTTTTACGATAGACGGGAAGCAGACGATTAGTTTTCAAAATGGATTTTGTATGCTTTTGGCTTCACATTTATTACTAATGATTTCTTATTCTGGCTTTGGCATTTTATTCGAACGATTTGGTTTAAGTTCTTAATGTTAGTAGTTGGTGTATTCTTTTATGCAAACGAATTAATCGTCATACTTTATCATACAGTTAGTTAGTAAATTGATTTCTCTCTCTCTCTCTCTTTTCGGCCCGTTGTCACGCATGTGGTCCTAATAAAGTGGATTTGGAAGATGGAAATATATATGACTAATTCAAAATTTATATAGTGTTCGTGGTAAGATTTGTATATATATATTTTTTTTTTGGGTTAGTAATTGTGTACCATCTACTTTTTATTTGCTTACCTTCTTTTGTTCTTTTTATAGATGTTGTTGGTAAGGTCGAGAACGTGAGTGAATTATATTTTGTTCCTTTAGTCGGCTCCTCCCGGAGGATGTTTTGAAATCTTATTTGATTGGCGTAATCCAGAGTATGGTGTATTGTTTCTATTCGCATTTTTTAAAAAATGGGATAGTAACAAATCAACGATTTCGATAAACCTTAACTTTATACGATTGACATTATAGTACAGCAGCAATATTGCCCAGTGATGATATTGGTTTGGAATCTAGCATTCCTACAGTAAGCAATATATTCTGATAACAGAAAAAGATAGAATATCGAATCTATTATATTCTGATTAACCCAATAAAGTAAGATTTCTATATTATAAGATACTGTTATGAGATTTTTAAAATAAAATATAAGATTGTTTAGGCCGATGAAAATATAAGATTAGGGATATTAACAATATCAATTTATGCGGAAAAATAAGTTGCCTTTTTTAAAATGTGATAGTAACAAATCAACTGTTTCGATAAACCTTAACTTTATACGATTTACATAATGGTAAAAATAGCAGTTTTGTCTAGCGACAATATCGTGTGGCTATCTAGCGTTTCCATGGTGAGCAATATATTCTGATAGCATAAAAGGATATTATATCGAATTTATTGTATTCGTTTGAATCTAATTAGGTAAAATTCCAACGTTATAAGATACTGTTATGGCATTTTTTAAATATAATGTCAATTTGCGTAGACCGTGAGACCAATGAATATCCCTGACATTATTTATTAATTATTAACCTCCTTATTTGGGTATAAATAAAGGTGCGCGTGTTCCCTAAACGATCACCTCTTGATCGATTAGATAGCATTCTCTCTGTTTATTCAGTCGTAAAATGTCTCAAAATTCCTCACACGATATCACAAGTGACGTAGACCAACCGGATGTTTGTGTTGATTTTGCTGACTTAGGCCCCGGCATGGTTACTATGAGGGTTAAGGTGAGAATTATTAGGAGGTTCGTGTGTCCTGCGTATGGCGCTAGGTTCGTGGAATTCGTACTGGAAGATCCAAAGGTACATAATTATATACTATCATCAAAACGTTTATACTGTATGTATACTAATTAGTCCTTTATTTGTTTCATTAGGGTCAAAAGATACATGCTGTACTTGGTGGGGACGTCGCGCAACGGTTCTCATCTATCCTCATAGAAGGCAATTGCATAATTTTATCCGACTTTGTTGTACGAATGGCTCTCGGAAGGTTTAGACCGTCTTCGCATAGATTTCGACTTGGTTCAAACGCTCTCACTTCGGTCAATTTAATAAGGCCTTTCTCTCAAAGTGATAATTTCCATTTCGCGAAGTTTAGTGATATCAAAGAAGGACACCTAAATCCTTGCTTCTGCGTTGGTAAGTGTTGTGCGTTACATCGTTTAAAGTATTTTTAATTTGGATTGTTTATCACCCTCTGTATATTGAAACGCACAGATTTGATTGGGCGCCTTCTGGTTACTTTTGATTTCCGACGATCGGAGTCGAATCGTGTTAACCATCGCTTTTTTTTCCAGATGAAAGACCGAAGGTATGAATTAAATTCTTTATAATAATATTAAAACGGAACGGATGTGACTCATTTTCTTTTTTCGTGCTTAAGTGGTGTACGTCTAATTTTTCGATTGCCGGATGTCTTTGTTGATTCGTTTATGAATGAACGGAAGAAATGGATTGGTGATTTCCAAATTCTTATCGTCAGATTCGCTAAATTGGAAGTCGTCGAAGGTCCTACCATTGCATTGTTACAAATAATATTTATATAGATTTCCCTGTTTGTGTTAAACTTGAGTTATTTTATTTTATAGGCAACGTCACTGCTACTACAGCTTGCACGTGCACTCAATTCTTCTTTGATCATGAATGTCCTGAGTTTTTGGTGATGCGGAGGTTCTTTACCCGTAAGTGAGAACCGCTGATAGTATTGGTTACGCAGCTAATGTGCTGGTTTTATTTTTTATGCATTGATACTTGCATGTGTTTTAATTTTTACTTGGTTTTTTATTATTATACAAGTTTTGTAGGCAGAAATGCCAAGATTTTAAATATTCCAGTGACGCAATTTATATATTTTATGTTGCCATGTTATATCTAAACGTAAGTGATTTATTTTAGTCAACCGTCCCGATGTGGGATTATATCGTACTATCGTTAGATATTTGAACGTCAACCTCATCTATCGTCGTGTTTGTTCACTCATGACAGACATAAATTATACATGATATTGATAAATATATGTGCATGCGTACAAGTATATGCATTAAAAATATTGATATATATACATATCGTAGTTAATATAATGTTACTACTGTATACGTATTAAAACGTACATACACTTGATAAATGAAAGTTATAACCATATAATGACGTCCTTAATATGATATTTATGATCAATATTATTGTTATAAATCTATTTTCAATATAAGTTTGGTATGATTATAGAGATATATGTAATATTTTCCTTTTTAATTCGGATTTCGTTAAAATATGTTAAAAGTTGAATATATCTAAAAATTAAGCTTACTTTGTTTTGATCTTTCCAAAAAAGAGATTACCATTATAAAGTAGCCCTAATTACTATTTGCTTTCGAACTCAAAATAGTATAAATTGTTGCGTCGATAGAAATTACGCTTCACGGTGTCTATACTATGGGGAGGATAAACTTATTTCATGACATGAAGCGTTAAATTCTTGCAAGTATGACTGGATTCTCCGCATATAAACAAATACCAAAAAAGAAGTCCATAATTCATATAAAATGTTTTATATATTATAATAATAAACTTTATATAGAGATACATAGATTCGTAATAATAATTGTTTCTTCACTCTTCTAATATCCCATGTGCCCGACAAGCTTCTTCGTATGTTGGGTAAACAATACCTCCGTGAGTCCTGACTTCTTCGTCACATGTAGGTCCTCTTAACATTCCTGCGAGCCTTTTCAAGTGACGATTGTTGTTAATCTTACGCGAAACATACATTACTCCTCCTCTGGGGGGTCCTCTTTTCCTTGGCCTAAATTGTTTTTTGGTCCTATCCCACGTGAAATGATTTGGTATTTCGTTGAATGTTAATTGTCTAGCCATCGAGTTGATTTTATTTAGATTCAACCATGCCTTGAACACTTGATCTTCGTCGTGATTATCACCCATGATTCGGTGCCTTATGATTTGATGTATAGGTTTTGTTATATATATAAATATGCTATAGGTTTAGGTTAGATGTCACGCCGACGTGGTGTTATATATAGGGCTCCTTAAAATATAAAATCGATAATATTTAAATATAAAATATTTTAGATAATATTAAACTTTATATATATATGGTTTCCATTGTGAATATAAATTTTATATTTTTCCATTTGGCAATTATCTATAAAATTAGTTGATCGGAATGTATATATATTCCTTTATGGTATTTTTTGATTAAATAGTTATATGTTAACATGCCTTCATTTTGATAAGTTTATATCTTATTGTATCTTTCCGATTGGCAACTACAAAAAATATAAAATATTCTTAAGGTAAGTTTAAATTTTGATCAAATATAATGTCGTTCTATTGTGGATGTAAATTTTCTGTTTTTCGTTTGGCAATGTTATAGAAAAGTTAATGGAAATATCTATTTTGTTTAATAAAAAAATGTTTTATTCTATTGTTAAATGTTAATATTCCTTTGCTGTGATAAGTTCATATCTTATTGTATCTTTCCGAACAATATCTACCAAATTTAACGATGGGGATTCGTTTTGTTTTATATATATATATATATATATATATATATATAGTTTTGCGGTTGGTTCTGTTATACTAAAGTGTTTCCTTGCCTTCAGATGGCTCGTCCCCGAAGTTCCATCTGTGTATCTGATCTAATTCCTTCTATGAATGAAAGAATGATGGGAAGATTCATAATAATTAGAAGATTTCGTTGCTCTTCACGTTTGGACACGTTGGAGCTAATACTAGCCGATGAAAAGGTACCACGAGGCTATATATTAAAAGCATGCAAAATCTATAAACGTTTATGATTCGTTACTACATGTTCTATCTGAGTTTTGATTTTTTAACCGTTCGTTCGGTTGTTTCTAGGGTGACAGGATACAAGCTTCAATTGGTTTGGATTGTTTGGCTTATGATTCGAGTAGACTTGTCGAAGGAACGTGGATATTTATAAAAGATTTTGGCTTGGTCGACGCTGTTGGGTCTGTTAGGCCAACTAGGCATGCCTATAAAATTCTTTGGAATCTATCGACTTCTTTTCAGAGAACTGTGGTTACTGCTTCTGTTGACTATTTTAAGTTTGTACGTTTTGAAGATGTTCTTGCTGGTTTAGTCGATCCAAGTGTTTGTGTTGGTAAGTTTAACTCTTTTGTTTGGTATGTTCAGTAAATATTGCATGTGAACGTGATATTGTCGTCGTTTGTTTTGTGTAGATTTGATTGGTCGTCTCATGTGTGTTGGAAATTATGACGAGGATGAGGGAATGAATAGTACGTGGGAGCAGATATATTTGGAGTTAGAGAATGTTAGGTGAGTTCTAAACTTGGTTTATATATCTTGGCTGTGAGGGGATTTTGTGTAGTTGATTATAATGCTTTAAATATACCAGGGGTATTCGTATTCGCTGTCGCTTGCCGAAGGGGTATGCCACGAAATTTTTTTCTGGTCTGAAGACTTGTGCTGATAATATCATCCTGTGTGTGATGCGATTTGCTAGACTAGAGCTTTCTCGAGGTACTTATTTAAACACTAATACATTGTGTACGTGTTTATTCGTTTAGTCATGATTTGTCTATTGATATATTAGGTGATATGAGGGCTACTACTCTGTGTACCTGCACAGAACTTTTATTCAATCCTTCGTGTGATGAAGCTTCGAGGATGCGTCTTGCTTTTGCTTCTGTGGAGAGAAAACTATTTTGAACCCTTGATTTCTTATAATACTTAGTTGGTGTTTTTTTTTTTTTTTTTTTTTTTTTCCTGATTCAAAAATATCTGTTATTCGACAATTGTGTTTTTTTAAAATATCACGGTTTGCATCTTATTCCTTGACTATTTAATCGATTTTATATATATGTGCTTATTGTCTAAATATCCAGTTAGCGTCAAATATACATACCAATTAATTGTTTTAATGTTGTGTCTTCGGAAAAATTTTGACATTCAAAATTACATCCGAATATTATCTTTTAGATAACTACAATATATATAAGATGCAATATCGTGAAACGCGCATAATTTAAAAAATAGTATATTTTTGTTTTGATCGGATTATACGGAATATATATTGACATATTTTTTTACTCATTACTTTGATATGAAATATTAATCTTCAAATCTATGGGATATTGCTATATCTTATTTTATATTATCTCCAATTTCCGACATTATTACACAAGGGAGAATATTATGGTCTAAATTATTCAAGCGAACAAAACAAAGTGCCCCGTAGTGGTGGAATTGGTCAATGGGAAATTATTGTCTGATTCTTTACAGGCTAAAAGATGCCCTGTTGGTTTGGATTGATGGTACTCGATCGGTCTTGTATTTCTATGCATGGTCAAAATCTATGCGTGTCTCGATAATGTTTTTATCAGTTTTTGTGGTTTTTCCGATGCAATGCATTGTAACGATAAATAAACAATGTAATTGTGCTTGCGTTTTAATTTGAAAATATGTATTTAAAAAAAAACGTTCTTGTTTTTATATAATTGGGAATTTTTTGGTTCATATTTGCAGCACATGAAAAAAATCTCAGTCACAAAAAAAAAAAAATGGATGAGCATGTCGACGATTTAAAACCGATTAAGCTTTGTTGGTCTATCCAAGTTAAGGTTCTTAACAAATGGCGTGAGAGATCTGAAGCCGGTTATCGAACTTTACGCATGATTTTGTGTGATAAAAGGGTAATAGCATTTGTTTAAGATTATCGATGTTTATCGTATGTTGATGTTATGTTCTTATATACATTTGGCGTTCTGTTTTTATCATAGGGTTCTATGATTGAGGCTAAAATCAATTCCGAACTCATTACTGAGTATGATTCCGAGTTCAAAGATGGTGACTGGATATCTCTTCACCATTTTGAATTAGATTTGGTAACTGGGGATATGAGAACTACACGTCATGCTTATCGGATCAATTTTCTCCCTTCGACAATTTTGAATCTGATACCTGACAAAGACGATCTTCACTATACACTATATCCATCCTCTTTCCTTGACGTTTTGGATGATAAACTCATAAGAACTTACCTGATAAGTAAGTATATATAATATTCTTTGATTTTGTTCATGTATTCTGCTTTTTAATTTTTATGTTTCTTCTCTCTTTTTACCACTAGATTTGATTGGATATGTGGTTGATATCGAAGACATAAAATACTCTGACCCAAGTAAACGAAGCGCTGGTTATGCGATGACGTCTTTCAAAATTAAGGACGCAAAGTGAGACTTATTAATTCCACCTATATTCGTATCATTGCTACGTGTATAGGGGGGCTAATGTTTACATTTGTTTGTTGTAGCAATTATGTACTGCCGTGTGTTGCTATCGGAGATCTTGCTGAGCATTTTCACGATGAGTGGAAAAGGACTAGGAGTTCGCGGGTTGTTTGTGTTTTGCGGTGGTGGGGAGTCTATAAAGTTTCCGGTTTGTATCTAATTTATGTTTTGTTTATTTATAACGGCCGTTTGTCTGTATAGCTCCCGTAAAATGTTTTAAGCTGTGCAATTCTGATAATTTAATAAGCTCGATGTAACGTGTTAATTCAGGACATATGGTTATCCAATCGGTTGGTAGATGCAGTCGTTTGGATCTTGATCCTGATATGCCTGAGGTTGCTGATTTCCGAGTAAAGTAAGAAATTTGATGTTAATTTTAGGTAATTCAGCATTTGGAGTTGTTTAGGTATGGTAATTGATTTATTATTTCCGTTGTAGGTCGTCTGCTTCGACAGGCTCTTCGCGGTATAGAGCCTGAGAGGAAGTTCATGTGTTCTGGAGAAGTGCTTGAAGGGGATGAGTTTTGGATCTCCTGTTTAACTTAAATGTTTGTTGTTTTTAATTTCTATCTTTGTTGTTTCCAATTTGCTAAAAACGATCGGATTTGGATAATGTAAATCTTGTATGAAAATTAGGCTTTATCACTATAGCGTCATTATTGACTCTGACTTTCTTGCTGTTCTGTTGTGTGTAGTGCAAAATTCACAAGCCAGTTTTATAAAAAAAAAGGCTGGTTCGGAGAGTGAATATGAGATTGACTGGGGGATACCAATTCAGCGTAATTGGTAGATGTTTATCGAAACAGCGTGTCATCCATCTGTGCTATTACTTGCGCTAATATAATTGTAATACTCTATGGAACTGCGAACTGGAAGGAAACTATGTGGTTTTTTCTGTCTGATTTACGATTTGAAATTGTACTGTTATCTTTTATATTTTGTTCTTGCTCTTTGTTGGATGTCGATCAGATAACTTTCCTCTTTGTTTTTTTTTTTTGGTGGGAGGTTTATTATTTTTCCTTTTTCTATTCGGTTTATTTTGCCACCAAATACGTTCGGATTGTTTAGACAAATCACAAACTGTTATTCCGTAGTTGGGCTTTGGCCCATGAACGTAAGATTCAGTAAAATGTTAATTTTTCACATGTATAAAATCTATACATTATAATGCTGAGATATCAATTTCACAAATAAACCGGATATTTATCAACAATAAGTACATTAATATGTAGTAATATGGTCGTATTCTTATAGTAAACTAGCTCACATGTTGATTTCTGTAAGCACATCCTGATTTCCCTTTTTAGTAACTATAAAATGGTAACTACCTTAACCGGTTTTGTATATTTTCTATAATACTTTCGATTTGTCGTCGACGATATGGCAAATTATCATTTCGTTATTGGGCTCCGGCCCATGCATTTAGGGTTCTGTAAAATGTCAACTAATCACATATGTAAAAACAGATCTATATAACACCGTAGAGTTAGATTTCATCTTTCGGGATATTAGTTTATAAAATATTTAATAATCTGTAGCGATAAAGTCGTATTCCTTATTTCGTAAAAATACGAATGTTAATTCCCTTTTTTTTAGAACCCTAAAATGATAACTACCTTTAACTTATTATATAGAGATAAAATCGAATAAGTTTTTAATAATATTTGTTAACATTTATTCACGGTTTGTGATATATATATGCATGTATTTCCGGGTGGAGATATCACGGAAAAAGTATATAAATACTGGCATCGTTTTCTTTTCTTTTATCATCCAAGTTATAATATATCTTCGCTCTGCTTCGAATTAGGGATTTTGTATTTTTACGGATGGAGCCGTATCCTCTTTCGAAGCTGAATCCTGATACCAGCGAGTGGCGTATTCGCGCAAAGGTTCTTGCTATTTGGCAAGAGTACTACGATCATTATTCGACGGTTGACGTCGTGTTGGTCGATGATAAGGTATAACTCATGTTCTGTGGATTGTTGTTTTTAGTATAGTTTGCATGTATAAGTCGTAGTGTAATCATGTGTTGTGTATATCGTATCTCAGGGTGGGAAAATCCATGGTATCATACCTATGGAGCTTATGCCACAGTTTTCATCGAGAATCGTTGAGAACCGATGGATAGTGATAACAGATTTTATTTTGAGACCTGTCGTGGATGCATTGAAGCCTGTTGCTCATAGATTTGAGCTGGTATTTCATAAAAAAACATTATGCGATACTCTGCAGGAGAGATCGGGTGATGGTTTCTATGATTTCGTGGATTTTGGGAGAATCCTAAATGGGGCGCATGATACGTCCATTTGTGTTGGTATGGTTTTTATCAGTTGATTCCTTTTTTTTTTATAAATTAGTGTTACGCTTTTGTATTTCGACCGACGCTTTTATTCATGCAGATATCATCGGAAAGGCCATTAACGTTAGTAAAATAACCTCTTTTGGTTGTCACGTGTATGAGGATCAGGTGGAACATATAGTCTTTGATCTCCAGGATACAAGGTACATTATGCCACTTTGATACACAGAAGAAGTTGATCATTTATCGATCTGATTTATTTAAACTATATAACGCAGTGAAAGAGTTTTGAGATGTGTTTCAAGCATTACGGATGCTTTACCTCTTTATCGTTTGTGGATGACTGATCCGTCCGATGTTATCATATGTGTACTGCGATTTGTCCGTGTCGAGTTTAGGGAAGGTACGTAGCATAGAAGAAATAATTTATAAACATTGATTAATCATGGTTAACGTGTGGTTTCAATTTAATATGTAGGCATGTGGATATGCTCAGGGGTGCGCTGTTCGAAACTGCTGTTGAATCCTTCGATACCGGATGTAAAAAAAATGAAATCAGTGTAAGTTATATATTTGTTTGAGGTTTACTCATTTGCTTAAGATGCTGATGGGCATCGCTTTTTTCCTGCTGATACATGTTTTATTCGATTGTTTGTTTGCTTTTTGTAGCTTCTCGATCAAGCACGGTCCGGTTGCGAAGAAACAGAAGATTAAAGACTGAACGTGACAATAGATCTATATTTTAGTTTATCTCCTTATAGCTGTTGTTACGTTATGTTATCGTCTCGGTCTATCGGTCATACAAATTATTTTATTTTGGATATTTATCTTATACGTTATTAAAATAAAACAGATTTAATTTATATATTGGATTACTCACGAGCGAAAACTACATCCTATTAAAAAAAAAATGTATAGTGTCGCTAAAATTTTACTGTGTCTGGTGTTTATTCTTGGGATATTGAGATTAGAATTGCTTTTGCAATGAACAATCTTAATGAGGTATATATATATATATATATATAATCATTAAATTAATAACGATATGCGTTGTTAGCAATATTTATTTAGTTAAATTTATACCTAAATAGAAAATCCCCGGAAACCTTATCGAGTTATTTATAAAATTCATATATAGGTATATATTCGAGTTATTCGTGGATTAGGTATTTTTTGTTTCATTCATAGCATATAAATATATAGTCCCTTACGCGTCTATTCGTGTTATAATCGTCGTCATGTTTACCTCCAAAACATATGATAGTGTTTGGCGATTGAATCCTTCCAAGTACGAGTGGGTTGTCGAAACCAAGGTTCTTTGTTCGTGGACACGGCGTCTAGAAAACAGTGGCAGGCGTTTAGAGTTTGTTCTCGCGGATCGTGAGGTTTGTTTATATTATACTGTTTTATTTTTTTATAAGATAATGCTCTTGGATCTTATTTTTATGGATTTGTTCGTTGTAGGGTAACAAGATACAGTGTTCTCTATGGGGAGAGGTTTACGATAAATTTGTGTCTGTAATAGTTAGCGGTAGTTGGTTTCGGATTAAGGACTTTAAAGTTGTTCATCAGACTGGGGATTGCAGAGCAACCTTGCACCGCTATAAGATGATTCTTTTGAAAAACACTACGATTGTCAAGATACCTGGTATCGATAACAATCAGTTTTTTGATTTTGTTGATTTTGGAAGTATCTTGGACCGAAGATATTCTGACGACTTTTTGGTTGGTAAGATTTGTGGTTCTAATTGTAACATGTTATCTGTTATATTCACTGTTTTATTGACGTTTCATATTTCCGTTGTGCAAGACTTGATTGGAGAGGTTGTTGATGTCCAAACTTCTAATATCGAAGCTGAAACCAATGGAACGAAATTACGTGAGGGTTCCGTTGTTTTTAATGATAAGGGCGTCCCTTTATCTGATGAAGTTATACCAGACTATGATTATTTACTAGATAGGTCGAAGAGATACAACGAGGGTAGATTAGTCGTAGAAAATAAGGAACCTACTCGCTCCTTGAAGCGTAGTAACGAGGATGTGTATGGATTTTCGTCCACAAAACGTTTTCGTCCTCTTACTGGTGGTTATAAAGAATTACTCGAAGAAGTAGGAGGAATAAACGATCAAGGCCATGGAAGACTAGGATCCGAATTTGGTGAAGATGACGAAGAGGACGATGATGAAGAAGAAGAAGAAGACACCGAAGGAGACGAAGAAGTTGAAGAAGATGTAGATGCCGATGAAGGAGAAGGGGAATACGAAGAGGAAGAGACGTATGGGGAATTTGGTTATGATGGGGATGATAGCATATATCGCACAGTTTCTTTCTATCTACGTGACAGACGGTACATTCATTATGTTTATAATAGTTAGAGGATAAATACTAATTAATATCCTTACACATGTACTTTTTTACGTGTGAAGGAATGCTATGTTGAGATGTCGCCTGTTTGGTAAAGTCGCTTTGACTTTCTACGACACATTTAAAGAGCAAGCTGATGGTGCTGTTATTTGTGTTATAAGATGGGGACTTATTCGTTGTTATGGAGGTTTGTTTTGCCTGCTTAGTATATAAGCTGGTCGGGTTTGTTATAGATGTATGCATGTTAAATAGTTAGTTTGATCGAGTGCAGGTGATGTGGCCATACATGCTACAGATTGCACGCGTATTGAGATTAATCCAGATATCCGTGGAGTGGAATGCTTTGATGAATTGTAAGTTTAGTTTTCCGTATAATTAGATTTATGATGTTGGGTGTCTGGACTATAATATTGTTAATTCCTACGCTTCGGTGTTATTGTGAAGGGTCAAGAAAAACATGTAGTTGGGTATCTTGAAGAAGAAGGAAGGATTTATAATCTCCGGTGGTGGATGTTAAAGTTATTATGTTTCAATTTCCGTTACGTTTTAACAGAGTTGTTTCAGCGATACCTCTATTATGCGGATCACTATTATCCCTTAGTTTTGTTTATTTTTTATTCTATAGTTACGTTCTTATTATGGATCATATATTTACGGTGATACGTTCGTCAGCGAGAGCATTTAAATTTACATCGAATTTGTTATTGCGTTGGGGCTTAAAATAATATTTTATATATATGTTAAATTGACCATTTCGTTGAGGCTGCGAACAATATTGAAGGATTCTTTTCTTTAGTCATAGGCTTCAAAGTGTATGCGTTATATAAAACTGGAAAGTGAAGGAGGACTTACACCTTCGTTAGTTTAAATTAATAACATAATACATAAATATTTTTGTAATTGGATTCCATTGAAAGTTTACTCTTATCGACTTTGTTTACAGAAAATAAAAATATAGATTTGTCACAAAAATGTAAACATGCTTAATCTATGATTTAGCGAGACGATAAAAGTAAATATTGCGGTTTTTATCTACGCATTCGATTCGAAAATATCTATAATAACTATTTGGTAAAGCTATAATATTTCCAGAAAATTTTATATGCTAATATCGAAGATTTACATTTATCTCTTAATTCGATTTTGTTAATATCCATAATTATTAAATTTTATTCTATATTAGTCGAAAAGGTCGGTTAAATCCTAAACATTTTATGGCTATATATAGGATCTACTACTCGCTTTCAACTTTAACGAAATCTATTAAGATATTATACTTTTATGCGTTAAAAAATGTCGTCAAGCAGAAAAAGCAAAAATTCACTAACTTTCATCGATGATATCAATCCTATTCACGATCAGAATAAGATTAAGGTGTTAATCCTGAGGCTGTGGAAGGCGTATCAGAGAGATGCGGGCAATACAATCGAGATGGTTTTGGTGGATGAAAAGGTTATGATTTGATTATTATTTGAGATTATGTCTTCTATATCATGTATTTGCTTTGTTTCTGTATCGTATAAGTATGCTAAGCATATTCTCTTTTTGGTTTTAAGTAGGGTTCAAGAATCCATGCAACTGTTGAAGACAAAAATATCAAAAAGTTCGACAGTGTCCTGAAAGAAGGTGATGTCGTTACCTTAAATCCTTTCAAGCTCATCAAGTACTCTGGCGATTATAAGAGCAACAGTCTTTCTTTCAAGATTTTGTTTTACCGAACAACTCAGGTCAAACCATGTGATGATTTTCCAAAGGAAGTCCCTGAGAAGTATTTTGTGGAATTTGGTGATGTTTTAAATGGTTCACGAGACACGCGTGTTTTCGTTGGTAGGTCTGGTTTAAATAAAATATCTTAATTAGTTTGATATTTGTTTATCTTTATCGCTGTCAAACTAAATAACGATACGTATTGTTGTAGATGTTATTGGTCAGATTGTCAACGTTGGACCGATAGAGGATATAAAAATCAGAGGAAAGAGTACTCCAAAGCTCGACGTCGAGTTGCGTGATCGTGGGTATGTTAATTATGATTAGTCATTATAAGAGTTTGGTTTTCTGTATGCTTCGTTTTTTTGACGTGTTTATCACGTAAATAGGAACGTACGGTTAATATGTACTCTATGGGCGGATTTTGCTAAGCAAGTTAAGGTTTATACTGAAGCAAATCCAGCGGCTGTTGTTTGTGTGATTAGGTGTGCTCAGGTTAAGGAGTGGAAAGGTATATATGTTGGTCGAATAAACTTCAAATATTCCGATGACTGTTCTAATTTTAATTGTTAACTTATTTAGGTAATTGGACTATATCTAATGCTATGGGCGCAACACGTGTATTACTCGATCCTCCAGGCGTTTTTGTTGATGAGTTCAGATCAGGGTAATAGACATAATATTGTTTATTTATTATGTTTTGTGTTATTGTATATGTCTGTATAGATATTAATATAGAATTTTTTTGTAGGCTACCAACCGATGGCGTGGTCTTGACTAATCATGATAATAGTGAATTGTTTGCTGGATCAACTGTATCGATACGTGATCAATTCTTGGTGAAGAATCATAAACGAACTGTCCGAGATATAGTCGAGGCGTTAGAGGTAGACACCATAAATTTATGCGTTGTTCTTTATATTCATGCGTTTTAAAGGGTAAAAAAAAAATTTGTTTGTTAATTAGAACTGGTTGGTATTTTAAGTCTGACCTCTAAAATCTATAGGAGGGTATGTGTGTGACCATGGTCACTGTTGGATCCGTCGAGCGAACGTCGAAATGGTATTACGTTTCGTGTAAGATGTGTAATAAGAGTGTCGAGCCTTATCCAGAAAATTCTGGTGATGATGGAAAACCACCTCTTTACTATTGCGGCGTTTGTGACAAGGATGTATCTGCGGTAGTGTTCAGGTGATCGTGTCTTTTGAATGCATTGTTTATGTCATCTTGTGCATGTTAATACCGTCATACTATGTTGGTGTGTGTAGTTTTAGAGCTCGGTTGTTCATTATTTGTCCTGGAATAACTGTTTGTTTTAGGTACCGATTGGTTCTGGAGGTTTCTGATGCAACTAACTACAAGGCAAGGTTTTTGTTGTTTGATGCAATGGGTAGTACCCTCCTTCGTAGAACTGCACAGGAGCTCTATAATGCAGTTTCTGAGGTAATGGATTCGCTTTTGCTATTGTTTGTTATGTTGTTTTTTCTATTTTTAACGATTATTTGTTCGTATGTTTAATCTATTTGCATGGTTTAATGATAGAATGACCCCTCTATACTTCCCTCGGAGATTGGGGCATTGGTCGGGAGGCGGTTTCTTTTTAAAGTGAGTATAGGTGGCGATAATCTGAAATCGGATCGGTCGCATTACGTGGTACAGTTATTTTCTGATGATGATGAGCTGATTAAAGACTATTCTGATGGTCTAGACTCCGAGGTTCGTGTTTTGTAGCTTGGGTTGTTCTGTTTATATGAAACTGTATATATGTGTTAAGTTTACTAAATATTCGGTGTTTTGCTTTATATATACTTAATATTGGTGTTTCTAAGGTTTTGGTGCCTTTGCCCGTAACGCCTATTACAAAGGAGGCCAGTGTTCGCCGTGGCGGTGTATCCGTCGAGAATCCAAAACCTCCTGCGAAGAAAATCAAAATCGAGGGCAAGAAAGAAGAGAGTTTTGCCACAACTTAAAGAAGGATTTGGTTTTTTTATATATCTAGATTTAGCGGTTTTATTTATATTTAAATATCATAGCAGACTTTACAATACATTGTGCGACTTTATGTTCGATTTTTGTTGTGACTGAGTCTGGATGTTATTTGGTGTTTTCGTTATTTGTTTTTTTTGTTTTTTTATACCTTCCCGAGTGTCATATTTAGATATTGTTCGTTTTTTGTTTTCTATGATCGGTCTGATGTTGTTTGGCAAACGACAAACGCGACGTTTCTGCTTATACACGTGCAAGTGTTTTCGCTAGGGCTGAATATATTCTATACGCAACTAATACATGCATTTTTTGTTATACTAATGATATGTGTTAGGTGTTATTGTTTGACGCCAATGTATTCACTTAGAAATATTGTTATAGATTAAGAGTCGCATGTAGGTAACATGTGTTTAGCAAGACGTGGATATTATTATATATGTATTATTATAAAATATTGGATTTCGTTTTATGTCGTATATAACAGTTTCACGTTATTTGTGATATATTTGGTATCTGATTTAGGTCGTATATAACAGTTTCACGTTATTTGTGATATATTTGGTATCTGATTTAGCATGCTGATTTATAATTAGTTAGGGTTATGTGAGCATTCACGAGCTCTATATATTTGCACGTTTCATATTATGCTTATATGGTCTACTAACGTAGGTTGATATCCCGGCCGTTTCTCTGAGCAACGCATAAATTGGTAGGTCTGTTGTATTGAGATATGTAACATTAACAATTCTAAAATATTAAATATTCGACGGAATTAGAATGTTTCTTTTTAAGTTTACTGTTTGTGTAACAATATGTTAGAGTTAACATTTTAGGTATTGATAGATTTGATCATATCTCCTATTAATATAGTGGTATGTTTGTTATTATCCATAATAGAAAATATTATTTTCCTTGGTTTTAAGTCGCTCAATATTTTACGTAAAAATAAAGGTCTTATTGGGTACCCTAATACCTAGCTTATATATACGCCTATAAATAATACATGCATTCTTGTGTTAATCATTGTGAACGCTCGTGTTGAAAAGATGGAGGTAGTCGTTAGTATTTTTACTTGATGTTGGTCTGATATAGTTTATTGGTTTTGCGTTAAATTGGCTTTCTCTTTCCGAAAATAACAATCATGTTGATTGATTATTAATATGTGAATGTTTTGATCGGACAGGTTAACAAGCAAAACACTAACTCAACCCATATTAGCCAGACGGATGAATGTATCGTAGCTATCCAACAAGCGGCTTCGTGGGTGTTGTCGGTCGATAGATTGCGTGGTTTATTTGTTATGCTGATGGATGTTTTCTGCGAGGCAGATCCGTTGTCGGTCTGGGATGCTACCTGGGATGTATTGTTTAAAGATGTGTTGTTTCCACAACAAATTATTTTTAACGATCATGGTAAATGTACACCGTTAGTTTTTGCCAATATTTACAAATATCGTCAGATGGATAATGTTTTATTATTTTGTTCTAGAGCCGGAGTATGCCTACAATGAAATCCAAAACTTTGAGACATTTATGCGTAAGGAAAACTCTACGTTCAATGTCTATGCGGAATTACGGAAGAGAGTCGCTTTAGCTGGTGGTCCTACATGTGATCCTTCGTTGGAATATAAGATGCGTGATCAGTTTAACAATCTTAAGATAGATTAGATTGTTTTCATCGTTTTGATTTATTTCTGTTTATTTTAGGGTTTTATAAACTATGTTTCTGCTTGGTTCTCTCTATACTATTATATTTGTTTCGGCAATTTGTTTCGGCAAAATAATAGAATATTTTTTTATAGACGGTGTTTTGAACTATTAACGCTGCAATGAAGATTTTATTTTATTATTCCTGTATTGCGTTCTCTTAACATTTTTTTTTTTATTGACGGTGTGTCTTTATAATTACGCAATGAGTTTTAAGCACCATTAAACGCGATAGTTAAAACACATGGTTTCTTCTTCGTTGACCGTCAAACAACTTATGCTAGATGAAACAACGTCCTATAATGTGAGATGCATGATAGCTGCTGTATGTTGAGTAGCTTCTTTAATTTGCTATATGGTTTCTTATCATTTTATACAGATCTCACGGTTATGTTATCTATTCATTTTATCTCCAAGTGATATTTCATTTTATCTCCAAGTGATATTTTATGACCATAATTATGAGGTTTAACAAGCCATGGAAAATTAACTTTCTGTCATTATAACTTGTATTTATGAGTTGAGATTAATTTAAAAAGTAAAATTCGTTGTGCTCGAATCACATATATGATTAATACTATATAACATATCATTAAAATATAATATTTCCAGTTTTCAGTTTACCTTTTATATTTATTTCCGTGAGATTTTCATCTTCTCTCAAAGTTATGTATGGGTATTACCAAATGCGTTTGCTGTTAAAGTAAATAATTTATAAAATTCCTTCTTTTTTTTGGATACAATCAGAATAAAAAGTAAAATTTGAATATATCTAGAAAATATATTGATTAGTAATATATATCGCAATATTAAAATATAATATTTCCAGTTGTTCTATTAAAGAATACCATAGTAGATTATTGTTATATATAATTTTCCGTTAGTTTCCTCTGTGTTCACGATCTTCTAGGTTTTGGAGACAATGAAACGTGGTAGAGGTCAGAAATAAGATCGCAAAGCTTGCATACGTTATATATTTTATATTGTCGTATAACCATAATCCTTTTTTATAAAACATTCTTGTCTGTCACTCTGATTTGTTTTCATTATGCCCGTCCAAAGGTGATCATCGACGTATACATCGCCGTGTTTATAATAACAACTTTGACTATTTGCTCGATGTACCCAAGGATGGTGCGAAAAAGGCAAGAAATTATCGTATGGAAAAACTCAGAGCACGAAGGACTGCCTTCCGTAATAGATTATCGGGTTAAGTCTATTATCTTTAAAAAATTTATTAATTTAATTAATAAAAACGCCCACACACGCGTAATTAAGTTGTAGTGACATATTATATTTTCCGTTGTGATTAATATATATTCATAATTTCTAGGCATGGAGTCGATTAATCGAACACGTGTTATCGCGGCATATGAAAACATGATATCTGATGAATTACGTGCGTTATTGAATTCACGACCTCCTAAGGATGTTTGTTGTCGTGCGAGAGAGCGCCGTGTAGCAATACTTAAATCAAGACGGATAAAAGCGAGGACAAGACCACCAGAAACCGGTACGATAGCCTTTTATATTAAGTTTTTATTCTCGAAATTGTACGTGTGATTAACAAATAAAAAAATGTTATATATAAGGGTTGGTGTTGCCGATTTACGAAGATGATTACGTGCATTTCCTCGCAACCGATTCGGATTCTGATCATGGTGATAGGGAGGACCAAACAGACGACGATAATGCAATGGATTATGATTTTGTTGAACATCTCGATAACGCCGATGAGTGTATTATGGAACAGGAAGGGTTTGGATCCATACCGATCATAAATGTGAAACCTGGATTAACAGAAAACGGTACTTACTATGGTTGTTTTTTTTATAATCTTTTAAAAAATATAATTGATATTATTGTGTACATGAGTGCTTCTTGTGTCAGGTTATTTTGATGATGGAGATCCGTTTTACACCTGTCAAAATTGCGGTGCTTATATGTGGTTTGGCGAGCGTATTAACAAACGTGGAGCTAAAAATAGGCCTATATTTTCTATGTGTTGCATGAAGGGTAAAGTGGAGCTGCCTAAACTAAAAAATCCTCCATAGGTGCTTATGTCGATGTTGTATGGCAAGGATGAGACAAGCAAAAATTTCCGTGCTTTAATTAGAGCATACAATATGATGTTCTCATTCACGTCGCTTGGTGGTCAAATTGATAATTCCGTGAACCATGGGAATGCACCGTATGTGTTTCGCATGCAGGGTCAAAATTATCATCGCATCGGTGAACTTTTGCCTGGCCCTTCCAAAAGTCCTGCTTTCTCGCAGCTCTATATTCATGATACCGTAAACGAAGTCTCGAATAGGATGGGTGTTATGGGGTGAGTTGTTTATTGTAATATATTTTTTATATTATGTCCACGAATTAATTTCCGTTTTTTGTTGTTTTTAATTGTTTTAGCGAGAAAGGACCGGGTAAGCAAGTAAAGAAGAGTATCGTTAAGACTTTGAAGGATATGTTAGATGCTAACAACCCACACGTCATCGCGTTTAGATCAGCTAGAGATAGATTAGCACAATGTGAAGATACCAGCGGCTTTAAGTTGATTTTGAAAAATCATCGAGATAGTGACGGTAGAGTCCAAAATATACCTACGACTGACGAGGTTGCTGGGCTTATCGTGGGAGATATAAACCCTAAACCGCGTGATGTAGTGCTTCAGGCTAATTCTGGAGGGTTTCAGCGTATAAGTGAGTTGCACCCATCCTACCTCCCTCTACAGTATCCTTTGCTTTTTCCTTACGGCGAGGATGGATTTAGGTTAGGTATCGACATTGGATTCATCGATAAAGGCGGTCTAAAAAGAACAAAAGTGACGATGAGAGAATTCTTTGCGTATCGCATTCAATCGAGACGAGGTGAATCTCCTACTATTGTTATGTCCAGGAGATTATATCAGCAGTTCCTGGTTGATGCGTATACGATGATCGAAAGCAACAGGCTTCGTTATTTGTTTTTTAACCAGAAAAATCTCCGCTGTGAAAGCTATTCGCAGATTCTTAAAGTTTCTAAGAAAGGAAATAAAAATCTTTCCAGAGAAGGTAATAAAGTTATGATACCATCTTCTTTCACCGGAGGGCCTAGGTACAAGACGCAGCATTATCTTGATGCGATGGCTACTTGCAAGTATTATGGCTTTCCTGATCTATTTATCACTATAACTTGTAATCCTGCGTGGCCCGAGATTACTAGGTATCTGGAAAAATACAACTTAAAACCCGAGGATAGGCCCGACATCTGTTGTAGGCTTTTTAAGCTGAAACTCGATAATCTCATTCATGATCTTACCCATAATAAGAAGCTGGGAACTGTCTCTTCTGGTAAGATTGACCAAACTTTTATAGCGATATTTGTGTCTCGCATAAATTATGTGTTATTATTATATATATAGAATTTTAGAATCTTAAATTTTTAACCTCTTATTCTGTAATTTCTTGTATATTTTACAGTTTTATACACGATTGAGTTCCAGAAAAGGGGTCTACCACACGCACATATGGTCCTGTTCCTAGCTCCAGAATCAAAACTTCCAACTACTGATGATATTGATAAACATATTAGTGCAGAAATTCCTGATCCAGAGTTAGAGCCGTTTTTGTATGAAGTTGTAGCAGATATGATGGTGCATGGTCCGTGCGGAGTTGTTAATCCCGGCTGTCCGTGTATGCAAAAAGGAAGATGCACCAAATACTACCCTAGGCCTTACAGTGATCAGACTAAGGTTGATGACGAGGGGTATCCTATTTATAGACGGCGAGCGGATGGCAAATTCATCGTGAAGCAAAAATTTAATGTCGATAATAGGTACATCGTTCCATATAACGCTTATTTATCGAAAAGGTATCGTGCTCATATTAATGTCGAGTGGTGCAATCAATTACGATCTATCAAATATCTCTTCAAGTATATCCACAAAGGACCCGATTATATCAGAGCAAAAATACAAAAGGATGGTCAAGAAGAGGAAGTCCATGACGAAATAAAGCAGTATTATACATGCAGGTGCCAAATGAGACTAATTGTTTATAAAATGTTATGTTATCGTCTTAGACTAAATACTGTTGTTGGGAGTTTTGAAATTATTGCCTCATTCTCATTATTTTTTATGTCGTTTCGTTTATAGGTATATATCTGCATGCGAGGCCACTTGGAGAATATTAGCTTTTGCTACACATTACCGGTCTACACCAGTAGAAAAACTTACATTTCATCTTCCTGGTGAAGAGGTTATTGTTTTCGATCCGAATGATCCTGTTGATGAGGTTATAAGTCGTAAATCTATCGGCCGTACAATGTTCTTGGCTTAGATGGAATGTAACAAAGCGTATCTAGAAGCCAGAGAATTGACATATGCGGATTTTCCATCTAAGTTTGTTTGGAAAAGCAGAGAGCGTGTCTGGAAACCCCGAGTAAAAGGATTCTCGATAGGAAGGATTATGTATGTTTCTCCTTCCCTTGGAGCCAAGTATTATCTAAGGCTCCTGTTAAATTCTGTGACAGGTCCTACATCTTACGATGACATCAAAACGGTAAATGGCATTATATATCCTGAGTTTGTTGATGCTTGCAATGCACTGGGGTTGCTCGCAGACGACCGAATATTTATAGATGCTATAAAAGAAGCGAGTTATTTCGTGAAAGGTTTACCCTTGCGAAAATTATTTGTGATGATGATCGTCGCCGGAGATATAGTAAATCCTTTGCGAGTTTGGGAGGAGACTTGTGATCTACTGTCGGAAGGTATCTTATTCGAACGTAGAAAAGTGTCGAGGAATCCGGGTAGGTGGATCATCTCTATTGTTTATGAAATATATATAGCTGTCTTATTAATTGAATAGTAATAATAGCATGTTTCGTGTGGTTTGCAGCTTTGACGCTTTCTGATAAACAAATAAAAAATTTCACGTTGGCGTCTATTGAACTCTTGCTGCGGGATAACGGGAAGACTCTGTCTACTATCGAAGGATTTCCGCAGCCGGATGATATATCTCTTGATACGAGTACAAATCGGCTGTTGTTGGATGAGCTTGGTTATAACCACGAAAAAGAAGCGAAAGAACACGTGAGACTCCTAGCCACGATAACGGATGAACAAAAAGTAGTTTACGATGAAGTGATGAAGGCAGTTTTAGATAAAAAAGGCGGTGTCTTTTTTCTATATGGATACGGGGGCACAGGCAAAACGTACGTCTGGAGTATTTTATCGGCTGCTTTAAGGTCTATGGGACTTATTGTTCTTAATGTAGCATCGAGCGGGATAGCCTCTTTGCTGATGCCTGGAGGTAGAACTGCACATTCAAGATTTTCGATACCTCTAACGGCTGATGAATTTAGTATGTGTGCGATGAAACCATCATCCCATCTCGGTGAGTTGGTAAAACAGGCTAGCTTAATTGTATGGGATGAGGCTCCTATGATGAGCAGACATTGTTTTGAGACGTTGGATCGTAGTATTCGGGATGTTATGAGATGTAATACTGATCGGCCGTTCGGCGGTAAAACAATTGTCTTTGGAGGAGATTTTAGACAAATATTGCCAGTAATCAGTGGTGCAGGTAGAGAGGAAACCGTTTTGGCCACTATTAATTCGTCGTATATCTGGGAAAGTTGCAGGCTGTTGAGGCTAACCAAGAACATGAGACTTTTAGATGGTAATTCGGATGATGCTGCACAGGAACTCAGAGATTTTGCAAAATGGATTCTTGACATAGGAGATGGTACGATCAACGTTACAGACGATGGCGATGCTGATGTGGAGATTCCTGATGATTTGCTGATTTCTAAATGTGGTGATCCTATCAAAGCCATCGTACATAATGTTTATGGGTCAACGTTGGTCAAGGATAAGGAACTTTCTTTTTTCCAAGAAAGGGCTATTCTTACTCCGAGAAATAATGACGTGTGCGTGATCAACGACTATGCGCTATCACACATGGAAGGTAGAAAATTAATGTCAAAACTTTTATATATTGATTTAGAATATGTTTACTGTTGTTTATTATTTTAGTTTGATAGTGGATTTAATGTTGTTTATTATTTTAATTTTCATTCATGTTGACGCCCCGGGGTTGTTAGGTGAAGAGAGAGTCTATCTTAGTTGCGATAGTATTGAATTATCGGATGCGGACAAAAGAGATAATATGGTTTATACACCCGAGTTTTTAAACAGCATCAAAGTCTCGGGGTTGCCAAATCACAGGCTGGTATTGAAAGTCGGAGTTCCAATCATGGTTCTACGGAATATTGATCCTAAGAATGGACTTTGTAATGGTACAAGATTACAAGTGACTCAGTTAGCGAATCAGGTTATAGAAGCTAGAATTATTACTGGTACGAGAGTTGGAGACATAGTTGTGATTCCTAAAATGTACTTGAGTCCCACCGAGACGAGGTTCCCATTTAGAATGAAACGTTGTCAGTTCCCGATTGCGGTTGCTTTCGCAATGACGATTAATAAAAGTCAAGGTCAGACTTTGACTAATGTAGGTTTGTATCTACCTAAGCCTGTCTTTTCGCACGGGCAATTGTACGTTGCACTTTCGAGAGTCACATCCAGGAGAGGCCTCAAGATACTGATAACAGATGATAGGGGACAGCCTCAAAAGACTACTAAAAATGTTGTTTATCACGAAGTATTCCAGAACATTCGTTAGTTTGATTCTAGGATTTTTCTCTCCTTTTACTACCTGTTTTGGGCTTTCAGCTTACGACAATTTTTTTGTTTTAATTATATTTTTTATAATACATTTTGGGTTTTAAATAAAAGGAAATTCCATCGGATATTGCCATCTTTAAATAAAAATGCTAAGAAAATAAAATGGAAAATGTCACGCAAAATGTTATTAAACAAAAAAAGGGTTGCGACGGTACGTGTCGTGACAAAGGAAGGAAAATCGAACATAAAAACAAAAGGGCTGCGACGTTTCATTGTCTAGGTTATTTCCCTATATATACTTAGTTGTTAAGCGTTCTTGTGGGCAGACCATTATCTTACGCCGCATAACGAATTTTCGCATATGAGCAGATATGTCTTCTCGGTTCACATCGTCTTCTATTGAACGTTACAACGATTTCTCTCGGTTGAACCCTGCAATTGTTGGATGGCATGTTCACGTTAAGGTTTTGCGTCGCTTCCACACCGATGACTATATATCAAAGGGTGGGCTAGGGTTACTTCTGGTTGATGATAAGGTATTGGTTCGAAATAAGATTTGGCTTTTCTTTATATATGTATTAGCCTTTGTTGTTATGGATGTTTGCGGTTTCCCGACTTTTGTGATTTTGGTTTTGTGATGCAGGGTAATCAGATCGAAGCGCTTATTTGTTCGCCGTTGACTTCTCATTATTCAACGTTTATTGAAGAGGATGAATTCTACACTATTATGAATTTCAGAGTTGTGGAGAATTCGGGATTCACTAAACTAACAAGGAGTGACTTTAAGATAATGTTTTATGATGGTACTATCGTTAAAGAAGCGTCTTCGTTTTCTCAAGATGACTATATTGTCGCTACACCTTTTGGTGCTATTTTCAATGGATATCATGATACTTCTTATCTCATAAGTAAGTTTTGTTTGTTATGCTTTACAGAACGTTCAGCGGTTTTAGTTATTTATTTTCCTTATGTAGAAATCTTGATATTTGCTTGTAGCTTTGGTTGGGCGGGTCGTCGAGTCGAGTGATCTTACGAACGTGACCGATGAACCATCTGTCATAGGGGGATACAGATACTCTTTCACCATTGAAGATCAAGAGTACGATTTCTTTCATCGTTGGTTATTTGAAATTACAATATAATATATTTATTGAAATCATGATATAATATGTTTATCGATTCACATACATTTTTATTTTGATTAATAAATAGGAAGAAGACCCTCAAGTGTTGTGCATATGGAGGAGTGGCGATAGAGTGCCATGATCGGTTTAGAAATGTGATTGGTACGGATGTTACGTGTGTTCTTCGCTGGTGGAAAGTTTATCAACTCCTTGATGGATGGAGGCACGTTCGTATCTACAGCCATCCCCCCTACTCAAAGATTCTGGTCCAGAGCGATGCCGATAACGTCGAGCACTCTTGATAAATTAGTATTTATCATATTTAATATGTGCTTTATTTGTTTCCTTAGATTATGCAATGTTGCGTTTGGTTTTAAATTATGACATATTACTTATTTTTTATTATTATTAATAGAAACTATCTTATTATGAAAGATGCACTTTGTTATGTACCGATACAGTGATATCTTTGGTAAATATTCACTTCTTATACTTTATGCAAAAAATCCCCCCCCAAAAATAGTAAATATGTTAGATTTAGCTAAAATTGAAAAATCTGCAAAATATTTTCGAATCTCTGTTTAAGACTTATTACTTTTTTATACTTCTGATAATTCCGAATCTAATGTTAAATAATTGGAAAATCCGGATCTATATATATATATATATCGATTTATACTTGGCTTCGGTGTTTATAACCACCAGGATCGATGGAATCGTTTAGATGTCATGGGTGGCCTTTTGACGTTATGACCTATAACAGAAATATGTTCACTATATCATCTCTGAATCCGTTGATCCATGAATGGAGTACTTGTGTTAAGATTTTGCATGTTTGGCACGAACTCGACGATGTTAGTAATGCACTAAACCTTATTTTGATGGATAATCAGGTTGGTAATTCTTCAAAATAAACTGTAATCGGTATTTGTGTTAAGATTTTGTATTGAGATGTTTTAATGTTTTGTAATTAAATCAGGGTACGAAAATCCGAGCCGTCATTCGCGAAAGTTTGGTAACTAGGTTTTCGCCATTACTGATTGAGGGTCTCTGGATGATATTAAGAAAATTTTCGTTAATCCCTGATGTCGACTTAGTCAGAACTACTCCACATAGATTCAAGATTCAGTTCTCTCCTGATACATGTGTCGACTATCTTAATTACCTCGCATGTGATTATGATTTCTTTAACTTTGCGAGATTTCGTGATATTCGTACGGGTATAAGTAACCCGTATATCTGTGTAGGTGGGATTATATTCGTTTCTCTTCTGGTTAGATTTTTCCCATAACTACTCTAATCATTACGTTGTATTGTTTTATTTAGATTTGGTCGGGAAGGTTGATAATGTGAATGACATACAACTCGTGCAGATGGTGGGCTCTTCGAAAGATATTTCTGTGGTTTATTTTGACCTAATTGATACAGAGTATTGATTCTTAGGCTTATACAGATATATAATTTTGTTTTCTCTCAACGAATTTGTCATAATAATGTCAACTTTGGTATAAATTTGTAGGCATACGCGTTTGAGTATCAGACTGACCGGTGAAACCGCCGTTAGATTTCATAGACAGTGGAAAGTTAACACCGACGATGTCGTGATTTGTAACATCAGATTTGCCAAGATAGTGGCTACGTCTAATCGTATGTGGCATTGCACAAACATTGGTTGCTCTAAAATTATGGTGGATGCTCCGCTGCCTGGTGTTGTAGAACTAAAAGAATGGTGGGCTGATTACTGCGGGAGTCCTAGGACGGGGGTCAAAGAAGCTCGATTGGCCTAATTTTGTATGACTCTGTATTTTTCGTTTGGGTGGTTTATTTTCAATTTACTGATTACAGAGTCGGCATTTATAATCGGTTTTAACATTTCGAAAGATTGTTAGACATTTCGCTTTTAGTGAGTTTTGGTAATTTAATCTAAACTTAATTTATTAATCTTATGGATAAATTCTATATCGTTTAATCAATATTCGGTTTTGTTAATTTTCTGATTTAGTTTTTAATATAAGAATTTTCCATTTTGTATTTCGGACCGTTAGATCGAGCTAAAAACAACCAGATAAAAACTACAACCATCCGATCTTAACTTTGACACTTACCTCTGCCTTCCCTATTATAATAATCAACTTTATTTACGAGCGTCAAATTAACATCTTATTAGACGCGAGTAATATTGGCCGTCCGATCAACACGTGTCTATAAAAAACATGGGCCAGTCCATTAATCTCTTTGAAATCATGGTCCATTCGTTTATATAGTCGGGCTTTGGGATCAATTAGTTCGGGCTTTGATACATTTGATCCCCGTCGCCGTCCGATTGAGATCTCCTCTCATTCTCTACCGTCTGATTTGGTTACTAACATGGTCAAACCTTATTAAAGAATGTACTACTTTCCAAAATACAAAATAAGATAATAAGTATATTTCTATATTTATATAAAATAGTATGTAGATCCATAGTATAAAATCGTAAATTTTCTTCTTACAAATGTATATATATAGTGTTATTTCGTTTTTGTATTAGCGATGATATCGTATAATATCGTTGTTAGACGTATCCATTTAGGTATATTTAACTTATATTATGCGATAAATACAGAAATATTCCAAACAATTTTGATTTGTAATTGTCTAGATAATGGCAGATCTCTATATTTTTCTTAAACCATAACAAACTGTACAACATGCTCTTCTTCTATAAATACTGATTGTGTCCTGGTCGAAAATTGTAGACATTCGTTTATAGTTGTTGTAAAAGTTCTACAATGAAATATACGGTTATAATTTATGCTCTGTTTACTGTGTAGTATTGTTTCTGTGTGATTTGTTTTTTATTGTTCGTATGATTGGTATCTAATATGGTTAATTTAATTACTGGAATAGGGATCCGGATACGGTGATGGGGTCCTTTCTCAATTTCTGGTACGTATTGATTGTTTAAAACTAACTGTTTCTTATGAGTTTATATACTAATTATTATTTCTTATCTAACATTAATTGATAATTGTATTATTATCTTATTTACAAGGATGTTACATCCGATTCTTCGTGTATCTCTGACGTCGAGGTATATATTCCTTTGATCATGTGTGTTAGTTTTTTCTTTTTGTTTATTCTTTTAATCTTTTAAATCTAACTTTTATATTTGACGTTTATACCCAGGAAAACGTCAAAGAGGTAGGCTACATACATGTTTGTTTCGTCTCCATGTTGATAGCGAATTCGTATTCTCATACAAATAGTTTTAATACATTGTTTCTTTCTTATGTAGTATCTCGATGATGTGTCTGCTGCAGTTGATCTTTCTTCTGTCCTGGTAAATATCTGACACGGTCGTTAATTAGTAACGTTTTTATCGTCTCTATATATTGATGTTAACAACACAATGTTGAATTTTATATTTATTTGAATTCCTAGCATGTCGAGGCCAGTGCTGCAGTTCTATCGTTAGATGAGGTAATTATTGAATTACTTGGTTACTATGTAGTTGTATATTATTAATATATAATGTATGCTTCAACTACTTTATCTTTATCTAACGCTATACTGTTTGTAAATAACAAGTTCAAGGATGTGCTTTCGGATCTAGGTGCATTGTCGGCCGATAAAGATTACGTTTTGGCTGTACTTTACCTGGTATATTATTATTGGGTTTTTATTTATAATATTACGCATTTTATTCCTATTTATACTCTATATATATTGACAAATTATAATCCATAAATATTGACAAATATAATATAGGAATCTCGGACACAGTTGAAGTCTCTATACTTGAGATATCTTTTGTCCAGATATCTACAGGTTGGTATATGTTGTCAATTTTTATATTCGATATGTATGTTTCGAAGCTTAAACAGAAAAATAAAAAGAAAAAAACTTATATCTTCGTTGATTTGTATAGGAGGCAAAATCATTGGACCCTCTGATGCAGACTAAAAAGGTTAATTGGTAACTCTATATAGTGGGCAGTTTGATTTATTATTTGGTAACATTCGTTCCGATTTACGTGTTTGATAAATGTTGGTAATATAAATTATATTGCTTATACTTTATTTTGTATATCTTCCAGAATTATGCTGACTTGCGCATGAAGTATTTTGGTGATGGGGTGAGATAATTTATATCTATCTTACTAATAGTTGATGTACATATATTATATATATAGTCAGTTTGTATTCATGTAATAAGATACTAATGTGTTGTCTATTATTATCTTGAAGCGTTTTGTTGCTGCTGGTATGAAGCCATACCCGTCTGACGGTCTTGAGTGTGATGAGATTTTAATGAATACCAATGAAGATACTCTTGAGTGTATTAATGATATTGTCATCAGTAGTTGGCGTTTATGCCCGGCGTATCTACGCCTTCGTTTTGTTGAATCGTTGATACTCTATAAAAGCATTAATGTCCACACGGTATGGGACGCTTGCTATCGAGTTTTGAGTGGTGATGTGTTGGCTGAACAGAAAATTCGCGCGTAATAATCCTGGTATTAATCTATCATCAATACTAAATACTATAGATGTTGTTTGACTTGATAGTTGTGTCTCAAAAAGGTGTTGCTTTTTATTACACTAGGGTTGGAGTTATCCGATGTGCAATTAGAGTGGTATGGTTTTCGTGTTATGCGTAAGGTGATGGGTGATCTTGGATTCCATCATGCCGGTTTTGAAGGTGTGCGTCTTGGTATAGTTCGCCGACTCTTAACTTACAAATGTGATGACATGTCAATGTGATATTGGCCTAGATTTGTTATCGTTGTCATGGTTTTGCTTTATCGGTGTTATAGTTTCGGTATTGGTTTATTATTCCACCTAATACTATCAATATAATAGTGTCTTGGTGTTATTTATTTTATCATTTTATCGTTTTGGGAATTATTAACCTTTCTGATTTATTATTTATGAATTTGTTATTTTAATTGGGTTTGTTCTTTCTTGTGTATTTAATATGATTATCGACTATATCATGTTCGTAATGCGAATTATATACGAAGTACCGCGTAATCCATAATTTTTAACTACATGTATTTGTTGCTGTATCACTTTTTCTAAGATATTCATTTATAACTTTTTCTAGAATATTTCTGTTTATGCGTAATTTTCTTTGATAGTTGAACAATAATGCGTCTGTGTTTGCTATCATTGTTACAAAGACTTAGAACTTCCGACGACTGTTATCATGTTTCTCGACACATAGACGATGCGTGTAGGTTATCATCGCTTATCTCTTCTGTAATTTTTTTTAGTATGTTCGTATCCGGTAAAAATTGAATGGGATTAACTGTACTGTTTTGTAGTAATAATTAGAAAATAACCAGTTGCGATTTGACGTCGTCTGTACCGTATTTTATAGTTCGATATATCTACTTGCTTTTAGATATTCCGTTTCATTTTAATATATACTCTCTCCTCTGTTTTATTATTATTATTCACGCTATTATATATAAGCAAACCAAACAAAAAGAACAAAAAAAAAAAAAAAAAAAACAACTACTACATCAACACGCCCGAAAAGAAAGAAAAAAATATTATTTTATCGCGATTATTATGGAAATCGCGTGTAATAATAAACAAAATCTCTACAATTAGGGATACTGTTATGATATGCATCGATTGTGATAAATACTAAATTGACACTTTTAATAGTTACAATTTTATTTATATAGTATAGTTTCTGGATATGCGTTATAGTTCTATATATATTTCGCTTTAGTGAGTTTTTGTAATTTAGTCTGAAAGATGTTATATGACATAGTTAAAAACTCTGTTGAGGTGACATACATGATACATAACTTGTCATTGGTTATAGTTTTTTTGTATTACTCATTCAAAAAAGTTGTTTCTCAAAATGCATCGTGTGGTTTTGGTTTCCGTCGTTAGGTAAAATGGAACTTTATTTGCGTCCCTAATAACTTACACCATTTGTATATATTATTATTATGGTGTTGATAATAGAGTGATATTTTTTACCCTTAAGTTTCGTTAGTATATATTTCAGTTTAACTGTTGAGATTTGGTTTCTTTTTTAAAAACTTAATTTATTAATTTTATGGATAAATTCTATATCGTTTAATCAATAGTCGTTTTTGTTAATTTTCTGATTTAGTTTTTAATATATATTTTCCATTTTTATGTTCTTTCCAAATAATCGTTAGGTCTACATATATGTATCCCGCATTTATACCTCATTGGAATATTTAGCCGCGTAATCTTTTGTTATGGGTTCTACAATGATACCTTTTACATCTGATTCATGTGATGGTGGTTATTTTCGTATTGCGTCTCTTAACCCTAACATGGGTGAGTGGTCTGTCTCGGTGAAGATTTTGAATTGTTGGTCTGTTTCGCGTGGCACGGGTAGAGAGCTCAATATGATTTTGGGTGACGAGCATGTTAGTTTTTTGATAACTTACCTGCTATACATGTTTTCGATATTAAATTGAATTGGTTTTGTCTTTGACGTTTTATTTGCAGTTCACACAAATCCAAGCCGTTGTTCGTGATGAATTAATTGATAATTATCTTTCAAGATTGATAATCGATGAGTGGGTGAGCATTAAAAATTTTGATGTATCACGGGTTAACAGCATATTGAGACCAGTACCGCATAGATTCAAGATTGTGTTTCGTTCGGACACTTTAGTGCAAAGTATTAATATGTGCTCCAGTAGAACCTATTTCAATCTAACTGAGTTTGTGAGTATATTGAGTGGTATTGTTAATCCGAATATTTGCGTTGGTAAGCCTAATTTATAAATTTATTTGTGCTTTTGGAGTTTATTTGCGGTTCATGTTCTGACTGTATTATTCATGTGTGTGTTTCATAGATGTTGTTGGCAAAATTGTCAACGTGAGAGAGTTGGTTTTTGTTCCTTCCGTGGAACATTCTCAAGGAGGATATTTTGAGCTGTACTTTGGTTTACGTGATACTGAGTAAGTCACTATTCTTTTAAAGATTTAAACCAGAATATAATGTCTTATGACTTCTTCAAATCTTAAAATTAGGTGTATCCATCTAGAGTGTCGTTTAACGGGTGACCTTGCAGTCGAGTTCTATGACTTATGGAAGCATCGTTCACGTAACACAGTGATATGTATTATCAAGTTTGTGAAATTAGAGCTATCACAGGAACATAGGTGGAGATGTACCAATGTTACCGGAAGTACGAGGATTATGTTGAATCCAGATCTCAGTATTACCGACGAGATGCTTTGTTGGTAAGTATTTTTTTTTTCCGTTTACAATCAAAACTCTAAAGTTGGCGACTGGACATTCACTGTTTATGGTGTTCTTAATCGGATGTCAGGAATCCTGAAAATGACCAAGTACCAATCATCACACGGAAGGAGAATGCCATGGAGTGATGATGTTCGTTGATTTCTTATTTTGTTGGTGAATGATTTTAAAAGATGATTTATTATTATTTTTTAGCATTTATAATATTATTGAATTTTTAAAATTTCATCATTTTCCATAATTTTACCACACTAAATACTAAACAATTTACCATTTTTTTCTTACACTACCAAGTAACACCTAAACAATCCCTTATTTCACATGATTTTACCATTTATACAGCATTCTTCCCGCGCATGCGCGCGGGCAATCACCTAGTTAAATTTATTTAAAATGTTAATTCAATCATTTCCTTGTTTATTTATCTTTGTAATTATTTTGGATTATGTATATACATAGGTATATAGTAAAATCAAGTTGTGAACAAAAAGATGAAGATTATATATTTTATATTCTATAACTTTAGCTTAAATGTGATTATAATTTAAGATTATGTAAAAGGATTTATCAAAAATGAAATTACAAAAGATATTAATTACATAATTTAATTCAAACTTTTAACACACCTACATTTAACTTATTTTGCAATGGTATAAAATGCTGAGATCATCATATATAGATGTTGCACAATGTGTTTCAAACTTTTATATTCATATTATTTGAAAAAGTAATGTAAACAAGATTGATATATAAAATACTTACACATATGTGAGATATATATTTTCATGTCCTCGTGTCATATTGGTGTGGCGAGCAGCGAGAACTCAATTGAAAAAAGCTAAGGTATGAATATAAGTAATTGTTATAAAATATAACTTAAGACATATATATGTAAAATAATAAAAGAGAGATGGGGAGAAAGTGGACGAGTGAAGAGAGATAAACAAATGAAGTAACTTGTTATTAACTTTGCTCACTAACGATTACATATATATAGTAGAGTGGCTTTGAGCCCAAGCAACTTGGAGCCCAAGCAACTTGGAGCCCAAGCAACTTGGAGCCCAAGTTATAACAAGATAAACATCATCTATAAGACACGTAAGTGATGGATAATCATATCCATATTTATCTATTTATAATAGTAATTACTTAAACATTCAATTGATATTTAACATCTATAAGTAAACTATCATATAAAAATTGAAAACGTCTTGTTGGCTAAAACAGATGTCATCTCTGACAACCAATACTTTATGTATCATTCATGTCCATCTTTTCTCGTTAACGTTGTAAACAATGACTTGGATTACGAATATTAATAAAGTCTTTGGAAGAAAAAAAAATAAAGATATGTGAGATATTTATGAATTGATATTCTACATAATGAAATTTTTTCTGTTTTTTTTCTTTGGTAGGATGTGAATAGATTAGAAGATTAAGTACAAATTTCATTAGAAATATTTATTCAGATGTTAACCAAAAGTTTGAATATTACTAGAATATCATACATTTTCTAAAAATTACTCATATATTTTGAGCATTTGTGTAATTACAATTAACACTCTTCATTAGTTTTTTTTTAATTAATATTTTTTAATTCGTTTTTAGTTAAAAATAATAAATAAAAATTTGATTATCCATGTCATTAATCCACATCATCAATCTCACACTCCTCAAACTCACGTTATTTCTCATCTTCTCTTTTTTGTCTCAAAATCGAAGAAAAGCTTTAAGATCATTTCTCCTCTTCTCTTTTTTTTGTCTACAAATCCAAGAAAAGCTTTTAGATCTAATAATCTGCAACTAACTTTGGTACAACATTGACAGAGATCTTCAAATTGCAGGATTGGGCTGGATCTTCCTAGACCTCACAGCCACAACGCTTGCCATAGGGTCCCAAATCAAAAGCTTCGTCAGATCTACTCGCAACCACGCTCACGAAAAAAGTCATCAAAAATCAAAACCCAAAACAAAGAGATCTATGGAATTCTACATGATTCGTTACAGGTTTGAGTTGAAATCAAGAATAGCTACTCTTTTACTTTGATTTTACATGTCTCTCGTTTAATCTTCCTCTCAATCGATCTATTTGGAGACATTTCTACTTCTATCTATGTTTTGATTCATACGGTTTAGTCTTCCTCCTATGTATCTCTCAAACATATTTTTACGAATCTTAATATGATTGTTGTTATTTGACCAATAAATTTCATATTGTCTTCTCCAAAAAAATGTTGCTTTCCGATCTGTATTATAAATCAGCCGTAAAGTGATGTAACTCAGCCGTAACGTGATGTAACTCAGCCGTAACATATAATTTACACAACCTTTCGTCTTCCCTGAATGATAACTCAGCCGTGACATGTAATTTACCGAACCTTTCGTCTTCCCTGAAGCATATAACTCACCCGTAACATATATTTTACACCCATCTATCGTCTTCCCTGGAGAATATAACTCAACCGTGACATGTAAATTTACCGAACCTTTCGTCTTCTCTTAAACATATAACTCAGCCGTAATTCATAAATATCTCACATATCTTTATTTTTATCCTACCAAAGAAAACAAATCTATTCTAATCCTACCAAAGAAAAAAAACAGAAAAAAATTTCATTGTGTCTGCCGCTTGGATCATTGACTCTGCCGCAGCCGTATCCGAGTCACTCCTTACTCTGCCTTGAAGTTTTGGGATCATTGACTCTGCCACTAGGACTACATTCTCAAGATTACTTTTGGTATTTTCCTCGCTCAACCTCAAACCACCAAAAGAAGCAATAAAAGATAAACCTTCTTTTGCATTGTTCAAAGCTTTCCTGTAAAATGATACTGAGCCAATCAGTTTACCTAATTCTAAAAGTGCAATTGCAGAGTAAGCGTGTACCCCCAAATCTTGCGAGAAGCATTCTACAGAAGCCAACAAGAATGGGAATTTCATGTCACTGTTCTCTGTTTTAGTTACTTGTTCATAGAAGAAAGAACCTTGTAGGTAATGAACCATTCCTGGAACCTTTTCCTTCCCACGGACTGATATCGAATCCGATCAAAAATAATTGGATTGAGAATTTTTTTTTTTGATGAAGAAATGTGGGAAAAAAATAGACTATAACCACAAGGTTACATGCATGAGCACACGGTGATCACACCTTGGTCCATTGCCTTGTTATTTTGTACGATAAGATCTTAGCGGTCAGTTTTTAAAAACGATAATTCGAGACTGGAGGAGATCAACCCATCAATTTACTATAAAGAAAAGAAAAAATATTCGCGCACATATTTAAGTTAAACCCCAAAACGTTGATGTAGTAAAGTAACAAACTTGAGTTCCCAAACTTGACTACTTTTCTATCACTTGTTAGGCAATTGAACAGCTTCATAAAAGAGAATCTCTGGACAAACCTTCCTTTCTCCACAGATTCTGACCACACTCTTCCAGTTACCAACAACCTATAGTATCACCACACATATCAATACATGTTTTAACCCAACAAAGTTCACAATTCAGCTCAAGAAAGACAAAGGCAACTGTTTCCTCTTCTTACCTCTTCTGCTGGAGCTTCAAGTCTGAGACTCACCCACCGGTTCTTTTCATAAGCCATACAAATGTATTCTCCTTCTTCAACACAACCAATCTGCATTTCCTTATTCAGAGACTGTAATAGAGATATACAGAACAACAATAGCACAAACATTTGTCACAATGTTTCAGATTTTACCATTGACACAAGCCGGTAGTTAGTGTTTGGTTCTAAGCCTTCGTATAGCCTGCTGATATCTATCTCCCAGTGCAAAGCATTTGTTGTTTCAGATATTTCTTTTTCAGTTTCATTATTCTCCCATTCCAACACTAATGTTGCAAACCCAAAAGAAAACAGCAACAATTTTTTATCATACCGAAATAAATGAAAAATGGGTAGATAAGATCACAATCATCGTCAAAACTTACCAATTGTGAAGATAGGCGGGCATCTACTTATAGTGTGGTGAACAAAGTTACTCTCTCCACAGCCTCCTGTTCTAACATCACATATCATTTTATCGTTCATGCGGATCACTTTAAGGATGTCCTCAAACTTTATATTCCCAAAAGCACACTGCATATATAAATAAGCATTTTAAGTACCAGTTTCTGTAGAAAAGAAAATTTTCGGAAATAAATGAAACATACCTTAAGGTCTCTGATTGAATCTGCAGCCATAACAATTCCATAAGAACTTTGCTCTGGATAATTTGGCTTCCTTCTGCATTTTCTACAACACATTCTTTCATATCCCTCCAACGTAAAAAGGCGAGTTACCAAGCTTTCACTTTCTGGACTTTTCCAGCAATGACAAAACTCGAGGATCGCGACAAGTACCTCAGCAGCATCACTTGACTAAAATGAGTTTAACAAAAAAATCGAATCACATTAAAGACAACATTCAAGCCTATTCAGTATAATAATAATAATAATAATGTACTCAGAAGCTTTATATTTATCTGCACAAACCAGGGAATGAACTTCTTCTAGGGAAGCAAGTAAGTTGCTCAGTAGGTGACCATAGAGTTCCTCGTCTTTTATCTTCTCCGAGACAAAAGCAGAAAAGAAATCTCGTAGTGCACAAGGTACTTGGTTGTCAGAAAATGGTTTCCGATTGTTCACCAAATCCTCTTTAAGAACCTTAATGTTACATAGGGACTGCAGTAGCAAAAAAAAAAAATCAAAAAAGTAAGTAAGTATTGAGAATATGTTGAATCAGAAAAAGAGAGTTGACTGATTTACCTTCATCATCATGTCAAGAGCTGAATTGTATCTGGTTGCAGCTTTGCCATGTACTGACTCCAAATCTTCTTTAGGCATGCTTTGCATATCTAAAACAATAAGAATTATACAGTTTTCAGAATATTCGTCAATTAATAAGATCCTTTTACAACTAGAATCACCTTTAGTAGTTTCCTCTTGATTATTAGTGTTGGATGAAATTTCAGATAGACTCTTTTCAGCTTTAGTGTCTTCTAGTTCCATAGAATCTTCTTCTGCCCTGTTTAGTGTAAGAACACGTTTTGTGTGATGAAGCAGAAGCTTAATGTGGTTCTCATCAAATAAATAACACTATTGGTAAGATAACCAAAAGCCCTAAAAATCCTGAATGATTTATCCTAATTAAAATAAAATAAATACTAGAATAGATAATTACAAATATTGAAGAATTATCCTAATTCTACGCTCAATAAAACCTACAAACAATTTAACAACTTGCAAAAGAATAGATTTCTCAAAGTACTTACTGTTCGACATCCTGATCAAGATGACTAGACATGCTCTCTGAAGTTCTCTGTTATGCATGAAGACCATTCATTCGTACAAGTAACCAAAAAGTCAGAGAAGCAAATAGAGAATTTAGACCATCAACGACCTTGTTGCTTTTATTTTTTCTCTTCTTTGACCCTGACTTCTTCTCCTTCTCTTGTTTTTTCCCACCGGATAAATGTTCTGGTAGTGCTGCAGCTAACTTGGCTTTGGCATCTAACTCTTCCTAGAAGAAGATACATTACAATATAAGGTACCTGTCCAACAGAAAATCAAAGGGAAGATGATTTTTGTATAAAGCCAAAGTTACCAACTAACCTGCAAGTAAAGTTTCAGCGGTTGAAGGATATAAGAGCGGTAGTCAAAAACAGAAAGCCTGACAAGGTCGTTTAGCAAATTAATCCTCGAATTTTCAACCAACAAAATCTTTGAATCGGCTAGCGAAACCTGGAAGTCAATAGATACATTACTAAGACAATATATGTTATTATATATGTTGTTAACTAAAACTCAGATCAGGATTGAACCTTCTTGGTGACCACAGATTTGAGAAGATCAATGGACTTTAACACTATATCATCGCTGATATGTTTATGCCCATTTATAAGATTCAGGCAATCTACTAAATCAGCGAAATCAAATGTCGGCTGTGATGCTGCTTCAAGAACATCTCGTACTGCACACAAGGATAGTTTTGTAGTAAGAGAATTTCCAGCGTCTATCCTTATATGCTCTTCACATTTATCGCATAGAAGAGATGCATATAAGGTCCACTGATCTTCCGGAATATTCCTTCTCCTTTCATCTTCGCGAATACATAACTTCTTGGCGTCAATAAGAGCTGCATCATAACATATCATCCGCAATTTATTTTCATATTTAGTTCCCAATGTCCTACACGTGAACTGAACAGATCTCAGAACAGCCACCCAAATATCAATATTGTGTGTCCTAATAGGTTTGGGAAATCGAAAACTCTCATCTCTTGAAGAGTAGTCCGCTAACCAAGATAAGATATCATCTCCATGAACCTGTGCATTGGCATAGTAATCATTATGATTAAAAACATTGACTGTCCCTTCATTATCGAATCGAGGCAGCTTGCATTTCAGCAGTCTCTTATCCAGAAGGAGAAATGAAAACTGAGAGTCAAAGTCGATCTTTTCTTTAACTCGAGTACCATCCCAGAAACTGTCCACTGCTTTGCAAACCAGATCTGTGCCATCATCCCTTTCACCTTTGATGGCTCTTAGAAATTCCAGGATTTGACTGAGTTCATAACATTCCAGAAAACATATACTCTGAGGTGTTTCCACTAGGCGACACTCGGTAGTAAGGGTATGCTCGGAAACTTCAAATTGTGCAAGATGCTTAACCGGAAACTGCATTATCCAGTCTCGGATGCTACAAGAAAGAATTCTGTGGTCCCAAAATGACACAAGGAGCAATTGGATTTCCTTGAGTAACTTACTGCGCTCTTCATCCGCAGCTAAAGGCCAGTCTTTGGACCATCCGTTCTCATATGCAAACGCTTTCACATCTTGGAGCCGATTCTTAATCATCTCAACAGCAGCTGCTGCATCCACTGGTTCCCAACCTCCAACCGATATCTTACGAGCCCATACTTTACTTACCGTCTGGGCCATATCCTTTGTCGAAGACGGTTTAAATTCTGCAGCATGTTCTTGTCCAAGATGATTCTTACACTCCTCAGGACTAGAGAACTTCTTTGAACAAGATCGACAAATCCAGACTCTCCAGTTTCTGTTTTCCCTTGCAAAAGTGAGAAGTTGATCGAAAGCATCTCGCCCCTCTTTGCCATGCATTGCCTCGACGAAACTTATAAACTTTGCAGTGCTTACTTTAAGAAAGTTCCTTTTGAACTCATCATCCAAACCTCTCCAAAATGACCTCAAATTTGGGTCTGGATTTTTCTTCGACACAGTAGCTTTTGGTTCGCTTCTTTCGATAGGAGAAGCAACCAAAGTCTTACCTCCAATGATTCTTGACTCTGCATCTCTGAGTATTCTTTCGACATCCTTTTGACTCTTCAGCTCTTTCGGACCCAATTCACTAAGCTTAGCCAAAACAGATAAGTACTCTTTTGCTTTCTTAACAGATTTCTTGTAATACAGAGACGATCCAAGATGTTGACCCAATTCAAACAGTGAAAGAGCAGAAAACGATGAGAACCCTTCACTTTCCCAAAAGCATTCAAGAGAACCTAACAAAAACGTGAACTTGACGTCACTGTTGTCTGTTCTTCTCGCTTGTGCCCTAAAGATGGCACCTTGCTGGAAATCAAGTAAACCCAGGACATTGCCTTTCCCTTGTTCCAAAATCGAATCTTCAATAACCTCCATGGCCTTGATGTGATCTCCTCGAGCAAAGTAACTTTCGTCAAGTCCATGATCTTCCAGAGAAGGAGGCTTCATGTTGATGAAGAGTAACGACTCTCAAGCTTCTTGCACTTTTCTTGTTTTTTGCTTTTGCGAGAGAAAACAGTAGACGCGGGAAAATCAACGGTTTATGTATTGAAGACGCCGACTTTATCACGTGAGAGCCACGTGACAAGGGCTTGGAGAAAATACAATAACGAAGACTCATTGAGGAATTGTGTCGAACACCTTGTGAGCATTCTTCGTTTGGACTGCTTTGTTGTAATTTGACCTTCTCGTAAGTAGATAGTGAACCATATAAACAGACCAAAACCCAGAAATTGAGTGAGTTTTTTTGAATCTTCATGTTCAGGAGCAAATGAGATAATCGAAATTGCTTGGTATATTTTGGGTTTTGAGTTTTGAGAGATCTGTAGAAGGAAATTGGTTTATTATATGTTTTTGAGTTTTGGCTACCGGTTTAAGATGTACCGATTCTCAAGTTTTAAAATTTGAACCGGTATATGTTAAAAATTCAGGTTAAATTTACAAAATGGACCACGGTTTGGAAAATATTAAAGAATGTCCATTTTCCGGTTATGGAACACACAGGGCTTGAATGGGAAGCGTATAAATAGTCGATGATTTGTTAAAGTGTGAGGAACGCTAATTATTATTTTTACTTTGCGTTTCTTAACTAAAAATAATAAACAAATCAATAACAGTATTTTGAACCGCATATGGTTCAGTAATATGGAGAGGATCAAGTGGTTCATCTGCACATTGAGATGTTTTATTTCATTTATTTAAACTTTAATTAATTTTTTTTACTTTTTAATATTAAATTTTGGATAATAAATTACTAAAATTTGGATAATCAGGTATATAAATTTAGTTATTGATTCTATCAATTCTATACTATAAATTTAGTAGATTATGGATTTTGGGTCTAATTACCATATATAGTCATGAGACTTCGGTTTCTTCGGTTAGTTCGGTTCTTCAGTTTTTTTGAGTTTTGAAAATCTTGCCGAAACTCGGATAATTCGGTTCTTCAGTTAGTTCGGCTATTAACGAAAACTGGTCTTTTTTTTTTGTACAACCACTATAATCCGGTTAAAAAATAGGTTAACCGAGAACCAAACCGAACTAAATTTCTCAAACTGCTGATCGGCTAATGACCCATAACCGAAACCGAACCGAACAACCAAAATCTCAGTTCGGTTCTATTATTTTGGTTCGGTTTATTATCCCAACTCTAATCATATATATAGATTAAACCAATTAGCTAAGTTATCCTTAGGTTTCATTATCCAATTTTGCTTTCATAAACGGTATATATACAAATTGGATCTAAAAATAATATTATTGTTATTATATAAATATTTGTACATTGAATTACTACACTTTTTTTATATAGTACTAGATAAGAACCCGTCCGATGGACGGGTTTATTTTTTTTAAAATTAAAATCAAATTTAACAAAAAATTAATTAACAACGTTGTAAGTAGAAATTTTCTTTTAAAAGTAAAAAAAAATATTTACTTTTTCACTGTTTCCTTGTTTCTTTAACCACTAAAATTATTAATTCAAAATTATTTCGAATGAAAGATATATCACATAACAATAATTCATGGTATACTTATATGAAAAACAAAAATTAAAAATATTCATCATAAAGTTGGTGAATAAAACCAAAGTGGTGTTTAATTAGTCACGTTAAAAATATAAAAATGATAAATCGACTAAATTCTTTGGCCTTCCAAGCAAACGTGCGGGTTCATTTCCTATATATTCGATTGCAATAACTTTATGATCAATCAATAAAAATTAATAAATTCAAAAAATTATAAGCACGATGATATATGAATCTTATATAATTCAAATATGAACATAGAAATTGAAATAAACAATTTTGAAATAGTATAATTAAATTCAAAATATCAAAAACAAAATAGAAGCATATATGTTTCTTACATATTCAAGAATTTCAAATAAAACAATATAAAACTTTACTTAAAATCATCACATATTTCTAATTAGAAAATAATATTGATATAAATAATGTAAATTTGTAATATAAATCATGACACATGTCGTTATCTAAAATCATTAGAACTATGATATATTATAAATCTTATATAATTTAAACTGAACGTAGAAACCAAAATAAATAATTTAAAGATACAACAGTTAAACTAAAAATAAAAAAAAATTATAAACACAATGATATATTAATCTTTGATAATTTAAAGGAAAAAAGATGACTGGCTACACGAAGTATCCGCGAAGACATGGCCACACATGCAAAGTTTAAATATGTATCTCTAACTACACAAACTATATGTATCGCATGCCCACATTTACGAACTATATGAGAAGTGGTGAAACTCTTATAATTATTGAGTATGAATTACAAATTATTATTTATTGGTAGAAGTTACTATTGAGTTTAAATTATACTCCCTCTGTTTCGTTTTACTTGTCGTTTTAGAGTTAAAATTTTGTTTCATAATAGTTGTCGTTTTAGGTTTTCGATGCAAATGTTTGATGAAAATTCCAGTTTTATCCCTGCTGTTTTAATGTTTCGGCCAATGACTTTTTTTTATAAAATCTATATATACATTTTTGGATCACAATTAGCAAATAAATCCTGAAGTTGAGAAGTATTTACAATGACATGCCATTAGCATTAATTATTTAGATTTGTTTTATTTAAGTAAAGATTTTTAATTAAAATTCATTTCTCATATATTTAGCAAAAGTCTCTACAAAATCTTTCCTTATCTATTTAAGTAAAGGTTTTGAAATCAAATATGTTCTCAACAATTCACCAAAAATCTCTACACAATCTTTTTAAAAATCTCGACTTAGTTAACTTCTGATTTTTATCTGCAAAAAAAAAAAATTAATTGTAACGAGTGATGTAAAAATCAGGAACGTTGATACTACAATTTCTTCTACTTTTTTTTTCATATAATGAAAATTATTTTTTAGGGATATTTTCTTAAAACCTCTAAACAAAACAAAAGATTTCAAAAGATAGCTTCTCTTTTGGCGGGTTGACCCGCAAACCCGCAACTCCCTACGGGCATATCCGCATGAACCTGCGACCCGTAGTGGATAAAAATATTATTCAAAAAAATAAGAAATGATGTTTAATTTTACGGGACGGGGTTATATGGTGCAACGGGTTTAGATCAATATTAATATTAAACAATATACTATGGATGAAATCCTAGAATTAAAAATAAAAATTTAATTATAAAATCAGAAACACTGAACAAAATAAACAATATTAACAAAACAAATACAACTTAAAATTTTGCAAAATAATTTTTTAGTTATAAAAAAATCGACCCGCAGTAAAAAATCAACCCGCGGTGTACCGCGGGGTAAAATCTACATTTGGAAGTTTAAGGAAGAAAAATCTTTTTTAAAAAATAATAGCTCCGCGGTGTACCACAAGAAAAATATTTCTCCTAAACTGAGGCAAGAAGAAGAAGAAAGTCAAATGTCGTTTAAGTGTATATATAAATATACCATTTAAACCTAAAACACAATTAATATACTCAAAACTATTAATATAGATATATGGATGATGCATTTATAAAATAGGTCAAAATATTATATTATACTCTCTATTAATAAACAAAACTAATTATATTTAGATTTAAAAAAAAAAAATTATAGCCCCGCGGTGTACCGCGGGTTCAAATCTAGTATATTAATAAAAGGTAAAACAGAAAATTTAATGCTTTTCTTAATT
This sequence comes from Arabidopsis lyrata subsp. lyrata, assembly GCF_000004255.2. Lineage (NCBI taxonomy): Eukaryota > Viridiplantae > Streptophyta > Magnoliopsida > Brassicales > Brassicaceae > Arabidopsis > Arabidopsis lyrata. Next base: position 8,171,242 of record NW_003302554.1, read on the forward strand.
TGTGTGAGAAAACCTTAAACGACAACTAAAACGAAACAGAGGGAGTAGTCAATATAATTTTCAAATAGTTAATGCATTTTAGTGGAGGAGTTACAAATGAATTTAAATGTGGAGTTACACATGAGTTTTAAAGGGAGTTAATTAGAGATTAATATATTAAAGGTAAATTTAAGAAAATATGAAAAAGAAATGCCAAGTGGACCAATCATGGGAGAGTGAAATCCTACTTTTATATGTATGATTATATAGGCATCAGCTTCTGGCTTGATCTTCACATGACATGCCAACATAAATTTTCCAAGAGTGATTGCCCAAATGTGAAGCTCATGAACGTCCACCACCTCTTCCATGTCGCACACTCCTTTTTCCATTTTGGTCGCGTCTATCTCCTTTGTTGTTGACTTCATTAAAACCTATAGAAATGTTCCTGAACATGCTAATTGTCAACCCCAACACAATGACCGAAAAAACATGGACGTGCATATAAGACCAATGCTCTTCCCCTCGGGTTTGTACCATATGATTACCCCTCCTATCATCACCCCAACACTAGGGATTGAATCACCACTTGGGTTCGTAGACTAGGACGCCATCAAAGAGCCATATCATCTAGATGGATACAATGGCATCAAGGATCTCGATCCTAAGGAAGTCATAAGACTGACGTGGGGCTGTTTCTCATCCTGAAGCCTAGAGAGAGAACAAGGATATCAGAAAGAGTACAATAATATCAGACAAGAGATGACCCGCATCAGTGAGAATGGAAAGGTTGTTGGCCTTGATCCCTCTAACCTCTTCGACGGTAGTGAAGAGGTCACAGAGCACAACAACCACCAAAAGCATCATGATAGATGTTGAGCGTTCTACATCATCTCTTGAAATATAATAGAGGAATGGGTAAAGTGAGGAAATTAGGAAAGCTGCATATATGTACACATGCATTGTAATGAGAAATTGCATAATGAGTTAATACTTGCAACACAAGAAAGCCTATAAATCTTATAGGCTATAGTAACACACTATGTTTTAAAACCGGAAATTAAAATCTCATTATTACTTGAAAACTATTAAAATAATTAAACATTCACATGAAGAATAATAAAAAAACTATAAATCCTTATTAAGAATGTTGAAATGAAAATTATTGATTTTTCGATTAAGAAGATCTTTCATATTGATGCAAACAACAATATCCCTTATATATCTCTTGTATTAAGATTTAAGTTTGAAACTAGATCATGACCCGCACGTACCGTCGGGGTTTCATATTTAAAAAAATGTGTTGTATAAAATTTACATTCAATATAGTTTTTTGTTTTGTTTTAGTGATATATATTGTAGTGTATATATTATAATAATATGTACAAAGAAAATTATAGAATTCAAAAAAATGAAATTAATTGAAAAAACAAATCTTTATTAATAGCAAACTGGAACTTTTGTTAATAGGAAACTGGAATCTTAAGAAAATGAAAACCAAATAAATTGACATCAAAGTCATTACTGCTTGTCCAAATAGAAATAATTAATTATTTAATTAGAAACTTAACCAAAAACCGAAAAAATGGATTCATCCGTCGATATTTTTACATACATGGAGAAAAACTCTCTAGCCACATTAATTAGGTTTGATCTCCAATAGAGACATGTCAAAGGAGTTTGATACTGATCTTTTACTTGTAAATCAATTGATTAAAGAGTTAGAATAAATGTGTATACATTTTAAACATAATCTCTTTTACAAAGGATAATATACCTTTCCAATGTATAATGTATTGATTTTGGAGAGAAAAATTATACACCACCACCTCATCACCAGCATTCTGAAAGATCTCCCCTATATAGTACATGGTAAATATTCACCACTACAATATAAAATACTTACTAATTTAAAATATTAAAACACGTGAAAGATAAAAAAAAAAAAAATACCTTAGAATCTCTAAGTTCAAACTACATTTTTTTTGTAGGCTTGTTAGAAACATCACAAGTTTTCATTTGACCAATACTATTTACATGACCGAGTGTAAAAAAAAAACAATTGCAAGTAATGTTAGTAATCGAATAAGCTTCTTTCAAATTATAATATAAAGATACTTATATAATTACCAATCAAGAAAATGAGAACGATAAATCAACAAAAAGGAAAAGAAGAGATGATTAGTGAGTGATAAACATGCAAACATACCCTATATTTATATCATCAAGAAAGTCGGCATTTAAAGGGAAAAAATAATTGGTAGAAGATTTTTTTAAACATATTCGCAAAATATGCTTCATTTTTTAGGATAACAATCTTTAAGTAAGATTGTTTTGAAGCATATATTGTTTATTCAATGGTGATAAATGTGTATTTATACACAAAGATGAAAGCTTGAAAACACTAGAAGACCAGGACAGGTGTCTTCATCCTGTTGCATCCAATGAATCAAGGGCAGAGAATTGATTACTCAGCTTGATCACCTCCGTACCAGCTTTCGTCATCTCTGCAACTCTGTTCTTGTTTTGCTTGTCGTTATTTGGATTTGAAGGAGACAACTGTTGAAGCTTGGACGACGTCGTTTGTGCACAGGTGGGCCCTTTGGGCTCTTCTTTGGTTTCATGGCCCACACAACGTGACAATCAAGAAGCGTCAAGCAGTTTATCTACACATCCAATGGTAACCAGGTCAAAGGTTGATACAAATATCTCTAATGATGATAGCGAGATTGCTATTCATGAAGATGATTCTCCTATTCCACAATTAAGGAAAAGTACCAGACCAAATACAAGTCCTTCTCTCATTATCAAAAAGCGTTTTTGTTATAATTCTGACATTGCTTATCCTATTCAAGCGTCTTGTTCATTTGCTAACCTTCCTACTGATCATCAAGCTTTTCTTAGCAAACTTGACCAGGTTTCTATTCCTCAAACTTATGAGGAGGCCAAAGCAAGTAAGGTGTGGCTTGAGGCAGTAGATGAAGAACATGGAGCCAAGAAGAGGAATGACACTTGTGATGTGGTTGATCTTCCACCCGATAAGAAACCCGTTTGTTCTAAATGGGTGTTTACTATCAAATACCACAGCAATGGTGACATAGAAAGACACAAAGCTCGTTTGGTGGCTAAAGCATTCACTCAAACTTATGGAGAAGATTACAAAGACACATTTGCTCCTATTGCTAAACTTCATACTGTTCATGTTGTTCTTTCTCTTGCTACTAACCTCTCTTGGGATTTATGGCAGATGGACGTAAAAAATGCTTTTCTCCGAGGAGAACTCGAAGAAGAAGTTTACATGACGCCACCTCCTTGAATTGAGATTGAAGATGGCAAGGTTCTCAAGCTTAAAAAGGCGATTTATGGTCTGAAACAATCTCCCCGTGCTTAGTATCACAAGCTCAGCAAAAATCTCATTGGCAATAGTTTTAGAAGGTATGAAGCTGATCATTCGCTTTTCACAATTTAGGGGAATCATGTATTTTTTTTGTCCTCATTTATGTTGATGATATCATTATCTCGGAAAATGTTAAATCTGTTTTTGATATTAAAAATTTAGGTGAACTTAAAGTACTTTCTTGGCATAGAAGTATGTCGTTCTACTGAAGGATTATTTCTATCTCAAAGAAAGTACACACTTGATCTCCTTAGTGGTACATGAAAGTTTGGAGCTAAACCAGCAAAAACTCCAATTGAAGAAAAGTTCAAAGACTCTCGAGAGGGGGAACCTAAGGGAGAACCTTATGACAACATTGGACAATACCGAAGAATTGTGAGTAAGCTCATTTATCTCACAATTACTCGTCCTTATTTATGTTTTGCTGTGAACCAGGTTAGTCAACATATGCAAGCTCCCACTATCAACCACTGGAATATGGTGGAAAGAATCCTCAAGTACTTGAAGGGAACTCCAGGAAAGGGCATTTGGATGCAGAAGAATGGCCATACTGAGATTATTGGCTACTGCGATGCTGATTGGGCTGGAGACAAGACAGATAGGAAATCAACAAGAGGCTATTGCACGTTTGTTGGTGGAAATTTGGTCACTTGAAGAAGCAAAAAGCAGAAAGTGGTGTCAAGATCAAGTGCTGAAGCAGAATATCGATCTATGGCTGACACTACAGAAGAGCTCATTTGGCTTAAGGCGTTGCTATTGGATCTCAGAGTCAAGACAACTCAACCTAATACCATGCATTGTGACAACCAAGCGGCTATTCACATTGCCTCCAACTCTGTATTTCATTAGCGTACGAAACACATCGAAGTGGATTGTCATCATATTCGTGAGAAGGTTGAACTTGGGATCATTTAACCTGCTTACACTAAGAGTTCTGATCAACTTGCGGATATCTTCACCAAAGGAGCAAATTCAAAGGTGTACAACTTGATTCAAGGCAAGCTTGGCTTAGTTGATCTTCACCAACCTAGATCTTCACCAACCTAGAATGTGATTGTTGTGCTCTTTTTCCCTTAACCATGGTTTTTCCCATTGGGTTTTTCTAGTAAGGTTTTTAATAAGGCAACTCCATTCTTGGCTTAATCTCCTTCTACCAAGCTTGAGGAGGAATGTTGGAATAATAATTTAATGTCCTTCTCTCTCCCTCATGCATGAAGTCTCATTTTCTCTCCTTTATGCATCTCTTCTCATTATGACTCTTGTAACAACTAGTTTTTCTCATCTCTCTCTATATATTTTGTATCTTCTTGTACAAAAGAGATTAAGAGAAATAATATACAGTTCCTCTCTATTCTTCTATTCTATCCATTCTTTTCTCTTCCGCTTACAAATCTACAAACCTGCCTCTTCAAATGGATGCACCATCTCTGTCAGCTTTAACAAGCTGGTTTTGGTCTTCTTCTTCACAGGCGAATCTAGAATGTTAAGGATCTCTTTCACTAAGTCTAACGTTGAAGATTGCTCGGTTTGATTCCTGTTTCTTCTGCTCCCTATCAAAGCTACAGAGGAGAAAGATGAAGTTTCTGAAGTAGTCTCTAAAGAACTAGAACTGACTAATGAATTTGCTGCAGGTGCTGAAGAGCTGGAACTATCTGAATCTGAGTCTGATGTAGCATTATCTGTCCTGTTAGGTGATGAGAGAAAGATGTTGCCTGTAGAAGCAGGTTCAATGCCAGTCGTACACCCAAGACTTTCCTCACCATCAACAGTGGACAAAACTGCAGGTTCGTTCTCTGGATGGGTCTGCAACAATGGCACAAGACTTATTTGAGCGTGGAAGCCCCTTTGGTCCAGTGGTTGACCAAGGGTGTTGATTATGCTTCTACATCAGGAGGTCTGGGGTTCGAATCTCAGATATTGCGATTTATTGGTGGAAGTCCCACCCGGAGGTTCTGGTTTCAATTCCCGGAGAACGTGTCTTATCGGTCAAGTTTACATGAGATCTTCAGCATGGTGCTGGTGAAACCACTAGATATGGATCTTCATAGAGAGATGTAATATTTCTCATAATTTGTAATAGAATAATAAAATCAGTGTTAAAAAAAAAAGACTGATTTGAGCAGGAAGTGAACCAAATTGAATGTGTGGTGTTGGTGTTTGAGTAGGTGCAGGAGACGATTCCACTGTGACAGTAGATCGCAAAGGAGAGATTGTATCTGAAACAACTGCAGGATTTGTAGTTTTGGGCTGAAAACTTTGTTGCCAAGCAGTTGTCAAAAGCGTGGTAGTTGATTCTTGCAGGTGAAGATAGATATCTGAGAAAGGAAAGGATTGCTCATCAAAGACGACATGCCTGCTTATATAAAATCTACCTGTGGTAGGAAGAAGACACCTATAGCCTTTATATTTATCATTATACCCAAGAAACACACATTTTAGAGAACTTGGATCAAATTTATGCTGAGCATAATCTCTTAACATAGGATAGCATGCACATCCAAACACTCTCAATGCTTGATACTCTGGTGTCTGTCCATGAAGCAATTCATAAGGACTTTTAGGACTATCCAATGATGTATGTGGAAGCAAATTACTTAGGAAATTTGTTGTGTAGAATGCTTCAACCCAATACTTCTAGGAGTTTTGCTCTGAAACATCATTGCTAAACCAAGCTCTGTGATGTGTCTGTGTTTTCTCTCTTTTAAGCCATTTTGCTGAGGAGTATAGGGACAACATATATATTGTTGGATCCCATGTTGTTGGAGATGATTCAGAAACACATTGCTTTTAAATTCTCCTCCACCATCACAACACACCAATTTTACTTTGAAACTGATTTTCAACCAAAGACTGAAATTTTGCAAAGATGGAATAGAACTCTAATTTCTGCTTTAATGGATAAAACCAACAGAAGTGAGAGTAATTATCAATAAATATGACATAATATCGAAATCTTTGAACTGACAAAACAGGAGAAGGACCCCAGAGATCACAGTGTATTCTCTCCAAGGGTCTAGTTGCAACAAAAGAGGAAGCTGAAAATGGTAGTCTACTGCTTTTACCAAGCTGACAAGCTTCACAAAAGGACTTGTTGTTATTATTAATGACAAGCAACTTTGAAGAAGATAACTGTTGGAGAACTTGTGGATTTGGGTGGCCTAGTCGTCTGTGCCAAACATCAGCAGAAGCAGTAGTTTGCCGAGAAGAATAGAACACCTGAGGAGTTTGGTTCTCCAACACATACAGTCCATCATGGCTGCTTCCCTGAAGAAGAAGCTGCTTTGTTGCCTTATCATGCACACACACCGTATCACAGTCAAACGCAAATACACAAGGATAGTCTTTTGTAACCTTTGAGACTGAAAGCAAAGATTTAGTAATGTCAGGGCAAACCAAAACATCTTTAAGAGGAAGATTACCTGATGATGATGCGAGATTAGCAGATCCTGTGTGTGTAATAGGCAGAAAATTTCCATCACCAACCATTACTGTGTCAGAACCAGTATAAGACTTAGGTTGCTGGAGATGGTATGGAGAATTGGTGACATGAGCTGTTGCACCTGTGTCTGGAATCCATTCATGACCTGAGCTCTCTGAAACATCAGTTATGCGAAGTACAGTCAAAGCAGAAGGAAGAGCTTCATATTGGTAGCTGTTGTCAAATCGATGACAACATAACAAAGCAGGATGCCCACGCTTGCCACAAATCTGACAGAGGGGTCTATCATCTGAGCTACATGTGCTTGAGGAATCACTGTAGTTTGAAATCTGCTAATGGAAGCCACGACCTCTTGTAGAGAAAGATCCTCTGCCTCTGGAACCTCCAAAGCGTCTGTTACCTTGACCTCTTCCTCTATTAGAGTAGTAAAGACTAGATGAGGGCTTACATTGGGTTCTGCAGAGTAAGCTTGCAGCCTATCATCATAGCTAGTAATCCTTGGAATGACATCCGTAAGTGTTTGTTAAGAAATATCTATAGATCCTTCAATACTTGTTTTGATGGGTTCATATTCCTTACCTATACCATGTAAAGCCGCAAAAATTTTCATCTTTTCAGGCACAACACTACCAACGGAAGCTAACTGGTCACATACGTTCTTAAGGTCCTTAAGATAGTCTTGCATAGATCACATACGTTCTTAAGGTCCTTAAGATAGTCTTGCATAGATCTATCTTTCTTTTCTAGAGTTTGGAGACGTCGTTGCAACTCAAAGAGACGAGAGGATGAAGCTCTATTAAAGTGATTTGCAATAGTTGTCCATACCTCATGAGAAGTAGAGCAGTTAACAACAACACTGAGGATGTCTTCAGCAAAGGATCCAAGCAGCCATGACTTAACAACTCTATCCGTCTTGAACCATGTCGAATATTCTGGGTTTACTGCCAGAGAAGTTGATCCATTGATTCCAGGAACATCGATGGTGGAGCTTGGAGCTGTGATGGTGCCATTGACAAACCCTAGTAACCCTTGTCCATCCAAGAATGACTCGAACTGAGATTTCCAAAGAATGTAGTTCTTCTCAGTGAGTCACAGTAACACAGTTTTAAATTTTTAGAAGAGGAACAGAATAGAGCTCCATGGATCTACAGCCTGGATGCTCTGATACCATAAAGGGAGTTTGAGATATGAGAAAAGATGAACTTTTAATCTTTCATTTCGATAACTGTTAGGGTTTTACAATGGTGATAAATGTGTATTTATACACAAAGATAAAAGCTTGAAAACCCTAGAAGACCAGGACAGGTGTCTTCATCCTATTGCATCCAATGAATCAAGGGCAGAGAATTGATTACTCAGCTTGATCACCTCCGTACCAGCTTTCGTCATTTCTGCAACTCTGTTCTTGTTTTGCTTGTCGTTATTTGGATTTGAAGGAGACAACCGTTGACGCTTGGACGACGTCGTTTGTGCACAGGTGGGCTCTATGGGCTCTTCTTTAGTTTCACGGCCCATTATTAAAAAAGTCCACCTCAAAAGTGGGAGCCTGGAGGGCTCGTTTCTGAAGAGCAACGACCGCATCAACAAAATCTTTTTTAGTTGGAATCGCACTCATCTTCTTGAAAGTCGTCATCTTGTTCACCATCTATCTGCTTTATCCCCATCACCAAATATATATATATATCAATTACTCTTCTGATTGTTTTGGACAGAGACAAAAAAACTCCCACTACGCGATAAGAAATTTCAACCCGACACCCAAGACCTAACTGGAGTTTCTACAAACGTGTTCATCAGATCTGAAAGAATCTTATGAAAATAGACTAAGACTAAGGACAGAGAAACTTACCACAGATCCAAAGGAGAGTTTCGCCTGAGAGAAATTTTATGTATAGCACGATGGAGGAGGCGCAACGACCCACTACTCTAGGCCAACCTTTTATATCGCACAGACTAAACTAGGGTTCGCCACCACAACGACAACATGTTTCCATTAATTTTCGTAAAGAAAATTTTATATGCGTATAACTTTCTTTCTTTTTTGTAGGCCTTTTCCATTAAGAAGAGATCACAATTGGTGAAGTTTACAAAATAAGCCGAAAACGATGCCACGTTTTATTGCTACCGGTTCACTTATTCCACCGGTTAACTCCGGCTATCTTATTTTAATATCGGTTATTCCAATTTCCGGTTTAAAATCCCTAATTGTGTGTAAACCGGTTTGGTATGCCTAAACGGTTTCCACTTCACGTTATATGTAATGGCCACCGCTAAACATCAACATCAATATCAATGAAGATTTGATTCTCTTTTTCACCTTTCTCTCTCTATGACTGCGTAACAACCTCCTGATCATTCCTCCATTGGTCGATCTTCGAAGGTCATGTTCTTCACATACTCGCTTCCAGGTCTTTGATTTCTTCTCTGAAACCGGATTCACACTGAGATATGTAGCCCCAACATTGTCGTAGTAAATAACAGGAGCTTTGGGAAGCTGAATATGTAGTTCTGTTAACAAGTTGCAGACCCATCTCAATTCTGCAGCGGCATTTGCTATTGCTCGATACTCAGCTTCCGCAGGGGATAACGTTGGAGAATTAAGGAAAGAGCTGGCTATGATTCAACAGAGGTTTCAGTTGAGTCTGCCTCAAGAAAGCTATTTTTTTTACATATACAAACAGAATGTAATGGATGATGACCGGTCATTCCGGTAGCACCGTGTTGATCACGGCGACACAATTGAGATTTTCAGCGGAAGTGTTTCCGGTGGCTCTTAATACCCTCAGATTCTTTCAATTCTTTAGCTAATTGTTTAAGATCAAATGTCTTCAGTAAGATCTCAAATCTTTGCCAGGTACAAGCATAAAGAGTTGACAAAAGGGAAGCATAGGATGCTGTGTGATCACATGTGAAGGAACGAGATCTAAAAGAGGAAATGGCCGTTTGGTGTAAGAGAGTCAAGCTTACTCTATTGGGTAAATGTTGGGAAGCTCTCCATCATGTCACTTTCTCTTATGGCCGTTAACCTTTATCTCTCTTTCTCTAGTATCAACACTTAACCTAGAATCCCTTATTATGTAACCGAGAATATCAAATGAAAAACAATGAGTTCTTGCAAAATATTATCTCTATTCTCTCTAGCAACATGATTTACTTTTTTAACAAAAAAAAAAAAAAAAAAAAAAAAACATGATTTACTTTTAATCTCACTTCCGCTCAAACACTCTCTTAATCTCTACTAAACTCAACATGACCTACGGCCTGTGGCAACCGAAAACAGAAATTTCGGTCCAGTTATAAAGGTGGAAGCGAAGAGAACCGACAATGGATATTCACTTGATGAGTTATTTGCGCCGGCGACGGTTGGGAGTGAAGGGAGTTTGAGATATGAGAAAAGATGAACTTTTAATCTTTCATTTCGACAACTGTTAGGGTTTTAGAATATAATATGGAAAACTACCCTAAAAACTTGGAGATTGCGTAAATTAATTTGTAAAGTCAATATTCAGAAATTTATAAGAAACTTAATCGCTGATGCTAATATTTGAAATTAATAATCCATAAAAACATAGATTACATAAATTAATTAAATAAGAATATTGGTGTGAATCAATATTTTCTCATTTTCAAATATTTGTATTAAAAATTTTAAAAATGGGTATTTACATTTTATTTTAATGTTTTTGGAAAAGAAAATAATCGAATTTAGAAGAATGTATATTCCAAAAGCTTGTAACAATTTGATTTGAAAGAGATAAATTTATATGGCTCTAAAAATATAATTTGGAGATATAGTAACTATTATAATACGTTTTATTCTATAATTCAAATTTAGTTTAGTGATATATTTTTAATATAATAAAAACTACCCGTTTAAAACAAAATATTTCAAACTTTTATATCATTTAAATTCTGATTAAAATTTAAAATATTTTAATCTATACTGTAAATATTTTCTAGATATTTACAAATCTAAAATCCAAAAATTATTTGTTGAATATGCTATATTTTAAAGGATGGTAGTAGTTAGTTTAGATAATATATGACAAATATGATAAAATTTTATTATATTTGGAAAATCAAATTTTTAAATCTTTTTTTCATGTGTACTAATCAGAATTAATTAGCATAGTTTTGTTAAGAAATTTTTTTAAAATTAAACTAAATGATAATTTAATATTTAATTAGATTGAAATATCTAATAATATATTATGAAAATAAATAAGTTTAAATATATCCAGTTTCAAATTAAATAGCTTGATTTGTTATGGAATCTTCCTTAAATGATTTCCAAAATATAGGGTAGTTATTGATTTAATTTTGATATTTTTTTTAATCCAAGATCCGCGTGTTTATCCGACTATACCAACAGGTCAACCCAAGATCCGCTGGCTTTTTATGATTAAATTATCTCAATTGTCCTTTTTTGACCCTTTTTTTTTCTTTCTTCAAATTTAAAAAATCCAATAGCATACTATGTAATATTTCTACAACTTAAATGTCTTTTATTATTTAGTGATTCCCAATTAATAGTATAGATATCGTGAGGGTGGAAAAAATTTATTCTTTAAACCATAATATCCAAATTAAATATAATATCATTTGTTACCATCTTATTAATATCATATGATCAATATACAATATATACATTATATATATATATATATATATATATGTTCATATTTAAAAGGCGTAATATATATTAAACATATTTTAGAATGAAAACATATAAAATATTGATATAATCAATATCAAATTTCAATTTCTATATATAAGAGATAAATTGTTAAAAATGCCCCTTTTTCAATACCCCTTTTCAAAAATGCCCCCTTTGAGAGTCCATTTTTAAGTTTGCCCTCTTTTAATTTTTAATGACAATTTTACCCTTATTTGAAACAAAATTAGGTCCACAAAATACAAAATATTTTTGGCGGAAAAAGTGATCCGCAATTTTCCCGCCAAAACACTTGTAAAAACTTGTAAAACCTTTAAAATACCTTGTAAAATTTTCCGTAAAAATTATTCCCGCCAAAAAAATTTACCGCCACAAGTGATTCCGCAATTTTTTTGGCGGGAAAAGTTTTAGCGGAAAAAATTTACAATGTATTTTAAAGGTTTTACAGAGTATTTACAAGTGTTTTGTAAGGTTTTACAATGTATTTTAAAAGATTTTACAAGGTACTTATAAGGTTTTATAAGGTATTTATAACTTGTAAAACCTTATAAAAAACTTGTAAAACCTTATAAAATAGCTTGTAAAATCTTATAATATCTTATAAATACCTTATAAATACGTTGTAAAACCTTATAAAATACATTGTAAAACCTTATAAATACCCTGTAAAAAACCTTTAAAATACCTTGTAAAATTTTCCCGCCAAAAATTTAACGTCAAAAAAATTGCGGAATCACTTTTCCCACAAAAAAAAATTTTTGGCGGGAAAATTTTTTACGGGAAAATTTTACAAGGTATTTTAAAGGTTTTACAAGTTTTTACAAAATCAAATTTGTAATTTTGATGTGTGCACATTCTCATGTTTTCCTTATATATTTGTGATATCTTTTATTAAAAGAATGGTAATTTAGTCATTTTGTACATAAAAATGGGTATTTTTAAAAATAGACAGGCAAATGGGGCATTTTTGAAAAGGGGTATTGAAAAAGGGGCATTTTTGTGAGTGTCCCAAAATAATATCTCAGAAACACAGTTTTCCAACTTTTTCTACATTTTTTTTTTGTTTGTTTTTATCATTTGAAAATAAAAAGAAAAATCAAACTATATTATGCTAAATAATTAAAAACTAATTTGAAATATAAGAAATGTATCTCCTAAACACAAGCTTTGGCCCATTGGTTGATCAAAGGTTGATTAATGCTTCTACACTAAGAGGTCTGGGGTTCGAGTCCCAGATATTGCGATTTATTAACAAATTTGCAGATTAATGGAGGCAAGTGTGCAGGAGATCTCCAGCGATGTACAATTATAGCCGTGCGCCAGGATTCTACGCAGAGAAGGAAGTGTCGCTAGGTCGTGGATCATTGAAGGTATTCATCAAGATCATGAAGAAGGAAGTGTAGTCTGTCGTGGATCTACTAAGGGTCGGCAGAAATTGTCAGTTGTAGAATCGTCTATGTAACAGTTCTCATAATTTGCAATTAATAATAAATCTAGACGGCAAAAAAAAAACACAAGCTTTGAGAAGCTGACATGTGTCAATGACATGTGTCATCTTTCCTATTGACATGTGTCTTTCCTCTTAATCTCAAATAAATTATTATCTATTTTTGTTAATTTTCTCTCTATTATCATAATTAAATAACTAGATTTTAACCCGCGGTACACCGCGGAATGATTTAATTTTAAAGTTAGTATAAAAATATTTTGTAAATTGTATGTCCTTATAACATATTTATTTATATTATAGTTTACAATTGTTATTAAGTAACAGTATACCACGAGTCCACGAGATAATTATTAATAAACTGAGGATTTAACCAGTATTAAAGCGGTATATAAATATTGATTCAAATTCGTCCGCCATATAAATCATTTCCGAAATATAACCCGTTCCGTAATTTCTTAACCCGTCCTGTGATTTGTATTAAAAAAAAAGGATTAAATCCGTATTGAAGCGGCGGATTAATGATATTTTAATCTTTTTATTATTGTTGATTTAAAAACCCGTCCCGCCAAACCCATCCCGCCAAAAAACTCATTTATTTTATTAATGTTCTTATTTAGACAATGATTCTGAATCATTGTCTAAATATTTTAATCGATGTAGAACGTTGAACACACATTTTCGTCAATTGGATAATATATGTCCGTTTTTAAAATTTCGAATCACAGTACATGCAGAAAAAAAATTGATTTTTTTTTTTTACTTTATGTATTATATGATGATTCAAAACAGTTAAAAACAAATCAAACAAAGATGATAGGAGAATCATAATTATAAATCTTAATCAAATCTTCTAAAAATCAAAATTATTAAATATGGAATATCCAGTGTATGAGTTGGGTTAAATATAACCCGACCCAACAAATTTTTTGTGAAGGAATTTTTAAAATGGGTCGGATATCCGATATACCCGAAAGCTTTTTTACCCACCCGTCACAAAAAGTGCTGCGATTATACTAGTATAGATATCTCAAAAACGCACTTTTTTACTTTTTCCTACATTTTTTTTTGTTTTCTTTTTCATCATTTGAAGTTAAAAAGAAAATTCATAATATTTTATGCTAAATAATTGAACATATAATTTGAAAATTTTGTTTCATTGGTTTATCTTTTTAATTTGGAGTTCTAATAACAACAATTATTTGGTATTTCATTATTTTGATAAAATTAATAACATTTATTTCCAATTAACCACAATGAAAAGACATTTAATCCTACTAATTCAAAAGAAATTAAGGGGTGAGGATTATTACTATAAGATTACATATTACAGTAATAATATCACAAAATCATTAAAAAATTAATAGTTTACGAGTTAATAATGGATATTCGAAAATATAATATATTTTCTAACTAATTATAATTAATTAAATTAAAAAATGAAAACAAAATAATACTATAGACTATAACATGAAAGAAACTAAAGCAAATATAATCTCAGTTCATTGATATACACATTAATTCTACATATTACTTGTCTGTTTACAATTGAAAGTAAATAGCTAATATGAGTAAAAGAAAAAAGAAAAATGTAATAACGAGATAGATAACAAAAGAATTAAACTTTACATCTCTAACACGAATCTCAAAGATAATCTACGTTACATTTTATTTGTCTTTAATTTGTAAAGGTATCACAATGAAAAGACCAAATAAATCATTTCACTATCAAATTATGAGTTTAATGACACCATATAATTTATGTAGTTAATACTCCACAAAATCTAATAGTTTACAATCATTTGTTATAAATAGTAGTTCTTCTCTTCACTACAAGTCTACAACTCACAAATTTACGCTATATTTCTTCTTCTATATATACAAAAGAGAGTAAATTTTCTTTATATTTTGTGAGATATTTTTTTTCGTAGTTTTCTTGAATTTACAAGTGAGTTGTGTCACATAAATTCACAGTCTTCTATGTCCATCATGAGGTGGTTGTTACCCAAGTCTTTTAAAAAGACAACTAAATGAGAAAGGTTGTATGATTTTAGTTATTGAAAAGTCGATGTTTCAATGTTAGTTTCTTACTTGACCTAATTCTTTCGATTTCTCATATTATTTTTTGCTTACATATTTTGCATTCCACCAACACTTGCAAGAATATATGGGAAGTCATATATCAATTGTAGGTGTCAATGGTTCCTCAACATGCTAATTGTCGTCACCAACATAATGACTGAAAAAACAAGGGCGTGCATATAAGATCAATGATCTTCCACTCAGGTAAGTCATAAACCCATTAAGAATCAGACTTAATAAAATATTTTATTATATACTAAAAAAGGCAGACATTAGCACTTTCAAACTTCTTTTTATTTAACAACTAAAAAGATATGATCATTTAGTATGCACTTGAAAGAAAATTTCATACCGTGTCAATTCTATTACTTTTTCAGTTTATTTCTTAAAAGCCCCATATCAACTCTATACCAATAGTAAAAATGAGACCAAAGTGTGCTTCTTTAACTAGTTGGATCCGATTACTTTCTTCTTATTGGTTAAACTTGTGTTTCTTTATACTTTTCAAAAATATTTATAGATATTATCATTCACATTTGTAAAAACTCACAAAACAATCATTTATTCCCAAAAAAAAAAAAAAGAGAAGAGAGAACTCTCTTAGATCTTAGAAAGTCTATTTTTTTTTTGCTTTGAATCAACCATTATTTTCGAGAAACTATATAGACAATATATGGCAAATATCCGAGAAAGTATTGCCGATATGCTATGGGAAAATCGAAATAATATATTTTGATTTAAAATTTTTTAAAAAAATTTGTAGTATTTATTAAAAAGATATGTTATTAATTATTATGAGAAAATTGTTAAAATTAATTTTTCTGGTTTTTGTAAACACTTTTGCATACTATGGTACGCTTTTAACCATTCAAGTGATAAATTCTAGCGCATACTATTGTATGCTTTAGTGCATTCTAAAGTATGCATGTCTCCATACCAAAATGTTGGTATGCATATCTCTTAGTATGAAGTATACCATTGAACCATTCAAGGCCTAAGTATATAGTTTCAAACATTTTTATTTTAACCAGTTGTATGTTTGAAAAATAATAAGATAATGGCGATTTTTTTCAAACTATGCCTAAATTTATCGTATTTTGGAAAATGATCACCCATTAAAATCAATTATTAAGTCAATTCTATCAGTTTATCCATTCATTTGAACATTCATGTTTTCATTTGAATAAAATAGATATCATTCTTAAGTTAAATAAAGGGGTTGCCTCGTTATTTATTTTCTCCAAAAAAAATTAATTTTGTTTTTAATTTTCTTACACCAAAAGACATTTATGTATATTTCTTGTATGAAAAAACAAGAAGTGATATTTCGAATCGATATAATCAGGAAAAAATGGATAGTGCCCACCAAGTGTTCGACAAAAGTTCACAATACCATAATTCACGATTTTGGGTTTCTTTGTGGAAGAATTTTCGCGCTCAATTCTTAACAGATCACGTGACCCTCACGTCAACAAACCAACTAACTCTTGACCCATAGATTCTTCTCTTCCACGCTTCCTCATTTTCTCTCTCTTTGCTTTTTATATTTTCTCGAGAAAATCAAGAAAGAAAATCGCCATTGTTGCTTTCTCGGAGAAATCAGTCAACGAAATCATGGAGATGGATTCATCAGAGGTTCAAGAAGTGGAGAAACTCGAAGAAATTGATCCGTAAATAGTAAAATCTCATCATCCAAGTATATTTATGCTTCGTCCTTAGATTTTCTCTGAGAATTTTCGTCTCTTTGGTGTTTATCTATCATTCAGAGATCTCTCAGACTCGAATACAGAGGAATCTGAAGAGGAGATACTCAACGAAACTTCTGTTTCAGCTCTTGATATGATACTAAAGGTTTCACAAACTTCACAAACCAAAAGACTCTGTTTTTATCGTTCTTGTTTCTTTGATTAATGTTTTCAAGAATGTGAATTTATGCAGTCTCTGTGGAACATTAGAGTTTTCTTAAGCACTTTGTTGATGGATTATGTTCAAGAAGCAAATCAGAGCCTCACAAATGATGAATCTGTTCCTCTAGAAGACATTCTTCGTATTTTTCTACTCAACAATCTCAGTCTCACTCATCCTCTGGTCTCTGCTCTGATCGATCTTTAAACCTTTTTCTTATGTGTTTTGTCAATTACTTCTTTCTCACGCTTCATATGTTCTTTAGGAAGAAAACGGTGTTTCTAAACTGTTTCTAAACGTCTTGGAGCTTATCCCTCGCTGGAATTCACACTTTGAAGTGAACGAAGTCGCGAAAACGATTTGCATTAGATGCAAGACTGATATGGCATATTCAGGTGAAAGGTCTTATGGTATTATCATCAATGCTAATTCACTCAGAGTATTCAAGGCAAGTCATTTCTTTTTTCTCTTATCTTTTAAAGTGGAAGAGAGTCCTTAAGCCTTTCATGAGATTGATGCTAGAAACGTTTTTGGGTAATCATAGTCTGCATTCAAGGATTTTGCATTTGAGAATATCCTTAAGGCCATCAGGATCAATGTAAAGAGGCTTTGTGATAAGGAAGGATGTGAGAAACGAAACTACGTCGATACTATGATAAGTAACCTTCCATCTGCTTTTATTGTTGGTAAGCCTATGATAAGCTTTGGATTGTTGATTGGTTAGTAGGCATTAACAACAAAATGCAGTAGTTTTGAGCAATGTTTTCTCGTATTGTTTATAGCACTTCAGTGGGAGAACAATGAGACCGAAAAAGAGATTTTGGACACAGCTTCTGTTCTGGCGACTGAAATAGATATTAGTGCCATATACCGATACGAAGGCGACAGTGCGTTTACCAAATACCGTCTTGTCTCAATGGTAAGAGGCCAATTATATAATTTGTTTCAGTTTCATTCAAGTTTCCTATGTTTACCAATGTTAAATATTCAGGTTTGGTCGCATGGAGATCTATACAACTGTGTAGCTTATGAAAATAATAGATGGGTCAGACATTTTTGTTCTGAGATGGAGGTAAAACTTTTAGACATTTTTGTAAAAGATAAGCAAGTTACTTGGTCTGTGACTGAGTGATGTATTTTGGTTGTCCAGGTTATTGGAGACTGGGATGGTGTTCTCAGCAGTTTTCGAGAACTGCATATTCGACCTGAGATTCTATTCTTTGAAAACGTAAGCTCCTTCACCTGCGTATATATTTGTTTTCCTATGTGTGTTTTCTCAATTCCACCTACTTGAATTGCAGGCTATGCCGAGGGACCAGATGTTTTCCGAGCAGGGATCTGAAGACTGAATAGAAGCTTTTTCAATGGTGTAGGAAAGGGATTCATGTATGAAGTCAAAAGCTTTTTAGGAGTTAGTATAGATTTTGATTGTGAACAGATTTTTCTGTGTTTTCTTCAGCCCAAATTTAGCACCATGATTGTTATGATCATTGAATAGTAGATACTTAGATACCATTTTACCAAGTTCAACACTTGTATGTAGATACTATCCTTTTTACGTTGGAAGAATATGAGAGAAAGTAATTGTAGAAAATCATGAAGAAAGAAGCCTATTAACCAAAGCAAAGTTCTTATGGTGTTAGTTGTAAAAAGAACCAGTTTGTCAGTCTCAAACATGAAGCTTTACCCTTTAGCTGAAGAGGTAAGCCGAAAAAAGTTGCCTTTGTTTTTAGGTTTTGGGATGGTACTGATCTGGTTGGTTTTCATAGCAGTGGATAGTTTCTGCGGTGGTACTTGATCGACTTGAAAGTTCAAGGATTGATTTACTGAACAACCTCATCGATCTTTTATGTTTTTCTTTTACATTCTTCTGACCAATGAAATAACTCAGCCGGTTGGTTTGATTTTTATACAGAGCTTTCATCTTACTTCTGGTGTGCTCTTTCACTTGTTGGCATCACAACAAAGCAAAGTTAGCTGAGCAGAAGTAGATGATATATTTGAAACGTCTGAACAACCATTTGATGTCACCTCTATAGAAGATGAGAATGTTTAAGTAGATAGATCATTAATAAACGCATAAAACAGAGTAGTCATAAGTCAGACATAGACATGCATGGTAGATAGATACATAGATATCCTAAAAATAGACAGAGCGTTTGGTGGAAACAACTTCACATTTCAATTCTACGCTTAATACAGAGTACTCCTAGAGTAGTAGACATGGCATGGTAGATAAACAGATATCCTAAAAGAAGGGATTGTTTTTGATGGCCTTAACAACTTCACATTCGATCTCTACCTTCAACGTATCTTCGCGGTCCAAGTAAGCCTCCTGAATTTTAGCACAAGGCATGGATTGAGGAAGACCATACGCTCTGGTCGAGGCCATGACCCAACAGGTAACTACAAAAACAAGAAATGTATGTAAAAAAGCACATTAGTTATAAACTTAAAACCACTAGTTTATAGTCAAAGGAATAGGGACATTTCACATTTCACATTTCACATTTCACATCATCATAAGTTGAGAACGCCTATTGAAAATGTCCTAACAATGAACATTGCCAAACAGTAAAACTTACGGGATTCTGTTAGGTGATTGGATCCATGCGGGTCAAGAACCTGCAGTTGTACTCGCACGAAAATCATCTCACCCCTCATTAAAGTTTCACCGTCAGCTAAAAGCAAATTCTGGTGTAACTGGCCATCTGTCTCAGAGTCTCCCTTTGGATACAAGGT
The DNA here is from genome assembly GCF_000004255.2 of Arabidopsis lyrata subsp. lyrata. Lineage (NCBI taxonomy): Eukaryota > Viridiplantae > Streptophyta > Magnoliopsida > Brassicales > Brassicaceae > Arabidopsis > Arabidopsis lyrata. The sequence continues at coordinate 8,190,908 of NW_003302554.1, forward strand.
TAGAGTCCTGTAAAACATTATCATCCACTTGTTAGCAACTTACCACTAATGCACACATACAACAATATCTGTCAGAACAAGAAGACTAACCAATTCTTTTCTCCCATGTGAAAGGTTTTGGAAACGCAATCATTCTGTTTCAGACAAGAGAAATCACGAATGCTCCAAGAGAATTTGTGAAAAGGGAGATTCAAATCAACAGGGACGGGTGGTAAAGCAATCTTCACATGAGCACCAAACTCATGTTCTTCTCCGTACAAGATAAATCCCTTTGCACGGTCTTTGAGTGTTTCAACCGAGAGAGCTTGTGACAATCCCCAAACCGTTTTAGAAGAATTGAAACGTTTAACTTCAACATCTACATGTCAACATGTAAAAACACATATTACTGAATCATTCATATATGTATGCATACGAGAGAGAGAGAGAGATAATAAGGGTATGAGCAGACGAACCTTGAATAGAGAGGTACTTCTTCTCTTCCTCGCTAAAGACAAAGAAAGTGAGATGAGCAAACACATCAATGGGTGGTGTTGTCGATGAGAGACATTCCACATACATTGAAACAAAGCCCCTTCCATTGTCCTCTTCATTTCCTTTTGGGTAAACAACCAATCTCCTGATTTTTACAAAAAGGACAACATTTCTTACTTATATATGTATGCAGTGAAGAAAGATGTGAACTTTAGAGAAGAAAAATGTGAACTTTAGCGAAGAAAGAAGTAAACTTTAGCGAAGAAAAATGTAAACTTTAGCGAAGAAAGATGTGAACTTTCAAGTATAGAAGAAGATGACATACCAGTTGTGTCCACCGGAAGAGAAAGGAGGGGATTCGTATTTGTCGTTAGCAAGCTGAGAGAGTCTGACAAGAGAAGAAGAAGGAGGAGGAGTCTTTCTCCAACTCTTCAGAATCGCAGGATCTGATGCACATGAACCCATTTTCTCTACACAATGTTGCAACCCTAGAGAGCAAAACAAAACATATCCATAATCAGAAAAGAGCCGACGAAAATCGAGTTACATGATCTAAATGTGATACACAAGAGAAAATGACACAGAAAGTTATAGAAAGCTTTGTGCTTTTTTCGCTTAAAAGACTAAAGACGTTGAAATCTAGAAAAAGAATCGACGAACCTGAGAAAGAGAGAGTCTTGAGAGTGTATCTTCGTCACTTAGATCTAGGGTTAGATAGATAGTATTTATATAGAGGTGTTAGAGTTGAACAAACAACAACAAAAAGTTAATGTGTTAGAATGGGCCTAAAGCTGGCCTGGTTTGTTTTAAAATTGTTGGTTTGATGGACCTTTTCGATATCTCCAAAAAGGATTTGACCATTGAATATTTGAATCCCACAGAGATATCATCTTCTCTTGTATTTTGAGTTCTCGGAGGAAGTATGGAAGCTGGTTATATACCACACATTTCCTTACCAAACTTTCATATACACAAAAGTGAGAAACCATTATCAGCTGGCTTTCCACTTCATCAACAGACTATTAAACCATTTCGTGGCACAAACAATAATCTTCTACTTTTGGAAGGAAAGGAATCATATGCTACAAAAAAAAAAAAAGCGTAAGCCCTAAACAAACTATGTAAAAACTCTGTTTCAAGTTTGGTATAATATATATCATTTGCTTGTGGCTCAAATCCTTATAGCTTCCTAAAAATAACCTCAATTCAGCAATAATATCTTTTAGTAATTAAAGTGCAAGGACAACCTTTTAGTAATTAAAGAACAAGGAGTTCACAAGGACTAGAGCCTCTTGGCATCGCAAGGAGTTCTTTAACGATGTCATACTTTGGTTTTTGGTTATTATAAGTACCAAACCTTAATTTCTCCAGGACTGTTGAATTCTTCAGGAAGTATATTACTAGCTCCATTTCTCCTTCATACTTTGGGACTGATCGTTTGAATTCCACAAACTTGAGCGATGATGCCAAAAACCGAGGCACTACTGATGCTGCTGAGATACTTTGTCGAAGTAGCACTGAAACGGGTACGGAAAACGGCAAAATAAAAATTTCTAGATACGGGTACAGATACATGAAGTGAAATGGATACGAATGTTAGAATTTTGACATTGTTTTTCTCTGAATCATCTATAGACGTATTTTAGAACACTGGGATACACCGATTTTGAAGCTAGAATGTCTCGGAAACGTCTCTATATCCTCCCCACCTGATGTGCCCGCCTTGCTCGAAACGTCTTGAGGATGTTTCGTAGCAGTACCCATGCTGTCCCCATTTCCGAAACGTACGCGGTACGGAAGACGACTACCAATAGAAGTACCCGTGCTAATGTCGCGATCCTTGAGTTTTGGCATTGCTTGAAAAGTCCAGAAAGAGAAACCATGGTGACTCGCTCTTTTACATCAGAAGAGTATGAGAGAATGAGTTGTAGAAAATGCACAAGCACGCCAAATTAGCTAGAGCAAATTTCTTATGGTGTTGTTATAAGAAAAAACCGAAGGGTCAGTATCAGACATGAAGCTTTAGCAGAAGAGGTAAGACGCCTTATGATGATCAGGTACAATGGAGACTCTACAAGTATAGTATAATGATAAACAAAGCTTGCCAATAAAGGAACTGAACAACACTTGTCTCATAGTAAATCTAACAAAAGCCAATTTTAACTAAATTTGCCAACTATGTTCATCTTCAAAAGTGTGATCGGTCAATACATTATACATCGAACCGAAATGCATAGACTATAGTAATGAATCAATCTGAGCTGTGCTTGTAGTGATTAGGTACGTAGTTTTGGAAAATGAAAATGTAACTAGCTGAGAGTACTACAAGACTACTGTAACTAACTCTTGTTAAGTCTAGTACAAGACTACTGTAACTAGCTTTGAAGTGAAGCTCAGGAACAGACATTTATTGGTTAGTTGAGAGCTGTAGGTTTAATAAGGAGCTAGTGTTATGAACTGAGACATTCTTGATTGATCTAGGATCTTTGTTTCTTTGCTTATGTATGTTTGATCCAAAAAGTGAATAAAGAGAAAGAAAGATGGTGATTTTGTGAAATATTTATTCAAAATGGCAATTCACGGTTTTCTAAGTGATCTCTAATATGCCCTATAGCAAGAAGAGAATGCAAAAGTTGAATCATAAAAATATTTTAAGATCTTTAATAAATAGATTGATCTTAGGATCTTTGCTTCTTTGCTTAGGTCTGTTTGATCAAAAAAGTGAATAAAATAAAAAAAAAGATGTTGATTTTGGGCTGAAGAGCGAAAAAATTATTCAAATTGGTAATTCACGGTTTTCTAAGTGATCTCTAATCCACTCTAATATGCCCTATATCATTTGATGTAACCTTAATAGATGAGAATGCAAAAGTTGAATCATAAAAATATTTCAAGATCTTTAGTAAATTGTCAAAAAAAACAAAAACCAAAAGCAAGGATATATACCAAAACAAACATCAAATATCTAAGATCATTAATAAACGCATGAAAAGTCATACAGACATTGAGACATACAATAGTCAGACATGCATGGTAGATAAATAAATATATATCCTAACAATAGATAACTCCACATTTCAATTCTCTACGCATAAAACAAGTAGGTAAGTCCTAGAGGGCATTGTAGATACATAGATATCCTAAACATAGATAGACCGTTACTTCACATTCAATTTTACGCTTAAAACAGAGTAGTCCTAGACTCTAGAGTAGTAGACATGGCATGGTAGATATCCTAAAAGAAGGGATGGTTTTTGATGGAGTTAACAACTTCACATTCGATCTCCACCTCCAAAGTACCTTCACGGTCCAAGTAAGCCCCCTGAATTTTATCTAAAGACATGGATTGGGTCTTACCCCTTGCTTTGTTCGAGTTCATGAGCCAACTGTGAACTACAAAAACAATAAATGTATGTAAAGTACATTAGTTATAAGGAGAAGGACATTTGACATCATAAGTTAAGAACACCTATTGAAAATGTCCTAACAATAAACATTGCCAAATAGTAACATCAATAGTTTTTGACTTACGGCTTCCTGTTAGGTGATTGGATCCACGCGGGTCTAGAACCTTGAGGTTTACTCGCACGAAAATCAGCTCACCCTTCAATAAAGTATCATTGTCAGTTAAATGCAAATGCTGGGATAACTCGCCATCTGCTCTAGAGTCTCCCTTTGGAAACAAAGTTAGAGTCCTGTATTAAGACATTAACATCCACTTGTTAGCTAGTTAACACTAATGCACACACATACAACAATATATCAGAAAAAACAAAATTTGATAGACTCACCAATCTTTTTCTCCCATGTGAAAGGTTTTCGAAACACAATCATTCTGTCTAAGAAGGGAGAAATCACGAATAGTCCATGAGAATTTGTGAAAAGGGAGATCTTCACCAAAAGAGTCGGGTCGTGAAACAATCTTCACATGAGCACCAAACTCATGTAGTTCTCCGTACAAGATAAATCCCTTTGCACGGTCTTTGAGTGTTTCAATCGAAAGAGCTTTTGACAATCCCCAAACCGTTTTTGAAGAATTGAAACGCTTCACTTCCACATCTACAATGTTAACATGTATATACACATATCACTGATTCATTCTCATATATATATGCATACGAGAGAAAGAGAGAGATGATACGGGTAAGAGCATACGAACCTTGAATAGAGAGGTACTTCTTCTCTTCCTCGCTAAAGACAAAGAAAGTAAGATAAGTAAACACATCAATGGGTGGTGTTGTGGATGAGAGACATTCCACATACATTGAAACAAATCCACTTCCATTGTCCTCTTCGTTTCCTTTCGGGTAAACAACCAATCTCCTGATTTACACAAAGGACAACATTTTTTACTTATAGATGTATGCAGTGAAGAAAGATGTGAACTTTAGTGAAGAAAAATGTAAACTTTAGTGAAGAAAAATGTAAACTTTAGGCTTTAGCGAAGAAAGATGTGAACTTTAGTGAAGAAAGATGTGAACTTTAGTAAAGAACAAGATGACATACCAGTTGTGTCCACCGGAGACGAAAGGAGGGGACTCGTATTTATCGTTGGCAAGCTGAGAAAGTCTGACAAGAGAAGAAGAAGAAGGAGCATTCTTTCTCCAACTCTTCAACATCGCAGGATCTGATACATTTGAACCCATTTTCTCTACACAATGTTGCAACCCTAGAGAGCAAAACAACACATACACAAAATCAGAAAGGATTCTACGAAAATCGAGCAAAGTGATACACAAGAGAAAATGACACAGAAAGTTTTGTGCTTTTTCTCTTAAAAGACTAAAGACGTTGAAATCTAGAGAAAGAATCGACGAACCTGAAAAAGAGAGAGTCTTGAGATGAGAGTGTCTTCGTCAATTAGATCTAGGGTTTAGATAGGATTTATATAGTGGTTTTAGAGTTGAACAAAAAATAAAATAAAATTAATGTGTTAGAATGGGCCTAAAGCTACAAAGCTGGCCTGGTTTGTTTTAAAATTGTTGGTTTGATGGACATTTTCGATATCTCCAAAAAGGATTTTGATTAATTGAACCTGAAATTGAAGCTTAGCATCATTCTTTGGTTCGTGTAATGGGATGGCTGATTTTTCAGCCCTATACTAGTTACAATCTCAGTTTTCCACCCCAAACTTTTTACTTTTGAAAAAACCACCAAAAAAACTTTAATCTCAATAAAACTATACGTACTTTCGGATTTGTTCGTAAAACTACGCCTCCAATTGAACCGATCAATTAACCGATAATATTTAATCCGGTTTGACTTACCCAGAATTTTGACCCAAAAACAAATATAAAAGAAAAAAAATGTTTTCTCTATAAATAAATTTATTTATTTTTATTTATTTATTTTTATAAACAATTAAAATAATAAATTATAACTTAATTTTATCAAAAAATAATATTTAAACAATGGAATTTGTAAGCATGATAGCTGATTCTTAAATATATAATTTAAACAATGGAATTTTTGTTTAGAGAGATTATCATTTAATTTGTATTTTACTAACTTGTTTTCGTATATCCTAGAGCAATTCTCAATAATACCATCAACTGAGTTTTAGCAACCATTTCTTATGTGCAACGAGTTTTAGCAAACCATATTTACATAATACCACTGAATTTAGCCGTTCGTATATAACTTTTATTTTTCTTCTAAAGTCCGATTGTTTTATTATTTTTTAAAAATTTTTACATAGTTCTTGCTAGTATTATCTATCAAATTGATTCAGATACATAGATTCGGTCAGAAAACGAATTAAATTATTCAAAATTCACGGTTTTTTTATTGTACTTATGGTAACTAATAATAAAAGCATATTCCAAACAATATTATACATTAATTACGTATAATAAATTTGTTCATATATTTTTGGGACTAATTCCATAACAATCAACGTTTTTGTCATTAATTTCGTTCATTTTAGCCAATTATCATTAATTGAAAGATATTTTACTTGCTTCTAAAGATTTCTAGAAAATTTATCACAAATAACCCATCTGTTTTATAAATTAAATTGATATTTTTATTTTGGTCGTGTAAATTAAATAGATATGAAATCCATGTAACTAATTTTAATTTAATTAGATTAAATCGAAATTATGATATTTTCATACCTATAGCTTACCAAAGAAGTTTAATTTTCAATTTATAAAGATTTCTTGAATATGATTTTAGAATTATTCAACAAGATTATAAGTATTTATTAAATTTTGTGAATCATGAAAAATAATAATTAATTTTTAATCATTATACTTCATCTTTCAATCTCCCATCTAAAAAATAAGATACATATTCTATTATTACTATGTCCAAACTTCATTTTGTTGTATGACTAAATAATATTCCCATTAAAACTGTCAAAGCGAGTTGATTCGTCCCGTTAAATCCGTTTTGCGATAGACAAAAAATATTTTGACTTGTAGTTAGTCGGTCCGCACGACCCGCGGGTAGCATATATGAAATATAAACCCGTCCCGCGAATGTATGCGGATTTGCGGGATTGTCCATGGATTTTGTTTAAATAATTGTAAAGTAACCAAAATTTAAAATACTACTAAAATAAATAAATAAATCAAAATACTATTAAAAGTTTGTTTAAATTACCACATGTTGAATAAATTATAATTTTATCAATAAATACTAATATGCGGGCTGATCCGCCAACCCGCGGATGAAAACCGATTAAACCTATGACCCACTGCGAATTAATCCATGTGGCCCGCTTATTTGCGGGTTTAATATATTTTCCCAAATCTGCCCCATAGTGAGATGATGTGGGCTCGACCCGCGGTTTTTGACCTATTTTGACTGCTCTACTTCCCATGAATCGTCTAATTTTAGAATTTTAAAACACAAAATTCTATTTTGTAAATCATAATTAATACGATGGGTATATTTATAAACAATTTTACATTTTCTCTACAATTCGTTATTATGAATATTTATAAGTACTAGGGGTTATTCCGCGCTACGCGCGGCTAAGTTTTATAAATTATTATTTTGTTAGATATATAAATTTTGAAACGATTATTCAAAATTTCAAATTCAACATTTGACTTACAAATATTTGTAAGGAAGATGATATTATATTTAAAATGTATGTTGATTTTTAGCTTAAGAATTTCACTGAATAAAGTTTAAAAATATTATTTAGGTTTTTTTTTTTTGTCGTCGTCAAAATAACTTATATTAATTTGAATACAAATGGTTTGCAATCCAAGATGGAGGATTTAGACAATTAGAATTAAAGCTAGAACGTATGCTTCCATATTGAGCTAAATTATGAGCTAGCGCTACTTTGTTAAAACCGCGATTTACATGAATAAAACAGACTTCTTTAAACTTAGTTGCCCAATACGTAACAATATTATTTAGGTAAAGAATTAAAATATGTATTGAAATTATGATCAAATTTTTAGGACTCTGAATCTCATTGAACACACCATTACTCTGATTATCTTGATAATTAGCACTTATTTTTATAAGTCTCTGCTTTTGTTTTAGATTTAAACGTGGTCCTTATTTTGTACTACATAATTAACATCTGTCTCTTATTAACCTTAATGGAAAAAAAAAAAAATTAAGTGGAGGTCATTTCTCATGCTCATAACCTTGAGCTACCTCTTTGGAACGTATTATTCCTCTAGCCAACTTAGAGATGGAGAATATACAACCATCATCAATAATACTAAACTGAAGTGAGTGCTTACTTTTGGATTATGGAAGTCGATCGGATGATATCCATCACCACCGCTTCCGCTTGGTTCTCTGGTCTGTGCCTCAATTTTCGAACCGGTGGTCTCTATTAGAGAAACAATCTAAATAAGGTTTTCTTCTCATTGATTGTAAAATGTGATACAAATGTTGTTTATATACAATCTACTAACCGAAGTAAACCAAGATACATAAATACAGTAAACCGGATAAAGGAAACCGGATTACATATGCTAAAACACCCCCTCAAGATGGAGCTTCATAGAGATTGAAAAGTCCCATCTTGGAAATGAGAGTATGAAACTGTGTAGGATACAAAGGCTTAGTCAATGCGTCTGCAAGTTGATGTTCTGAACGCACATGCATTGTTTTGATGAAACCAGACGTCACCTTATCCCGCACAATGTGACAATCATTTTCTATGTGCTTGGTTCTCTCGTGAAAAACTGAGTTCTTGGCAATGTGTAGAGCAGCCATGTTATCACAATAAAGAAGTGCAGTGATCGGTTCTTTAACACCAAGATCCTTCATGATCTTTGCGATCCAAATCAGTTCCTTTGTGCCAACATACATGGCTCTGTATTCTGACTCTGTAGAACTACTAGAACAGACATCCTGCTTCTTAGACTTCCAAGAAACCAGAGAATCACCAATGTACATACAATATCCTGTAACTGATCTTCTTGATTCTGGACAGGTATTCCAATCAGCATCAGTAAAACCTTTTAAGGTAAGATCTGGATCAGAAGAATAGAAAAGACCTTTGCCAACACTTCCCTTTAGATAACGCAACACTTTGTATACTGCTTGGAGATGAACTTCTCTGGGAGCAGAAGAGAATTGACAGAGCTTCCCCACAGCAAATGAAATGTCAGGTCGTGTTGTACAAAGATACAGCAATTTACCAATCAACTTCCTGTAATGTTCTGGATCCGGAATCAGAGGAGTATCATCTTTGTGTAGAGAATGATTAGGCTCCATTGGAATGGAAGAGGGCTTGCATCCAAGAAATCCTGTATCCACCAACAACTCCAATACATATTTTCTTTGGCAAATAGAAATGCCTTTAGAGGATCTGGCAATTTCCAAGCCTAAAAAATATTGAGGAGCACCAATGTTTCTGAGCTTAAAAGCCTGTTCAAGTTGAGAAATGAGAATAGGAACCACACTGTCACAACTGCTAGCAATGATGATGTCGTCAACATATACCAAAATAATCACAAAAACACCATCAGCAAACCGTGTGAAAAGAGTATGATCACTGTGAGTAGACTGAAATCCCATTGCACAAAGAGTACTTGAAAATTTGAGAAACCATTGACGAGAAGCTTGCTTCAAGCCATAAATGGATTTTTGTAGCTTACAAACCAATTTGTCTTCAGAATTCTGTAGCAGGAACTTCATAACCAGGAGGTAACTCCATATAGATTTCTTCATCCAACTCCCCATTTAAGAAAGCATTAGATACATCCAGTTGATTAAGATGCCAATTCAACTTTGCTGCAAAAGCTAAAAGAATCTTCACTGTGGCCATCTTAGCAACTGGTGAAAAAGTGTCCACAAAATCAATTCCCTCCTCTTGAGTGTAGCCTTTAGCTACTAATCTAGCCTTATATCTCTCAATGGAACCATCTGCATTATGTTTAATCTTAAAAACATATTTGCATCCTATTGCCTTCTTACCAGATGGAAGAGGACAAACCAACCAAGTACCAGTCCGTTCCATAGCTTTCAACTCCTCACCAATAGCATCACACCACTCTTTTAGTTTCTTAGCCTCAGAATAGTTACGGGGTTCAAGAGTAAGTGAAATATTTTGAATAAAAGAGCAGAAAGAAATGCTAAGTTTATTATAAGAGATATAGTTAGATATAGGATAAGGAGTAGAAAATGAAGTATTATGTATATAGTAATCCTGCAAATGAGCTGGGAGTTTGGTAGGTCGTCGAGAATTTAATGCCAAAGGCAAAGAATTCTCAGAAGATATCACATCAATAGGAAGAGGTGTATCTGGAGATGAGTTTGCAGAATGCAAAGATGTATCATCAGGGTTTGCAGGAGAAGGAATATGAGGAAAGAAAGTCTGGGTGCCTTCTGTCAATGTAGAAGACACAAACGGGAAAAAATCCTCATGAAAAGTGACATGCCTAGAAATTGAAATGGCATTACTCTCTAAGTCTAGAACTCTATAACCTTTAAAGCCAGAAGGGTATCCTATGAAAACACAAGCTTTAGCTCTAGGATCAAATTTTGTTCTTTGCTTAGGAGAAGTTGAAACATAACAAAGGCATCCAAAGGTTCTAAGTTGACTATAATCACGTTCAGTATTGGTAAGAATCTGATAAGGAGTCTTGTTATCTAGAACCGGAGTTGGTAACCTATTTATTAGAAAGACAGCAGTCATGACACATTCCCCCCAATATGCTAAAGGAATTTGAGATTGAAACATTAAAGCTCTAGCTACATTCAGGATATGTTGGTGTTTGCGTTCCACAACAAAGTTTTGTTGTGGGGTTTCAGGACAGGAATGGTAAGCTTTTATTCCCTTAGCTAGATAGAGATCTGTGAATTTTAATTCTGGAGCATTGTCAGACCTAACAGCCTTAACTTTCACATTATACTGATTTTCAACTAATTTCAAGAAACCAGGGAAAACATGTAAAACATCAGACTTTGACTTTAGCAAGTAAATCCAGGTGGCCCTACTATGATCATCTACAATTGTGAGAAAATATCTATAACCATCATGAGTAATTTCAGAGAAAGGACCCCAAGTATCAATATGCAACAAATCAAAAGAAGAAGAACATATATTTTGATTTGAATTAAAAGGTAAATGTTTTTGTTTGGCTAATGGGCAAATGTAACAAAGATGATTCTTATTCTTTTTATTTGATTTTGAAATTTTTAAAACATCAGAAAGTACATCAATCCTAGACTGAGAAGGATGTCCTAGTCTAGAGTGCCAGAGATTTGCATTAACAACATAAATAGATGAACATGATGGTAAAATAGAAGAATCAATGCTACCTTGAATTTCAAAAGTGACATGCTTAGTATCAGACTGAAGAATGTAAAGATTGGACACTTCACTACCCTTGCCAAGCATCAATTCCTGAGTAAGATCCTGAATAAAACAAGAAGTGGAAGTGAAACTGACAATGGATCCCAATTGTTTTGTTAACATGCTGACACTAAGCAAGTTAAAACGAAAAACAGGTATGAATAATACATCATGTAAAAGAATAGTACTACTAAGCTGCACAGAACCTATTCCAACAATGCTCACTGTAGTTCCATTAGGCAAATTCACAAAGGTATTAACTAGGTCTAGGAAATCTAGGAACCTATCCCTACTGTTAGACACATGATGAGTGGCTCCCGAATCTATAACCCATGAACTACTAGTAATGCCAATTTCAGAGGTAGAAGAAGTGAGCATGTCATAATAGTGGAAGGATAAAGTGACAGAAATGTACCAGATATCGGTTTGATACTTGGTACAGAAGTAGAAGTAGAGGCTTGAGACACTGCTAGAGTAGGAGTGATACTAGAAGTGTGAAGCTGTCCACTACAGTAAGAAAAGATATCTTGGAGTTGATTTGCACTCAAAGCTTTACCAATGAGATCTGAACCTTTACAGACTGAAGTAGGAGCACTTGAAAGACTCAAAGATGCCACATTTGCACTAGGAGTGGTAGTGAGAGTAGGTTTCTGCATGGAAGGTGCAGGAACATCAACTACCTGAGACTGAGGAGGCTGTGGTGATGGTGGAGAGGACTTCTTCTTCCCTGTCCACCCAGGTGGATATCCATGAAGGCGATAACACCTGTCTTTAAGATGACCAACAGCTCCACAGTAAGTACAAAGATGGCGAGGTCTCTGAGGATAACTAGCAGCATTAATGCTCCCTTCATAAACTTGAGTAGAACCAGTAGTAGAGACTTGAAATGCAGAAGGAGAAGGTGATGCACCAACAAAACCTTTAGTTGCAGAGGTTACATTCCTTTGACTCTGATCTTGATCCAACATGTTGTATATATCACTGAGACTAGGTCTGTTCTTCTTGTTGATGATTTGACCTCGTATATTAGCATAGGAATCATTCAGCCCCATAAGAAATTGTATAACTATGCTAGTTTCTGCATCTTCCAATAATTCTTCAACCTTTCCACAATTACATTTGCATATCTTTTGCGATTTTGTACTGGCTAACTTCTGCCATAATGTCTTCATCTTTGTATAGTAAGTTGATAAATCCAGAGAACCTTGACGCAATGTCAGTATATCCTGTTCCAACTGATACTTTCTTGGCAAATTACTGATGTGAAATCGCTTCATCAAATCAGTCCAAACTTCAGCCGCATCATTGAAATACAGTATACTGTCATAAATCTCTTGATTAACAACATTGAGAAGCCAAGATTTCACCATACTATTACATCGATTCCAGATTTTGTATACAGGTTCAGATTCAGCTGGCCTAGGCAACGATCCATCAATAAAACTCCATTTTTTCTTAGATTCCAAAGCGATCGTCATCGCAATACTCCAACTATTGTAATTAGATCCATCGAGTTTATGAGTAACAAGAGATAAACCTGGATGATCACTAGAATGCAAGAAAAAGGGACTGTGAGAGCTATCGAAGGATTCAAGTCCAGAGGAGATCCTTTCAGCTGAATCACGAGCCACATAGCTTCCAACAGTTCTTCGATCGTCATTAACAGCTCGAGAAATCGGAGATTGAGCTCGCTTAGACGTACTCGGAGAAGTCGGAGGCGTAGAAGAAGATCGAGCTCGCGTTTTCATTCCTTTCTTCGCCATGGAAATGAGATAACAACGAACCGATTGAAAGATAAAGAGAGAAGAGAAACGAATGCGGAAGAAGAATCCGATCGGAGAATGATCGGAATGAGAAGATCGCACCGCACAAGTCACCGGAGAAAGAAAATTTTCATCGCCGGCAAAAGTTTGTTACGGAGTCGCTCTGATACCATATTAGAGAAACAATCTAAATAAGGTTTTCTTCTCATTGATTGTAAAATGTGATACAAATGTTGTTTATATACAATCTACTAACCGAAGTAAACCAAGATACATAAATACAGTAAACCGGATAAAGGAAACCGGATAACATATGCTTAAAGTCTCTTTCTTAGATTCTTCTTGCCTTCAACATTTGGAAACTTGATCTTCCACATCATCCACCAAAGTTTCGACCTTGTGATTATTCTCTTGGTCTTCTCTATAAATAACATTTGCCTCGTAATGCTTGTTTCGAGGGAATATGATTTCATCGTGAAAAACGAGCAAAAATAGGAAGAGAAACCGAATAGGTTACACAAGATTCATTGGGAAGGGAGAATTTAATAAAGGTTGAGGTAGAGAGGAGAACTGGAGAAGAAACGATTCGGCTTTGGCCTAATAAAGTTTGCGTTTAGGTTTTGACTTTTGACTTTAATTAGTACCGTGTAAAATTGGATAACGTGGCTTGCAGAGGATTGTGAGTGAGAGAACTTTTGAGAGTTGATGACGTGGCAACTTGAGAACACATTGTTAAAAAACTGAGTTGGATAGCCTCAGAGGCCTCAAACAACACTTTTTATTAGTAAGAGATACTACACGATTCGTTCTACTAAAAACACACACAATATTAAACGCAACGTATGTAAACCAATATTCTCCCGCGGTGGACCGCGGGTCCGATCCTAGTACCACTGAATTTAGCCGTTCGTATATAACTTTTATTTTTCTTCTAAAGTCCGATTGTTTTATTATTTTTAAAAAAAGTTTACATAGTTCTTGCTAGTATTATCTATCAAATTGATTCGGATACATAGATTCGGTCAGAAAACGAATTAAATTATTCAAAATTCACGGTTTTTGATTTCTAAGTGATATCTCTAGTCCACTCTAATATGCCCTATAGCATTTGATGTAACCATAATAGCAGAAGAGAATGCAAAAGTTGAATCATAAAAATATTTCAAGATCTTTAATAAACCAAAAGCAAAACAAACATTAAATAACTAAGATCATTAATAAACGCATGAAAAGTCATACAAACATACAATAGTCAGACTCAGACATGCATGATAGATTAATAGATATCCTAAAAACATAGATAGAGCGTTAACTTCACATATATAGAGCGTTAACTTCACATTTCAATCTCTACGCAACAAACAGAGTAGGTAAGTCCTAGAGTAGTAGACATGGCATGGTAGATATCCTAAAAACAGGGATGGTTTTTGATGGAGTTAACAACTTCACATTCGATCTCTACCTCCAAAGTACCTTCACGGTCCAAGTAAGACCCCTGAATTTTAGCTAAAGGCATGAATTGAGGAAGACACATCGCTTTGGTCGAGGCCATGACCCAACCGTTAACTACAAAAACAAGAAATGTAAGAAAAGCACATTAATTATAAACTTTGTACCACTAGTTTATAGTCAAAGGAGTAGGACATTCGACATCCCAAGTTAAGAACATCTATTGAAAATGTCATCAGCATCTAACTTATCCCTTGCATCAGCGCTGACAATAAACATTGCCAAATAGTAACATCAATAGTTTTAGACTTACTGCTTCCTGTTAGGTGATCGGATCCACGCGGGTCTAGAACCTGCAGGTTTACTCGAACGAAAATCAGCTCACCCTTGAATAAAGTTTCACCGTCGGCTAAATGCAAATGCTGGGATAACTCGCCATCTGCTCTAGAGTCCCCCTTTGGATACAAAGTTAGAGTCCTGTAGTAAGACATTAACATCCACTTGTTAGCTAGTTAACACTCATGCACACACATACAACAATATATGAGAAAAGAAAACTTCTGATAAACTCACCAATCCTTTTCTCCCATGTGAAAGGTTTTCGAAACGCAATCATTCTGTCTGAGAAGGGAGAAATCACGAATAGTCCATGAGAATTTGTGAAAATGGAGATCTTCACCAAAAGAGACGGGTCGTGAAACAATCTTCACATGAGCACCAAACTCATGTAGTTCTCCGTACAAGATAAATCCCTTTGCACAGTCTTTGAGTGTTTCAATCGAAAGAGCTTTTGACAATCCCCAAACCGTTTTAGAAGTATTGAAACGCTTTACTTCAACATCTACAATGTTAACATGTATATACACATATCACTGAATCATTCTTATAGAGAGAGAGAGAGATAATAAGGGTATGAGCTTTTGACAATCCCCAAACCGTTTTAGAAGAATTAAAACGCTTTACTTCAAGATCTACATGTATAAAACACATATTACTGATTCATTCGTTATATATAAAGAGAGAGAGAGAGAGATAATAAGGGTATGAGCATAAGGACCTTGAATAGAGAGGTACTTCTTCTCTTCCTCGCTAAAGACAAAGAAAGTGAGATAAGCAAACACGTCAATGGGTGGTGTTGTGGATGAGAGACATTCCACATACATTGAAACAAAGCCCCTTCCATTGTCCTCTTCATTTCCTTTTGGGTAAACAACCAATCTCCTGATTTTATATAAGGTTACCAAAAGACAACATTTCTTACTTATATGTTTATGGTGAAGAAAAATGTGAACTTTAGCGAAGAAAGATGTGAACTTTAGCGAAGGAATTCGTTCAACAAGAATGTTTAATTTGCACATTGATTATGTTTTGGCCAAAGTTATTTTTTAAATAATTAATAGATTGACCAGACACTCCAAGAGATATATACAGATAACTGCTCCAGAAAACACATTATAGTAACTCAGCTTCAGAAATAAAATGAAACAAGGCAAATTTTAATGAACCATTCACAATCACAAGTCACAAGAACAACAAAAATCTAGGAGAAAATAAATAGTTTGATTATTAATTTATCGCTAAGTAAATTTCAATTATATATAAAAAAAATCAATTATATCGATAACTTCTTATGAAAGTAAAATGCGATAGAAATAGAATGCAAATACATATGAAAGAAATCCAATGCTATACGTTAAAAATAAAAGACATGAAGTGAAATATATACATTTTCTTATTAACACGACATAACTTTAATTTTTTTTTGTTTTCTCTACATACAATCTTGGAAGAAAATGGACACCAAACATAAACACGCAAACAAAACATCAAACCAACCAACAAGCAAACATCAAGCATTCACAAAACCCGGTTAATTACACTCGGATCTCTCGGGTTTCTACCGCTTCATAGGAACCGATGAACACGTCACCGTAGATAAGTCCGGCGAGTGCACCACCCACAAGTGGTTCCACCCAATAGATCCAGATTTGGGACAAGTCACCACTCACAACAGCTGGTCCGAAAGACCTTGCTGGGTTCATGGAGCCACCACTGAATGGACCAGCAGCGAGGATGTTGGCACCAACTATGAAGCCGATAGCGATTGGAGCGATGGTCCCAAGCGATCCTTTCTTTGGATCAGCTGCTGTGGCGTAAACGGTGTAGACCAAAGCAAAGGTCACTACGATCTCCATCACGATACCTTCGACCGCTCCTAAACCGGCTGCGACTCCGTGGGTCGGTACGCTCTGCAGCAAACCGGAAAACAAATCATTTTATACCCTTAAACCGTTTTGTTTTTGAAACGTAATAATATTTTTGTCATATAAACTAAACCGAGTGAAACCAAAACTTTACTATTTAATTTTTCTTACTGATCAAACCGAATTTGGTAAAACTTTTCTAGTCTAACCAAATAAACTGAAATTCATAATTTTGATTAACATAGATAATTTACTGTGTTATTGGTTTATTGATTTGTAAATCCAAATAGGATTTGAAAATCTTATTAATGATGAAATCAAGACATGAATTTTGAAATAACATGTGTTTATCTATGGATTTGAATCCTTCTATTTTTTTTTCTTTCAAATCCATTTAAAATATAATTTGAATTTTGAAATCTAAAAGCAAATGACAAAACGAATAACATAGGATTTTAACTAATATTTATAAATTATGGAACCAATATCACATGATTTTAGTTAGGATTTTAAAATCAATGATTGAATAACAAATAATTTTTATTTGAATTTCCAAATCCTTATAAATCCATGAACCAATAACCCATCATAAATTTGTTAGAAATGATTTACCAAATCAAACCGAAAGTTATGATTCAAACCAAAGGGAACCGGAAAACAACAATATATCTCTCTGGTTATTTTCCACCTAATAAACCCAACTCATAAGAGTTATCAAATCAAACCGGGAAAATATATGTTCTATATCGGTAAAAATTCTACTAAATAACGTACGTAAAGCCAACCAAAAAAATAAAAACCTAAATACGGTAACCTACAAACAGAGCCGGTCCTAGCCACAAGCTAGGGAAGCATGTGCTTGCGGCCCCGGATGTAGTTATTAATATATCGGCCCTCTTTTTTCAAAAATTCTCTTATAGCTCAACTGGTTAAATGCTTGATGGAAGAATGTGAGGTTGAGGGTTCAATTATCACAATTGTAGAAATGCTTTAACAATTTTTTTGGGAAGAATTAGGCCTTTTTTTTTTAAGCTTGTGGCCTTCAAAATGTTAGAGCCGGCACTGCCTACAAAACTGATATATATTCATGATCCAAACCGGAGAAACAAGAATAAAGCCACTCCTATGCCTACTACTATACGTACCTTTCCATTGGTAACAAAGACGAGGAGAAGACAAGCGACGATGGAGCCAAGACACTGAGCAATCCAGTAGAAGAAACCTGTGATGAGTGTTATGTTTCCGCCGATGGCAAGGCCAAGAGTCACTGTTGGGTAGTGCCGGTCCAAACATTTTAAGTGCCCTAAGCGAAAAAAATAAAAAATTATTTTGATTTAAGTGTTCTAAGCGAAAAAATATATTTTCGAGTTTACTACAAGAAAACATAGCAATTTCCGACGAACATTTCCGACGAAATGTTTAGTCGGAATTATTCCGACGGATTTCCGGGGAATTTCCGAAAAACTTTCAAGAAAATAATATTTCGTCGGAAAGTCGTCAGAAAAATAAAAACTTTTCCGACGATTAACATTTCGTCGGAAATATTTGTCGGAAACCATGGAAAATTCCGACAATCCAATGTCATTGCAAACTGCTCGGAAACTTGTCGGAAAATTTGTCGGAAAAAACTAGGTAAACACGTGATTATTCACTGCACATGTTCCGACGAAATCCCGACAACTTGATCGAAAAAATTAGTCGGAAAATTAGTCAGAAATTCTAAAGTGGTTACCTTTAATATTTCCGACGAATTTCCGACAAAATATCGTCATGAAGTTCTGTCGGAAATTCGTCGGAAATATTACAGGGTACCACTTTAGAATTTCCGACGAATTTCCGACAACACTTTCCAACGAAGTTCTGTCGGAAATTTGTCGGAAATATTAAAGGTAACCACTTTAGAATTTCCGACGAATTTCCGACAAACCTTTTCGACGACATTTTGTCGGAAGTTCGTCGGAAAT
The DNA here is from genome assembly GCF_000004255.2 of Arabidopsis lyrata subsp. lyrata. Classification (NCBI taxonomy): domain Eukaryota; kingdom Viridiplantae; phylum Streptophyta; class Magnoliopsida; order Brassicales; family Brassicaceae; genus Arabidopsis; species Arabidopsis lyrata. The sequence goes on from NW_003302554.1 coordinate 8,209,542, forward strand.
ATTAAAGGTAACCACTTTAGAATTTCTGATGAATTTCCGACAAAATGTTAGTCGGAAAAGTTTTATATATATACTAGACAACGAAAGAATCATAAACACAAGAAAATAGTTGGAAAAAAAAAACACACAGACAAGAAAATCTTGGAAAAAAAAATGTCTTCTCATAATATTTATAAAATTAGAGAGTGGATGTATAATCGTTTAGATGATGAGACCGGAGCTATGAGGCAGGAGTACAAGGAAGGTTTAATGGAATTCATGCAGTTTGCATCTAATCAAGAAATGACGCGTATCGAAGGTATTATGGCATGTCCTTGTGTCAAATGTTGTAATGATCATTTTCTTGCAAAAGACATTGTTTGGAATCATTTATATTGGGGAGGTTTTACACCAGGATATTATATATGGTTTTCTCACGGGGAGGATTTTAGATCGGGTCCTAGTAGTAGTCATGAAAGAAGAGATGAAAACGTTATAATTAGCGATGAGCATATTCACCAGGAAGAAGATAATGTAATTGGAATTGGTAGTGGTGAAAGAAGAGATGAAAACGGGACATTTGTTGATAAAAAAGCTGAGGCAATAGCTCGTCGATGTCGGGAGATGGAGAAAGAGAAACTTACACAATTGAGTCAACATGAGGACACGCCTGATGATTATCAACTCACCCAAGCAGAAAAAAACGATATTTTCCGATCGGTAACTAATAGTAATTAAAATATTATAATTTAGATAATATGTTTTATTTCCTAACAATATTTTCATTATAATAGCAAGTTGAAATTAAAAAAGGACGTAGATTTGGATTCGGTTCCATTCCGTTTGACGAAGACATGGGCGGAAGTTCGTCAGATTCACATGCACACGTGAATTGTCAAGAAAACGCAGCCGAAATGAAAGAGTTGAAGATTCAATTAAAAGATTGTAAGTTTTGGATGGATATGATGGCCCGTCTTCATCCCGACCTCGTTCCGCCTTCTCGCCAAGATCAACCCGGAAATGAAAATGAAACAAACAACATTGACAATCTATTTGATAATATATAATATTCGCGTTTGTAATAATTTTTAGTTGTTTAAGAACTTATTAATGTTTAATTATGTTTTTTATACTAGATTTGAACCCGCGGTACACCGCGGGAATATAATTTTTTTTAAAAAAATCTAAATATAATTAGTTTTGTTTATTAGTAGAGAGTATAATATAATATTTCGACTTATTTTATAAATGTACCATCCATATATCTATATTAATAGTTTTGAGTATATTAATTGTGTTTTAGGTTTAAATGGGATATTTATATATACACTTAAACGACATTTGACTTTCTTCTTCTTCTTGCCTCAGTTTAGGAGAAAGATTTTTCTTGCGGTACACCGCGGAGCTATTATTTTTTAAAAAAGATTTTTCTTCCTTAAACTTCCAAATCTAGATTTTACCCCGTGGTACACCGCGGGTTAATTTTTTTATAACTAAAAAATTATTTTGCAAAGTTTTAAGTTGTATTTGTTTTGTTAATATTGTTTATTTTGTTTAGTGTTTCTGATTTATAATTAAATTTTGATTTTTAATTCTAGGATTTCATCCATAGTATATTGTTTAATATTAATATTGATCTAAACCCGTTGCACCATATAACTCCGTCCCGTAAAATTAAACATCATTTGTTATTTTTTTTGAATAATATTTTTATCCACTACGGGTCGCAGGTTCATGCGGATAAGCCCGTAGAGAGTTGCGGGTTTGCGGGTCGACCCGCCAAAAGGGAAGCTATCTTTTGAAACCCTTTGTTTTGTTTAGAAGTTTTAAGAAAATATCCCTAAAAAATAATTTTCATTATATGAAAAAAAAAGAAGTAGAAGAAATTGTAGTATCAAATTCCCGATTTTTACATCACTCGTTACAATTAATTTTTTTTTTTGCAGATAAAAATCAGAAGTTAACTAAGTCGAGATTTTTAAAAAGATTGTGTAGAGATTTTTGGTAAATTGTTGAGAACATATTTGATTTCAAAATCTTTACTTAAATAGATAAGGAAAGATTTTGTAGAAACTTTTGTTAAATATATGAGAAATGAATTTCAATTAAAATTTTTTACTTTAATTAAACAAATCTAAATAATTAATGCTAATGGCATGTCATTGTAAATACTTCTCAACTTCAGGATTTATTTGCTAATTGTGATCCAAAAATGTATATATAGATTATTTGGTGAATTTTATTTTTTTTAATTATGTTTATTTATGTTTTTATATAATATTTGTGTTTGTTTTATTGAATTATTACAATTAAATTAAATTAATATTATTTAATTTAATTAATTACCAATAAAATATAAATATATTTTTTAATAAAATATAATATTTCGTCGGAAATTCATCGAAAAATAATAAAAAAATACGATTTGTCGGAAATTCGTCGGAAACTATTAAATATATTATTATATTATATTTTGTCGGAAATTGGTCGGAACGTTCCGACGAACTTCCGACGATTTTGGTCGAAAAATCCTCGGAATCGTACTCGATCTTGCGGCGTCGTCTCTAGTAATCTCCTCGGAATGGCGTCGCTATTCCGACGGACATTTCCGACACCTTTCTGATGGGCTTTCGACGAACATTTCCCACGATTTTCCGACAAATATTTCCGACGAATTTTCCAACAACTCATCTCGACAGAAATTTCTGACGAATTTCCAACGAATATTGTTTTCCGACCAGAGAATTCCGACAAACTGGGTGTAGTCGGAATTTGCTATGTTTTCTTGTAGTGACTATTAATTATGAGATATTAGCAGTATAAATAAACCACTAAGCTACATATTTAATCACTATGAACTTAATTTAATGATATGTATTAGTGTTTTTGTGGATTATACAATAATTTTAACGATTTATATTGAAGCTACCATTGTTTACACACTAGTTAAATTAATTCATACACCTATTTAAACAAAAATAAATGATGGACCTATATGACCATTTATATATATGCATGACTGAAACTCTAAATAAAAGAATCTTGAAGAAAAAAACCAGAAAATAACAAAATATTTACATTAAAAAGTAATAAACAAATTACATATATTGGGATGAAAGACCTATGTTAATATAATGTAATCAAGTCACGTGTGAACATTTTCTAATATTCAAGCCAAAGCCGTAAGCGGTCGCTTATGTTGCTTACCCTCAAGGCCGGCACTGCTGCTGGGTTAAGGTGACCACCAGATATATTAGCCGCAATGGAAACTCCAACGAAAAGACAAACGCGTGAGCAATCGCAATCGCTACAAGACCAGCCGGGTCCAAGGCTCCATCAGAGGTTAGTTTGTCAAACGCTATAGCAGAGCCAACACCGGCAAATATGAAGAGAAGAGTTGCGATAAACTCAGACAAGTAAGCTTTTAGAGATGATACACTGAATGAGTCACCCACACTTCCAACTTCGATCTTCACCATTTTTTGAAAAACTAGTTTTTGGTTTTGTTAACTTTTTCTATTTTATGTTATTTGGGCTTTGGATGGGCTCTTGTTTATATATAGCGAAGAGCAATTGACAAAAGGTGGGGTTGATAATGATATTACGTGGCAGAATCATTATTGGATGCCGCCCAAACTGCCTCTTATTTGATTAATGGAAGGTTAGCAATATTAAACATGTTTAGTGTCAACTATAGTGGGATTTAATAACATGTCAGGATAAGAATCTTCTGTTGGCATTTTGCTATCCCGCATTTTAAAATTAATGTTGTGTCACACCAATAATGATAATGGTCTTTGTTATTTTTGTGTTTCTTATTGGATTAGATAAGTAGGGAGGTACTAAATTATTAGTAGGGATTTTAAGTTAAATCCAATTTGCTTTTTTTTTTTTTTTTTTTTTTTTTTTTTTTTTCTGTGTGGAATTTGACTGGGAATATTTTACAAGGAAATCTAATTTTTAACTAGCTGCGATTATGACTATTCACAAAACTAACATTATACTGAATATAGATATATTTGTATAAACTTACATATTGTATTTCTAACAACAATTTGTATGCCTTCTTGAAAATTTAGATTTCATAGAAACAAACATGTAGTCGCTATGGAATATTTGGTGTACTATTTTCTTTTAAATTAATCTTCTGACGTTCAACGTTGTATTAAAATCACGAGATGTAAGGTACATCGAGTTTAAGGAAAAATGAGGTAATAGCATGTGCCATGGACATGCAAATTTTATCCTATTTAATATTTATGAATAGTTTTAATTATAGCAAAATATTTATTTTTCATAAATAAATTTGTATTTTAGTAAATATATATTTGATATATATGTACAATATAGAATAAATCTATGCATAAAACTAAATATATATATATCTATGAAAAATAAAGAGAAATTGTTAAAAATGCCCCTTTTTCAATACCCCTTTTCAAAAATGCCCTCTTTGAAAGTCCATTTTTAAGTTTGCCCTCTTTTAATTTTTAATGACCATTTTACCCTTATTTGAAACAAAATTAGGTCCACAAAATACAAAATATTTTTTGGCGGGAAAAGTGATCCCGCAATTTTCCCGCCAAAACACTTGTAAAACCTTTAAAATACCTTGTAAAATTTTCCCGTAAAAATTTTTCCCGCCAAAAAATTTTTTTGCGGGAAAAGTGATTTCGCAATTTTTTTGGCGAAATTTTTTTGGCGGGAAAATTTTTGGCAGAAAAATTTACAAGGTATTTAAAAGGTTTTACGGAGTATTTACAAGTGTTTTGTAAGGTTTTACAATGTATTTTAAAAGGTTTTACAAGTTACAAATAACTTGTAAAACCTTATAAAAAACTTGTAAAACCTTATAACTTATAAAACCTTATAAAATAGCTTGTAAAATCTTATAATATCTTATAAATACCTTATAAATACGTTGTAAAACCTTTTAAAATACATTGTAAAACCTTATAAATACCCTGTAAAAAACCTTTAAAATACCTTGTAAATTTTTCCCGCCAAAAATTTTCCCGCCAAAAATTTAACGCCAAAAAAATTGCGAAATCACTTTTCCCGCAAAAAAAGTTTTTTAGCGGGAAAATATTTTGGCGGGAAAAATTTTACGGGAAAATTTTCCAAGGTATTTTAAAGGTTTTCCAAGTTTTTACAAGTGTTTTGGCGGAAAAAATTGCGGGATCACTTTTCCCGCCAAAAAATATTTTGTATTTTGTGGACCTAATTTTGTTATATTTCCTTATATATTTGTGATATCTTTTATTAAAAGAAGGGTAATTTAGTTATTTTGTACATAAAATGGGGTATTTTTAAAAATGGACAGCCAAAGGGGGCATTTTTGAAAAGAGGTATTGAAAAAGGGGCATTTTTGTGAGTCTCCCAAAAATAAATTCAATATTTATTTGTGTTTGGCTATTGGTTTTAGAATATTAAGAACAAAATCAAAAATTTAAAAGTGTTTGACAAAAAAATCATGACAATTATGGGCTTGCAACATCAGCAAAAATAATTCAATTTTAATATATAGAGGATGATCAAAAACGTATTCAATTAGTTTTACTTTTAAATAAAGGTTTGACATTAAGTAATTCGTCTATATTAACCTACATGTGGTGCTATACAATTCATGTAAATTATACAAATTAAGCGATTAGATACTTATCCAAACTTTGATGATAATTGTAGTTGATATTCGAATAGTATTAAGTTAGAAAGGGTATTTTGTTGAATTTCGAAAGGTGATCCACAATGATGGCCGGATTATCTAAATGTTATTTTATATTGCTGAGCCAACGATTTTCACGTTATATTTAGACGAATAAAAAATATTATACGAAATTAAAACCTGACATATTTCGGTTTAGTCATCAAAAGGTTATTTACTCAATAGTTTATGTAGTGAAAAGGTTTAGGACATGGATAACATAAATTAATAATCGCATGTTCTTTTATGTAGTTAGCAGTGTAGCTGCCACGTAGCCCGGGACCGAAACCCAAATTAACATCCGAAAAAACCCGAAGATAAGCAAACCCATCCGATGGTTGAGTCAGTAGTGTTTCGTCATCATAATTAAAAGATGCACAGCCATTGAATATTTACATTTAGACTATTTACATTGGTTTTGATTTTACAACACCCAACATTCTACATCATCTTCTCTCTCTTCCAGATCATAATTCAACACCTATATAATTTTTACTCTCTACAATAGTTTTGTTTAATAAAATTACAACACCTTACCCCATAATTTTTCTTTTCATATTTTTCATTTTATTTATGTTTAAGTTTTTTGTGATTACATATTATTAATCACAGTTAATATCAAATGAATCTAAAATAAGTAAAAAAAATTTTTATAAGATAATTTTTGTTTTTATTTTATATATCATTTTATTTTATTTTGTAAATAATAAAAACGAGAAATACAAATAGTCGTTAATAAAACACATACATTGACGAGAAACTTAAAATGCAATACAATCAGCACACAACACAAGTAAGGAAATACTCATCACTTAATTGATACAATAATCTCAACTCACAAACTAATAAATCTCATTCACCACCGAACATTCCCCTCTGTGCCCATATGTGTTTGACTAGATCTGCTTGAAGTTCGTGATGTACATTTGAATCACGCAAATCAGATCTAGCACGCACATGATTTGCAAATACAGGTAGAACTTCGGTCGAGAATGGTTATTGTGTACTAGACCTACTTGCCTCAGATTGATCATAATCATTCCAATGTTAAGCATATGTCTCTCGTTCATCCTCAACAATCATATTATGCAATATGATACATGACCTCATGATGATAGCCAAATCGGTTATGTCCCACATGCGAGCTGGTTCACGAATGATTTTAAATCGAGCCTGCAACACTCCAAATTCACGTTCAATGTCCTTGCGACATCCCTCCTGACGTTGTGCAAATAACTTGTCGGGTTCACTTTGAGGCAGCCTAATCGATTTAACGAAAGTGAGAAGGATAAATACCGTCAGCTAGATAGTATGCCATATCATATGGACGTTGGTTCACGAAGAATTTGACTCTTGGAGTATTTCCCTGTTCAACATCATCGAAAACCGGTGAACGGTCTATAACATTTATATCGTTCAAGGTGCCGGGACATCCAAAAAAAGCACGCCAGATCCATAGATCATGAGATGCCACTGCTTCAAGTATAACAGTGGTGGTTCCCTTATCGCCTCGAGTAAATTGACCTTCCCACGCCGTAGGACAATTTTTCCATTCCCAGTGCATGCAATCAATACTCCCAATCATCCCCAGAAACCCTCGCATCTCACTAACACGCATAATTCTCTGCAGGTCATCTTGAGTTGGGGCTTTGAGATACTCTTGCTCATACAGTTGTATGATTCCTTTGGAAAATCTTCGCAAGCACTCCAAAGCAGTAGTACCTCCAATTTTGATGTATTCATCCACTGCGTCGGCTGCCACACCATATGCTAACATTCGCATGGCCGTAGTACATTTTGCTAATGGATATATACCTTCTTTCTTAGCTGCGTCAAATCGTTGGGTGAAGTAGTTGTCGCTGCATGATAGGTCTCCAACGATCCGAAGAAAACCATGTTTTCGCATCCGGAATCGCCGACGAAACATTGCATTGTCAAGTGTAGGTTGATTGGCAAAGTAGTCGTCAATTAGTCATTGATTTGCTGCTGCATGATCTCTCTTGAAGTATTTTCTTTTGCTACGAGGTGGATAGTCTTCTTCTATTTTGTTTCGGTGCTCTCTAAACCGGTTGATGATATACCTCTCTTCAATTTCAGACTGCTTTTGGTAAGCTTCGATATCAAAAGGATATTCTGATGGATCCATTGAGATTTTTTTTAGTAAGATGAGATTTGTGGTATTTTTACATCAATGGAAGAAAGAGTCCCTATTTATAAAAAAATAGTTAGAAGATTGGATGCGAATTGAGTGGTTGAAACCGAAAAGACACGGATAAGGATAAGATTCTCTTATTAAAAGCCAAAATTCACGGATTACATTATTAAAGCATAACATGACAATACAAATTAATAAAGGAAGAAAGTGACAAACACACATTATTAAAGCATGACGAAACAATACAAATTATTAAAGGAGATAATGACAAACAAACATTACTAAAGGAGAAAAGGACAAACACACATTATTAAAGCATGAAGTGACAAAATACAATAGCCACTTGACAACAATTAATTTCCAAATAAATCGTTGCTCAACTTCTGCAACAGCTCTTTACCCTTGTCGTCGAGATGTTCCTTTTCAGTTAGCTTGAGATACATCTTCATCTTTTTAGCCTGGGTCTTTTCTTTAATCAATTCGTTTGTCTCCCTTTGCAACATGGCTATGTTGTTCAATAGATCCAACTCTTGCGTCTTTAATTGTTTGAATTCATTCCTTTCTTCGTTGACCACTTCCAAGGCTGTGCCCTTACCTTTCTTTTTAGCCATTTTCTTAGCAGCATCCCTCCCCATTGGACGAGTACTAGATCCTACAGAGTTGGCGTCACTAGCATCACTCTCGTGGGCTCTCTTAGATCCACTGCTTCCAGAGCCAGTATTTCCTCCTACTTGACTACCATAACGTGGCTGATCACGGATTGCGAGCCACTCTTTTATATATTTGAAATTTCCATTACCAGCACTTGAATATAGTTCATGCGCTTTCGCCAAAACATCATCCTCCAACCACCCGCTTCGTTGCATGCGTTTAGCGTTATCGTAAGCGCCAACCCATTTGCCCAAGCTTTTGTTCCCGTAGTTGTAGTGATTTCTACACGAAACTCCATCGCGCGGAGTATCAAATGAGCTATGCTCATTACAGTACTCATCAATTTTACCCCAATATGAATCCCCTTTTTTGTTTCTGCCAACGACGCTATCTGTTCCATATTTTATCCACCCACTCAGTAGCACCAAATTTTGTTCAGTGGTCCATTTGGAGCTTCTCAGACGAGCAGGAGTTGAATCTTCTTCATTTGGAATGGCTTCATGAACATTGCTCATACCACCAAGAGCCATTTGTGTAGAAAATTTGGGAAATTCAGTTGCTCCAACACTTGTATTAGTTTCATTACCCATTGGAGCAGAAGAATAAGAGGATGCTTGAGATGAATACGACATCATCGATCCATGATATGGACGATAGTTTGGAACAGCTGACGGCATGAAGAAATTTGGTGGATATCCATAATTTGGTATATGTTGGGGATTGTTGGGAGATTGATTTTGAAACTGATAATTGTTTGGATTTGGATAGTTAAAAGGGTAATTAGAAGAATTTTGGGAGCTAAAATGATTATTATTAGGATCCATTTCACTAAAAAGATGGGTAAAACAATTAAAAAGAGTTTATGAAGGCTGATAGCAAAAATATAGTAAAAAAGATGGATTTTTGTGTGTGTGTCCAAATTAAGTAAAACAAGTCTCTATTTATAGAGTATGAAAAATGATGAATTTTGGTATAAAAATATTAAAATGAAATTTAATATTTTGTGACATAATTGATCTTAAATAATTGAGTGGGATAAGAAATATCTAAAATCTCAGCATCCAATAAAAACTATATACATGTTTTATCCAAATATTATCATATAATTAAAAAAATCACCCAATCAATGTCTGCCACTTGTCACCATGAGGCCCATTTCTCTCGTTTCAACCCCGTTGAATCTTTACAACTCTGTTAACTCCACCTCATCATTTATCATTTATACAACACATCATTTGAGTGAATCAACAGTTGTAATAATTATTCAACTGTTTAGAAAAGCACCATTGTATCTAGTCTTAGTGATTTGACTCTTCTTCTGAGACTTACCGGTCTTGTCTTTCCATCCTCATAATTGATGTATTAGAGTTTACTCAAATGAAATGCTTTCTCATTAATCTGAAAGTTAAACTATAAAATTGCTTATATACTACAGCTAAGATCTATACAAAATATCTTACCGACTCTGTTAACAATTCTGTTAATGACTCTGTTTTACGACTAACAGTGTTATTGAACTCTGTTAACCAACAGCTGTATTTTCTTGATACTCAAGTTTCTTCATATAGTGTAATAGCCCCCTTTAAGCTGGCACAAAAATGTTTGAAATGCCCAGCTTACTCATATTAGCTCTGAACTGGCCATGATATAATGGTTTAGTGAGTATATCTGCAACCTGGCATTCTGATCTCACATGAAGAACGTTAAGAGTACCCTCTGTAACTCTGTCTCTTACTGTGTGCATATCTCTTTCAATATGCTTTGCTCTTCCATGGAAAACCGGATTGTTTCCAATATGAATGGCTGCCTGATTATCACAATATAGAACTGTAGGTGTCTTAGGAGTAATATGCAGGTCCTCCAACAAACTCCTTATCCAAACAATTTCACAAACGGCTAAAGCGAATGGCTCTGTACTCAGACCCTGCAGAGGATCGAGATACAATTTCTTGTTTTTTCGACTTCCATGAAATAAGAGATCCACCAAGAAAAACACAGTAACCCGATACAGACCTTCTTGAATCAGGGCATGAAAGTGTTTCGTATTAATCGTAATAGAATTTTGTAACAAGATTTTTTGACCACCGTACAATATAGATCCCTCTCTATTTATATGCGAACCCTAGACTATATTTCATAAATGCAGCCATTTCCCCGCCGCAAATCGCGAACAGACGTTACTTGCAAACCGTGGAACAGACTATTAAATGCTCTGCAATCAATGTCTCTTCATTACGGCTCGAAAGATTCATTCGTTACACGCATTCGGGAATGCCCATTTCTTACAGTCCGCTAACAGTTCTCGGCCCATTTAGGATCTTGCGGCCCACTTACGATAAACCGTTTTCCCTCCGGGCTGGACATATACCAAGATCCGTCACCAACAGTTTGCCCCCAAGTTATCTGAAGTGCATAACTTTGGGGGACTTAAATGCACTATAAACTCTCCGTAGTGAAAGTAAGGGAGGTTAATCCCGCAAATCTTGGGATTTCCTCGGAAAGATTTCGACGCTTTGGGATCCTAGGGTTTTCTTTTCCCGCCCAGTCGGTCAAAACTAATCTTATAAAAACCAAAGGACCCTTTGGGTTCCACACCTACTTCATTGATAGAGATGATCTTCGTCTTTAAAAGGTAACCTTCTTCCCTTCTTCTCCTTTTATTTTTCTTAAATCGTTTTAGAGAACTAGGTTGACTCTCCTTTAGAATAGGTGTTAAGATTGCTGTTTGCTTTAGTTTTTTTAGATCTCTCGACGGTTTTTGGTCAGGAATTCTCATAGACTTCATTAGATTTTCAAGCGTGGGTCAGGAATTCTCACCGTGGGTCAGGAATTCTCACTGTCATCATCGTATCTCTTCAGATCTTATCGGTATCCTTTCGTTTCTTAGGGAAAAAGCATACGTCTGTTCGTCGGAACTCTTGGGAACCTCCAAAATTTTCTTACATTGTTCCTTAATTCATATTTCTAGATCTATGTCCTCGCCTTGAATTTCTAATAACTGTTATGGCTCTGAAGCGAGCTCAGAAAGAGGTAACCGTTATGGAAGGGCAATTTGGGAAATAGACTCCGTCCATCCTTGGCTCGTGGAAGCTAATTATAACAAGAGGAGGATGCGAAATTGATAGTAAGATTTTGCTCTTTAACAGATATCAATCCCTAATACACATGCCATTGTAGTATATTAGGTTATCAATCCAATCTCAGTGTGACTGCAAGCATTCAAGATATGAAACCAAAAGCAAATAAGTCAAGCCAATTGTGAAAGGGTTTTGTGTGTTTCTATTGATCCTAAGCAACCAATTTAACATGCAAATACCGAATTTAAAAGCAATAAAAGAGAACTAAACAGCAAGTAAACAAGAGCAAGAAGTAAACTAAAGACCAGAAACTATCATGCATAAGCTTTGGAAAAGAAACTAGCAACCTAACAATGCAGAGAAACGATCTAGGCCTAACAGGTCGAGATGGTCACAAAAGCTAACAGAAACGAGATTTAAACAAACAATAGAGATAAAGGGTCCTGAGGAATGGGGTAATCGATTATGGCAGTCTCCTTAGTCTACCTAGGTGGTTAACAAACTCAATCAAGCTATCCCTAGACAATAGATTCGAATACAAATCAATCCACTCTCGTGACAGAGATTCTCAAGCTAAATCACTTTCATACTCAATTCTCATTGAAGAAATATAACCTAGCAGGCATTATGATTCAATCTAATAAAGTCAATAAGCATTCTAAACATCCAATCTCTTGGGTTAGAGTATGCAAATCTCTGGAAAAGTTTGTTCAGACATTTCATCAAACACCTTTTGGGTGTGGAAATGTCTGAGATCAATTTCCAATTGATCAGAGAAGAAATAGCATTAAGATCTACTAAACCAGAAGGGAAATCAAGCAATTCTACACTTAACCACCTAAATATACTAAGGATTCCACACCTAATCTATCCCATCCTCAAGAACCCTAATCCACTACTCAAGAACACTGAAGAACTTCATGCATAAAAACCCAGAAAACGTTTCAAACCCAGAAATCATTAAAAAGCAAGTATGTTAATGATAAGAGGCAGATCTACAACTTTGATGAAGAAACGAAATCCAAAAACTCAAAGGATCAACAGGAAAAACGATTACAAAAACTAGGGTTTATGAGAGAAAAGAAGAATATCTGCTGGGTAAAAGTAATATCCGCTGGACAATAGCATGTACCCCTATTTATAGGAAATACTAGGTTGCCCTAATTGGCTACAGGACAAAATAGAGAGTCGGTGGAGGCCAACTCGACGTGTCGTCGAGCCTACCACGTCGAGACCATGTGATTCTCAAAGGTGGCGCCTTGATGTCCATCTCGACGTGACGTCGAGCCTGTCTGGTCGAGTCTGCTCCTAGGCTGCTTCTTGGCGTCCATCTCGACGTGACGTCGAGCCTGTCTGGTCGAGACTGCTCCCAGGCTGCTTCTTGGCGTACATCTCGACGTGACGTAGAGCCTGCAGGTCGAGACTGCTCCTGGGTGATCTTGAACGACTTCATTCCTCTCCAATTCGATCCCAAGTCTAGCTCCAAGGTCGTGTTGTTCCTCCTTGCTCCATTAAGTCCCAAATAAGCTCCAAAGTACCTAAAACTCATCCAATATGCAACATGCTATGCCATGCAATGCAAATCGTACTAAGTGATGAAAATCTTATGAAAAAGGACTATTAATGCAGTGAAACAGAGAGGAAACTAAGCTAAATGCATAAGAAATGTGTGCTAAAAAGAGGTAAAATACAGAGATATCAACTCCCCCAAACTTAGCTCTTGCTTGCCCTCAAGCAAACAAATAGAACCAAGCTGGAGAAGAGGTTTGAAAGTGGAGACTCAGAACCAAAACATGCATATAGAGTAAGTGAATTCAATGTCCAGGTTGCTAATTATAGAATGCAAGGTTGACTGATCCTTACTTAAAAACATTAGCCATCTCCTTCACATCTCAACCTAACCTCTGCCTTAATCAAATCAAGCATTCAAATCTGCACATTCCCTTTAACATTTATTAAGTGGGAACCGTGAATCATACTATGCAATGGATATGAACACATTTGGCTAAAGGGTAAAGGTTTTAAAGACAAAGATGGTCCCTTAAAGTTCTGGTTTAAATCGCAACAGGGGATCTCTCAAGAATGATTGAGCTTTAGTAGAATGCTAAAGGTAAGTATCAAGTTATGCATACAAGGATAAGACCCCATCTACCCAGAATATAATCAATATCAACCCAAATAGAGGTCCTATTTCTAATCCCAGAATCATGAACTTAACTCTACCCTTTTTGCATTCAAAGCATTTACAGACTTTACTCAAATCATCCCTTTTCTTTTCTTTGCTTTCTATCCTAGGAGAAGCTTTCTTACTGCTTTGTCTAGCGGATCAGGTTTCTTTAACAACTAGGGTTCCCTTTTCTTTCTTCTTATAAACACAAGGCTTTTGCCCAAACTCTTTAAGCTATTTATAGAACCCTTTTTCCTTTACTTTAGCACACCCAAATCCTTTACTAGACTTCTCTTACTTTAGCTACTTCTCCTTAGGACTCTTTTCCCTTTTCTTTTCTTTCAATGATGAACACAACCTTTTCTTTCTTTTAAACACAACCCAAACCCAGAATTAAGCACCCACCTAGTCCTATCTGGTCCAGATAACGTGAACCAGAACTACATGAGATACTATCCTTGTCGTTACAGACCTAACACTTTCTACCAAGCTCAATCAGAATAAGGCCTCACATTCACACACAAATGATACATGGCTTGAAAGAAGGTTAAGGCTAAGGGTGGGGAATAACTGCTCCAAAGATGGGAGTCAGCTACTTGGACTAGCAAGAGTGATCAAAAGGTAAAAGAAAGTCCAAGTATTTTAAGGTATCCATGAGTTCATAGCACAATGCACAGCATGATAATTATAAGTCAAAATTCAAGTTCAAATAGATAGGGAATGGCATCAGATCAAAGCGAGATTCGACTAAAAACAAGAAAGTTAAGCGTTGAATTCAAAAGATGGTGCGGTCTTACTTCAAGTTCAGTCGATTATGCATTAGAGAACTAACAACCAGGGCACTGAGTTCTACTTAGTGAATAGGCATATTTACAAGGTTATAATCATCATAATCTCCAATGCAAATGCATGATGCAACAGCCCTAAGTGAAAGCATACTAAAACAATCCTAAAATGACAATGCAAGCTATATGAACACTCTGTTTTTATGAAATCATTTTCGAAAAATTTCAAATTTTTTTATGGTTTTTCTATGCCTTAGATGCAATGATGCAAAATTTGAAATAAGAAAACAAAACACAATGTCAAATACTCCCTGAGCCCTCCCCCAAACTTAAATTACACAGTCCTCTGTGTAACAAGCATTTGGAAGAGAGTACTCAGGGCAAACCAACAGAGACACAAAATGAAATGCGGTATATACAAATGTGAATTGGAGTTGTTACCTCATGGATGGGTGAAGAAGGAGGTGATTGACCTGGTACTGGTGGGCTTCATGGGCTAACTCGACGTTGGGTCGAGCTAGTACGTCGAGTAGGCTTCATTTTTCTGCTTGGAGTCATTCCAAGGGGCAAGCTCGACTTGTAGTCGAGTAGGGCACATCGAGACAAGGCAACTCATTCTGTTTTGCCCCTTGGCTTCCTTAAAACGCTTTATCCTGAGACACTTAAGCAAAAACATCAAAAATAACAAGGAAATAACTAATATTCACAAGGATAGACATGGAACTTCCTCCCAAGTGAGCTTGTTTAAAGTCTTTAGCTTGACTTCTCACAGTGAATAAGCTTAGGGTGGATTGTAAAGAGCAAATGAGGTCTCATCTGTTCTGCAGGTGGATGAATCATCTGGCTTAGCAGGCTCTCTTGACAAATCTGCAGTTGAGTACTCAATGGCCCTTTTCTCATAGTAAGCTTCTTGTTGATCAACTGGATAGTCTTCTGCTATAGACCATTCTGAAGTGAATTCACTCCCCTTTGCGCTGACCAGAGTAGACGCTTCATCATTTGGGATGTCCTTGATTTGGAGTGGTACTTGGTTGGCTATCCCATGGAGCTTCTTGATTTGATCCTTCAGCTCTCTCACAGTGCCTGTTAGCTCCCTTATGGCTTTATCCTGCCATTTGGACCTCTCCTTGAGTTCTAACCAGCCATCTGGAGCAGAATTGCTAGACTCTAGCAGCTTATCACGATGTTTGGTCGAGCTAGAGTTCTCCAGACGAGTTGTAGGCTTGCTCAAATGTATACTCGAGTCAGCTGGTTGAGCATGTGTTGAGCTTGCTTCATATGTTGTCTTAACCACTGTTTTTGACCCAATCAAGCCTTTTAAGACCTCTGACCCTGCTACTTCCTTGTGTGATTCTAATGACTTACTACAGCTCAAGGTTTCAGTGAGAAGATATCCTGCTTCACCACTCTTAGTCAAAGAAGTTTGCTGGTGATCTTCCTCAGCAACCTCCTCTAGCTGTTCATCAGCTAGGCAATCCATTACCTTAACTACGAAGGTCTGTCCTTCAATTGTTGGCTTCCTCGTGGCATCATTGATGTCAAACTTCATTGTGAAATCATTTCCCAGATTAAGATCAATCTTCCCATTCTTAACATCAATGACAGCTCCAGCAGTGGCTAAGAAGGGCCTTCCTAAGATTAAAGGATCTTTTGGTTCATCCATTTCTAGCACTATGAAGTCTGTAGGGATTTCAGTATTTCCAATCTTAATAGGCAAATCTTCTAATAACCCATGAGGAAATCTGACAGACTCATCAGCCAAGATCAAGGAGATGTTGCAAGGTTTATACTTGCTGAAACCCAGTCTCTTGGCCACGGAGAGAGGCATGAGACTTTTAAAAGCACCTAGATCGCATAGGCAGTTACTGAAGGCTAAAGTGCCTAGAGAGCAGGGTAGAGTAAACGAACCAGGATCTCCCAATTTCTTGGGAATAACCTTCGTTTGGATGATTTCACTACACTCATGACTCTCCATCCCTTGCACTTCCTTAATTCTCTCCATTACCATGTCTTTGAAGTACTTGTGAGAATCCGGAATCAGCATGAAAGCATCAATGAGAGGCATCCTCAATTCAATCTCCTTGATGTGTTCAGCAAACATGGCTCTGTACTTCTCAATGATATCCCTCTTGAATCTTCCTGGGAATGGTATTTTGGGCTTGTAGGGTGGTGGGATAAAAGCTTTCTTCTTACTCTTATCAACAGTTGGTTTTTCGATTTGGTGACTCTTAGCTTGATCCCTAGGTAAAGTCTCTTGGTTTAGCTTAGTGGTGTCTTCTACTTGAGTTTCATGCTGAATGAAATCCTCCCCCTCTTGAATCTCACTGTCCTCAGTGACAGGAGCTATGCTAGGTCGAGTTTGCAGCTCTCGACCACTGCGAAGGTGAATAGCATTAACATGACCTTTCTGATGCTGAATAGCTTTCCCTGGCAGTTGCCCTAGATTCTGAGGCGCAGAAGTAGAAGCAATTTTGCTCTCCACGTACTTCAACCTGGAGTTTAGAGCCTCAAACTTGATATTGACATGTAGATCATTGTAGGAGTAGTCAACTTTATTTTGAATCTCAGCCATCTTCTTATCACCAGCTGCTTGACCTTGTAGAATCTGCTGAAGCATTTGTTTCATCTCTTGATCTTGGGCAGGTGGAGCTTGCTGGGTTTGCTGTGCAAAACCGGGTGGTGGGTTATGTTGTTGATAACCTCCACTAAACTGTTGCTTTGGTGCAAACCCTTGATTGTATGGTATGAAAGGCTTGGACTGATTCTGTTGTTGCTGAGGGTAAACCTGATCTTGAGGGTTTGCAACATTCGTGCTCCGGTAAGATAGATTAGGATGAGCAGGCATGTAGGGGTTGTAGCCCTTGTTGTAGCCACCTTGGTTCTGAATGTAGCTGACCTCTGCAGCCTGAGTATTCTCCCCCTCTTGGATTTGATAGTGCTCTTCTTCAGTGATATAGTGGACTGGCTTCTGTTGAGTAAGCAGTAATTTATCCAGCTTGTCGTTGAGAGCATGAATCATCTCTTTAGTATGCTTTGCATCCGGATCTCCAATACCTCTGTTGGAGCGATCAAAATCTTCATTATAATTACCGTCGGACTGAGCTAAGTTCTCAACCAATTCCCAACCTTCTTCAACATCCTTATTCAAGAAATTCCCATTTGAAGCAGTGTCCAAGACCATTCTGAACTTGGGCAGAGCTCCTCTGTAGAGTGTACTGAGCAAAGAAGCTTTCTTGAAACCGTGATGTGGACATTGTGTAGTGTAGCCTTTGAATCTCTCCCAGGCTTCACAAAAGGATTCAGACTGTTTCTGGGTGAAACTGGAGATTTCATTCCTTAGCCTTGCAGTTCTTGAATTTGAGAAGAACTTTGTCAAGAAGGCCGTCTTACAATCGTCCCAAGATGTTATGGAGTCAGGAGGTAGTGTCTTCTCCCATTGGTGTGCTTTGTCTCCCAACGAGAAGGGAAACAGACGCAGTTCGAAACCATCTTCACTAACACCATTTATCTTGGTGAGGCTGCAGAGCCTGTCAAAGTTATCCAAGTGGTCTAAGGGATCCTCCATAGGCAACCCATGAAACTTGTTTCCTTGTATCATTGAGATCAATCCACTCTTGATCTCGAAATTGTTGTTCTGGACAGGAGGTGGAACTATGCCCTGTCTCTGTTGATGGTTTCTTGGTGCATCCCCAGCACCAATGTTCCTTGGTATCCCAACTCCTTGATTGTCTTGTTCTTGTGGTTCCATGGCTACTGGATTGTGCAGTTCACAACCGTCTCTGGCTCTACGTTCTTTCAACTCACGAGCTAACTGGTTGATGTTGTCTTTGTAGCTGATGAGGTTGCTGGAGCCTTTAGAACGAGTTTGCATACAAAGTGGTTAGTCTCGATGTGGCAGTCTCGACGTGAGGTCGAGATGGTCCCTAACAATGCAGAGTGGCAGATTCGATGTGGCAGTCTCGACGTGTCGTCGAGATGGTACCTGGAGCACAAAAACAAGCAAATGAAATGAAGAGTTAGTAACCAAGGTAAAGAAAGAACTTGATCTTAAACGTTTCTGAAATCTTAAATGGAACAATGCAACACACGACTGGCAACGGCGCCAAATTGATAGTAAGATTTTGCTCTCTAACAGATATCAATCCCTAATACACATGCCATTGTAGTATATTAGGTTATCAATCCAATCTCAGTGTGACTGCAAGCATTCAAGATATGAAACAGAAAGCAAATAAGTCAAGCCAATTGTGAAAGGGTTTTGTGCGTTTCTATTGATCCTAAGCAACCAATTTAACATGCAAATACCGAATTTAAAAGCAATAAAAGAGAACTAAACAGCAAGTAAACAAGAGCAAGAAGTAAACTAAAGACCAGAAACTATCATGCATAAGCTTTGGAAAAGAAACTAGCAACCTAACAATGCAGAGAAACGATCTAGGCCTAACAGGTCGAGATGGTCACAAAAGCTAACAGAAACGAGATTTAAACAAACAATAGAGATAAAGGGTCCTGAGGAATGGGGTAATCGATTATGGCAGTCTCCTTAGTCTACCTAGGTGGTTAACAAACTCAATCAAGCTATCCCTAGACAATAGATTCGAATACAAATCAATACACTCTCGTGACAGAGATTCTCAAGCTAAATCACTTTCATACTCAATTCTCATTGAAGAAATATAACCTATCAGGCATTATGATTCAATCTAATAAAGTCAATAAGCATTCTAAACATCCAATCTCTTGGGTTAGAGTATGCAAATCTCTGGAAAAGTTTGTTCAGACATTTCATCAAACACCTTTTGGGTGTGGAAATGTCTGAGATCAATTTCCAATTGATCAGAGAAGAAATAGCATTAAGATCTACTAAACCAGAAGGGAAATCAAGCAATTCTACACTTAACCACCTAAATATACTAAGGATTCCACACCTAATCTATCCCATCCTCAAGAACCCTAATCCACTACTCAAGAACACTGAAGAACTTCATGCATAAAAACCCAGAAAACGTTTCAAACCCAGAAATCATTAAAAAGCAAGTATGTTATAGATAAGAGGCAGATCTACAACTTTGATGAAGAAACGAAATCCAAAAACTCAAAGGATCAACAGGAAAAACGATTACAAAAACTAGGGTTTATGAGAGAAAAGAAGAATATCTTCTGGGTAAAAGGAATATCCGCTGGACAATAGCATGTACCCCTATTTATAGGAAATACTAGGTTACCCTAATTGGCTACAGGACAAAATAGAGAATCGGTGGAGGCCAACTCGACGTGTCGTCGAGCCTACCATGTCGAGACCATGTGATTCTCAAAGGTGGCGCCTTGATGTCCATCTCGACGTGACGTCGAGCCTGTCTGGTCGAGTCTGCTCCTAGGCTGCTTCTTGGCGTCCATCTCGACGTGACGTCGAGCCTGTCTGGTCGAGACTGCTCCCAGGCTGCTTCTTGGCGTCCATCTCGACGTGACGTCGAGCCTGTCTGGTCGAGACTGCTCCCAGGTGATCTTGAACGACTTCGTTCCTCTCCAATTCGATCCCAAGTCTAGCTCCAAGGTCGTGTTGTTCCTCCTTGCTCCATTAAGTCCCAAATAAGCTCCAAAGTACCTAAAACTCATCCAATATGCAACATGCTATGCCATGCAATGCAAATCGTACTAAGTGATGAAAATCTTATGAAAAGGACTATTAATGCAGTGAAACAGAAAGGAAACTAAGCTAAATGCATAAGAAATGTGTGCTAAAAAGAGGTAAAATACAGAGATATCAGAAATCCCAAAAGAAGTACTTCCCCTTCCTGGATCTGCTTATCGAGCTCGGAGTTTCTCTTCCCAAGTTGTGCCCAAATGTTATCTATATTGTTTTATGCCGTCAAACTTCAGCCGAAGAAAGCGGCTACCTTCTATCTCTTGCCGACCTTTATTATTTGTACACGATGGAGAGGAAACCAACAAAAGGAACCTTTTATCTCGGACCTTGGAAACAGTTCAAAGTTTTTGACAATTTCCTAGATAAAGACGAACAATGGAGGAAGGAACAATGGTGAATGTACATGCTACTTGGTTTTGGACGGGAACGCTCGCAATAGTAGTTAGAAATAAGGGAAGACCAGAAATTCCTTTATAACTGCATTTATGATTTCTTCTATGCGGACTGACTTGGGTTTTACACTTTCTCTTGCAGTTAAGTTCAAGCAAGGTTCGCGTCCCATACTTTTTCCCAACACTTAGTCGCCTTCTATAACAATCAGATTGCCTAAGACTCCTTCACTTGTGAAAGAATCAGGAGATCGGGAAAATGAATCCGCTCGAGGATAGACCTAGTTGTTGCATCACCTCTTCCCCACCCTCTCCTACCGCAAGCAGACATGTTTCCACCATTGTGCCACGAAAAAAAGAATCTAGAAAAAGAGAGAGCTCGGAGAGCCAAGGAGAGGAGCAACACAAAGCAGCGATGTATCAAGCTCTCAAAGAGAATAAGGGTAAAACACTATCAACCAAAGGGAAAACTTCGAGCCCATCTCGCTCTTCGGATATATCAAGAACTCTGGATCCGAAGAATTTAGATGGGGGATCCTCTGGTATAAACCTACGAGATCGGGTAAAGAAAAACCTAATGAATCATCCAGGAAATCCCATCCTCTGACCCAAGATATGAAGATAAAAGCTTTGGATACGGATCTACCATCCTTTCATCGCTCATCCCGTCCCCGTCTGCCTGAACTGAGCGAGAAGTGTCCTCTACTGGAGGTGGGTCGCCTCGGGTCAAATCCATGGTTGAAAATAAAGAATCTTCTCGTGGTATCGTAATTCGTGCTCTGAGGGAAAGTGGTTCGAAAGACAGCAATAACCGCGAGGCTCCATTACCCACATATCTCGAACTGTGAATTATAGTTTTGATGGCCCCGAATTTATCCATTGACCCAAATGAATCAGGTACTTCTCCAATGTCTCTTGCTGATATGATGAGAAAATTTGTCCGCCCAGGGTCGGTAATCCACCTCCCCCCCCATTCAGCAAGCTCAAGGACATCAATTGAGAAAGTTACTTCCGCTTTGCCGGCAAACATGGAAAGTTAATAAGATCCCGGTTTACTTTCTTCTTGTCACCGCAAGTCATGAGGACTAGATTGCGAACTCCCATTCTAGGAAAATTAATTCATTGCAGGGTCGAATTGCTGACCTGGAGAAGGAGGTTCGAGAGCACAAGATCATCGAGGAAAAGAACGCGAGAGCAGTCAACAAGGCGAATCATATCAGGGATATGACGAAGGAGGCGGAGGCTGGCTACAACGAGCTAGAGGTTACAAATCTGGACTTGTTCAAGAAGCTTTAGGGTAAGAATATGTACTTATAGGCTGGAAGAGTGCGAGGCCCAATGCAAGCTTATCGAAGAGAGGCGCGGCGAGGATATCAAAGCCGCGAAGAAAAAGGAAAAAGTGGCTTTTCGCGAGCACTTTTTAGTACGAGACTTTCCTCAACGAAGTAAGCAAAGTCGAGCCCGCCGCCCTATGGGCTGCAGAGACGAAAGCCAACTACGAGCTTCTCAAAGAGATCAAGAGTGGGGAAATCATTGATACTGATCAGGAGCTCAGAATTGTCATGAGAGACGAAGAAAAAACAGCCCAAAAGGTTGCCGAGGTGAGTACGCTAAAAGTCGTCTCTCTTGAATGTGCTCATCTTCAGGTTGACATTAGTCACGTGCAAGAGAAGGATGCAACTCTTCCCAAAGAAGAATTGGTTATCGGCGAGTCCAGGACTAATCGAATCACTCTGAATGGACATGAGATCGCTGCGATGTGGTCCGTTGATGTGGAAAAGGAACCCGAAGCATAGGAATAATATAGATCGCTGCGATGTGGTCAAGGATGATGTAGTTCAATTTACAAAGATATTGAAAAATGCGTTTAAATGTAAAATCTCTTGAGACGAATAGAAGTCCACGACATGCGCACTGTTGAACCGAACCGATTTGTTCAAACCGAACCGAACCGAAATTTGGACAAATCGGTTCGGTTTCTTTAATTTGAGTAAACCGATCGGACTGAGTTTGAATTAGGTTCGGTTAACCGAGAATTTCGGTTCGGTTAATCCAAACCGAACGGTTAACCGAACAACAAAAAAACCCTAGCCTCTTAATAGCCCTAGCCGCCGTTCTTCCCTTCCACTTCCTCATCTTCCATTACTCTTCTTCGATTCATGACCATCACTTTCTTCTTCTTCTATTCATCATCTTCCTTCTTATTTCTTCCTTTTCGATTCTTGACCATTATCTTGTTCTTTTTCTCCTTCTTCTTCTTATTCCTTCTTCCTCTTCGATTCATAACCACCATCATCTTCTTCTTCTTCTCTTATTCATCATCCTTCATCATCATCTTCTTCTTCTTCTATACCGTGAGCTCCGCCTTTCAGATCTTGCCGTCGGTGTCTTCGGGATTCATCGGACGCTCGTCGGTGAATTGTGACCAGAGGAGATGAAGCTCATTTGTGTTCTTCTTCTTCGTGAATGACAAAGCTTTTGTTTTTTTTTTGTTAACAGGCCATTGTCTTTTCTGAACAAAAAAGCCTATTTTTCAAAATTGTTTTGGCCCAAAATTCAGAACCGAATAACCGAATTGAAATAACCGAATAAACCATGTCCGAACCGAACCGAACCAAATTATTAGTCGGTTCGATTCGGAATAGGTTTCATATTCCAAAAAAACCGAAAAACCGACTGACCGAAACCGAAAAACCCGAACGGTTCAAATTCCCAGCCCTAGTATACACAATTTTGGACCACTTGGGTAATCTGGTACGACCTTCTGAAAGACCCCAACCCGGACTCCCTAAGCCCGGAGAGGTTCTTCCCGAACGGATCACTAAGTGGTCCGATCCTTAGCCAAATTTTAGGGTTCATTCCTTAAGTCAATCCGTTTCATATTATTCCGCGATTCATTATTTAGAGTCATTATGCAACCTTAGAGTAAAACAAACGATCGGATACTTTATTAGATAAGTAAAGGATTCGATACAACTTATGAGTTTGCATATAAGCTATTACAAGTCATATAATCGATCCTATTCTACCCGATTCACCACCACCCATCTTCCCGACCATGAGTCTCTCGCGCCTAAGCCATATCCTTCCCACGATCACCATCCTTCCCTGAAACCAACAAGACATAAGTACACGTCTTTTACTTAGTGGATGCAAGTCCATGCAACGCACTATACGTTCTTATAATCCTTTGGTCCGGAAAACGGATCGGAGAGAGGAAGTAAGCGCATCAGTTCGGCCTAGAACCGGTAGATCCTTGCGGATCCGCCGATTCCTTGCCGAGCCGCCTCCCCGTCTCAACCAAACCGTTACTCCTCCCAAAGTATGCACGATATGAATATGCTCATGAATGACTAGGCCGATCAACGAACTAATCAAGCAACCCACAATATCCTAGCCCTTATACCATCCGCACGTCCAGAGATCGTAATCTCCGAGGCATTACCACGGCTTTACACCCACCTTGACTACACGGATTCGATCGGTGAATGATCCGTGTTGCCTCTCTTGATCGCCGATAGAACGCTCGGCTCCGCAAACTCTCCTTTTAACCGTATTCCTCTCGGCAAATGCCTTAGAGTTTCCTCTGGATTTTTAGGTGTTTGAGCGTGTCCGAAAAATGAAGGAATCGCCTTCTATTTATAGTGTTTACGGATAAAACCGTTTTTCCCAAAGGTGCCCGTTCGGTGGGAACGCTTGTTCGCATATATTCGTTGAAACCGCTCATTCATGCATGTTTGAGTAACCGTTCGTCCGTGTCTGTTCGGCCAACGTACGTAACCGTCAACCCAACCGCCTTACTACCTTCCCACCCGACCAGCTGACCTAGCTAGACTGTCACTCGACCAGCTGACCTTCACTCCGTCCAGCTTAGGTGAGCTACCAATCAGCTGGTCCAGCTAGTCGAGCTGGTTAGCTCAACACTTCTAGCTCGTTTCAGCTTGTTAAGCACTTGGGAAGCCATTCTATCCGCTTCCCTTAGACTTAGCCCGAGGTTTCCACACTTCCCTCGAACCAAGTCTTCCCCGGCGATCCTATTGAGGATCGCGGGTGTTACAAGTCTCCCCCCCTTGAATGGGATTCGTCCCCGAATCCGACTTAAGTGGATCTTCATCCATCTCCTTAAACCACTTAGGAAAATCGGCCTTCATCTTATTCTCCGTTTCCCAAGTAGATTCTTCGCGGCCACCGCAATCCCACAAAACTTTTATCATGGTTATCCATTTCCTCCGAGTTCCCTTCTCCATTCGATCCATGATTCGAATTGGTCTTGCTTTCACCGTTAGGTTTTCTTTTAACAAGGAAGGAATATCTTCGACACGCTCCTCGTGTTCGCTTAGACATTTCCGAAGTTGTGATACATGGAAGACCTTGTGGAATGCATCCAACTTTGGTGGTAGTTGGAGTTTGTACGCCACAGCCCCTACCCTTTCGATCACCTTGTATGGACCAACGTACCTTGGACTCAATTTCTTCCTTTTAGTAAATCGCCCTTTTCCCTTATAAGTCACCGCCTTAAGATATACCAAATCTGCCACTTGGAACTCCAACTCTTTTCGACGCTTATCCGCATAACTTTTTTGTCGGTTTTAGGCTTCCTTTAGTTTTATCTTAAGGAACTTCATCTTTTCGGTGGTTTCATCCACAATCTTCGGACCGAACAGCATACGTTCGCCCACCGGTGTCCAACATAGCGGCGTCCGACATGCTCGGCCGTACAACGCTTCGTAAGGCGACATACCAATACTAGCTTGATAGCTATTATTGTACGCGAACTCCACCAACCTTAAGTACTTTTCCCAATTCCCACCCCAATCCAAGACGCATGCACGTAACATGTCCTCAAGGGTTTGAATCGTTTGCTCGGATTGTCCGTCCGTTTGTGGATGGTAAGCTGTGCTCAAGTTCACCCGCGTCCCCAAGGCTTTTTGGAAAGCCTTCCAGAAATGCGACGTGAAACGTGTATCCCGATCCGACACAATGCTTACCGGAACCCCATGTAACCGGACTATCTCGTCTATGTACGTTGCTGCGATCTCCTCGGCTCCATCCGTTTTTGAAATTGCCATAAAATGCGCGGACTTTGTTAGTCTGTCCACCACAACCCAAACCGCATTGTGTTTAGACTTGATCCCCATAGGTAACCCGGTAACAAAGTCCATTGTTACATAGTCCCACTTCCATTCCGGCATAGGTAGATTTTGCACCAATCCACTCGGAACTTGGTGTTCCGCCTTGACTAGTTGGCACGTCGAACACTTAGCAACCCATGCCGCTATGTCCTTCTTCATTCCAACCCAATGGTAGTATCGTTTCAAGTCTCGGTACATTTTACTCGATCCGGGGTGGATCGAGAACTTCGATTGGTGCGCCTCTTTGAGGATTTCTTCCTTCAACTCCTTATCGTTTGGCACGCATACCCGACCATTCACCACAATCGTACCATTATTAGACGTTTGGTATTCCGTCTTATCGTTCCTTGCCCAATCGTTTATCTCCTTGTCTTTCTCTTGAGCCAAACGAATTCTACTAAGTAGATCGGTTTGATCGGCCGCACCTAATCCTAATGGCTCATAATCCTTAGACAATGCATTTAAATGCAAAGTTCCCATCATGTTGACCAAAGCCTCTTGGTTTTTCTCCGCTTCTACTTCAAAACGTCTCCTACTTAAGGCGTCCGCAACTTGATTTGCTTCCCCCGGGTGATATGCAATATCTAAGTCGTAATCCGCCACGAATTCCATCCACCTTCTTTGCCTTAGATTTAACTCCGGCTGGGTGAATATGTACTTAAGACTCTTGTGGTCGGTGAAGATTTGGACTTTAGCTCCGTAAAGATACGATCGCCAAATCTTCAAGGCAAACACCACCGCCGCCATTTCCAAGTCATGCGTAGGATAATTTCCTTCGTGTTTACGCAATTGCCTTGAAGCATAAGCGATGACACTACCATTTTGCATCAATACGCATCCTAGTCCCGTGATCGATGCATCCGTATAGACCATGTAGGGTTCACCTTCTTCCGGTAGCACCAATACCGGAGCGCTTGTTAGCATAGCCTTCAATTCCGAGAAACTTTTCTCACATTCCTCCGACCATTGAAACTTTGTACCCTTTCCGGTTAGCCGGGTCATCGGTTGCGACATACTCGCAAAGCCCTTAACGAACCTTCGGTAATATCCCGCCAACCCGAGGAAACTTC
Organism: Arabidopsis lyrata subsp. lyrata; assembly: GCF_000004255.2. Classification (NCBI taxonomy): domain Eukaryota; kingdom Viridiplantae; phylum Streptophyta; class Magnoliopsida; order Brassicales; family Brassicaceae; genus Arabidopsis; species Arabidopsis lyrata. The sequence continues at coordinate 8,236,298 of NW_003302554.1, forward strand.
TTATCTCAGTGGCATTCTTCGGTCGTGGCCAATCCTTAATAGATTTTATCTTCTCCGGATCGACGGACACTCCTTTATCCGAAATAATATGTCCGAGGAATCCAATACTCCTTTGCCAAAACGAGCACTTGCTTAATTTTGTATATAACTCGTGCTTTCTCAACCGTTCTAACACCGCCCTTAGATGATCTTGATGGGTTTCCCAATCCTTAGAATAAACAAGAATATCATCGATGAAGATGATCACAAACTCGTCTAAAAATTCCTAGAAAACACCATTCATCATCTTCATAAAGGCTGCCGGTGCATTGGTTAGTTCAAATGGCATGACCACAAATTCGTAATGGCCATACCTTGTCCAAAACGCCGTTTTCCGAATATCCAGCGGATCTATCGGAATTTGGTGGTATCCCGAGGCCAAGTCTATCTTTGAAAACCACTTGGCACCTCGAAGTTGATCCAACAACTCATCTATTCAATCCCCGATAGTCAATGCATAGCCTAAAGCTACCATCCTTTTTCTTTACGAACAAGACCGGTGCACCCCATGGTGAACTACTCGGTCTAATGAATCCTTTATCCAACAACTCTTCCAATTGTTTCTTTAGCTCCGCCATTTCCGCCGGTGCCATCCGGTACGGAGCTTTAGATATAGGAGTTGTTCCTGGTTCGAGTTCAATAGTGAATGGATCGGACCGGTCCGGTGGTAAACCACTCACGGCCTCAAACACATCCGAGAACTCGTTTGCGATCGGAATGTCTTTCAACTCCGCACTCACCCCAACTTCGTGGGTTGTGATTGTGGCTATGTATGCCTCACTCCCTTTCTCTAGCATCCTTTCCGCTTGGATTGCCGAGATTACCAAACTTCCCGAAGTTGTCCTTATTCCTTGGAATTTTAACATTCCTTCCTCCCTCTCGAATTGAATCCGTCCTCGATGACAATCAATATGTGCCTTATACTTTCCCAACCAATCCATACCCAAGATAACATCGTGTTTCTTGAGTTGAACAACGATTAGGTCCGTAGGCATATTGACACCGTTAACTACAACCGAGATGTCCCGAACAATACCGGACGGGTACATTGCTTGTCCGCCGGCTGCTCTAACCATTCCATATTCGGTGTTCCGTTCTTTAATGAACCCACCCTTTTTAACCATCTCGGAACTCACAAAACAATGTGTAGCTCCGGAATCAAATAAAGTGTGTGTTTCCACATCACCTATACTCAAGGTCCCTACACATTTCCCTATAGTGCTAAGTACCAAATCCGTTTATGCACGATGAAATGCAATGCACGAATTAAAATAAAAAGCACAAAGGCTTACCAGTGATCGCCCTGAAGTTCCCAGCGTTGTTAGCTTCCTCCGACAATTCGTAAACGCGCAGTGCTATAGCCTGCCTCTTGGGCGGAGGCGGTAACCCATTTCCGCTACGGTTTACCCTTTGTCCAGCTTGTCTTTCCGCTTCCAGCTTTGGACATTCTCTCTTGAAGTGTCCCGCTTTCCCACAGTAGAAGCAAGTCCTTTGCTCATTCACACTCTCTTTCGGAGTTCCTTGTTTAATCCGTGGACAGTTTTGAATACTATGATCCTTACTCCCACAACGCACACATGCACCAACAGCCCTCCAGCAAGTTCCGCTGTGATTCTTCCCACAAGTAGCGCACTCTCCGCTCTTAGTATCCGATTTGGTGTCCTCCACCTTATCAAATTTCCTCTTCTTGTCCATCGGTCTCGTTGGCTGCGAAGGACGCGACGAAAACTTCTCCGGATTCATCCGTTTCTCCTCCTGAAGCCCAGCTTCGATCATGGCTGCCCTCTCAACCAATTCGGACACCGAAGTAAAGGTTCAAATCAAGCAATGGTTACGGATCTCGATCCTTAGTCCTCGGATGAAACGACGAACTTGAGCTTGTTCATCCTCGAGTTCTCTCCCCACATATCGCCTAAGACGATTGAACTCTTCGTCATACTCGCGCACCGTTCGGTTCCCTTGAACCAAATCCAAGTAGGCGCACTCGAGTCTGTCCCAAGCCTCCGGTGGAAAGAACTTCTTGTTGAATTCTTCCTCAAAATCCGCGAAGGATTGGATTTGATCACCTTTCCGTTTCTCGACGGTTAGCCACCAGTTATGTGCATCGCCCTCCAAGAAGTGGATTGCAATGTCCTTCCGGTAATCCTCCGGGCATCGAGTGGAGTTAAAGTTTCTTTTGAGCCGAGTCCTCCACTCATCCGCCACGATCGGGTCGGAACTCCCCGTGAAATGCTTTGTTCCCAACTTCGAGACATGCGCGAGTAAACTTAAGTAGTCTCCCCGCTTCCTTGAAGAGTTCGTAGGCAGATTGACTTCAACAGTCTCCACATCTACGTCTGCATCCGCGTCCGTTTTGTTCTCCTTCACTAGTACCACAGGATCCGGTACGAGTGCCTTAGTCAATGCGGCCATTTGTGCCATCATTGCCTTCATCGTATCCCATTGTTCTTGGGCCGATGGAAGTGTATTCGGTGCCTCTTTTTCCTCCGTTGCATCACTACTCTCCGGAGTTTTGTGAACCGGAAGTTTCTGTCCAGCCTCAGGTCCGGCCGGGTTTATTCCATCCATCGTTGCTTCGACCCTTGTTTTCTCAGTGACCCGCGTCTCCTCGGCGGTCAAGGTCTCCTCAACGACGTCCTTATCCTTCTTACTCTTTCCCTTCTTGTCTTTCTTACCCATTTGCGAAAACTCACAAGTTAGTCATATAACTCAAAGTAATCGTTTAGAGAGAAAGAACATCTACCGCGAGATCTCATTAAGCCGATGAGTGGTGATCCCCAAACCCAAAACTCATAGTCCTAGAACCGTAAATGCTCTGATACCAACTTGAAAGACCCCAACCCGGACTCCCTAAGCCCGGAGAGGTTCTTCCCGAACGGATCACTAAGTGGTCCGATCCTTAGCCAAATTTTAGGGTTCATTCCTTAAGACAATCTGTTTCATATTATTCCGCGATTCATTATTTAGAGTCATTATGCAACCTTAGAGTAAAACAAACGATCGGATACTTTATTAGATAAGTAAAGGATTCGATACAACTTATGAGTTTGCATATAAGCTATTACAAGTCATATAATCGATCCTATTCTACCCGATTCACCACCACCCATCTTCCCGACCATGAGTCTCTCGCGCCTAAGCCATATCCTTCCCACGATCACCATCCTTCTCTGAAACCAACAAGACATAAGTACACGTCTTTTACTTAGTGGATGCAAGTCCATGCAATGCACTATACGTTCTAATAATCCTTTGGTCCGGAAAACGGATCGGAGAGAGGAAGTAAGCGCATCAGTTCGGCCTAGAACCGGTAGATCCTCGCGGATCCGCCGATTCCTTGCCGAGCCGCCTCCCCGTCTCAACCAAACCGTTACTCCTCCCAAAGTATGCACGATATGAATATGCTCATGAATGACTAGGCCGATCAACGAACTAATCAAGCAACCCACAATATCCTAGCCCTTATACCATCCGCACGTCCGGAGATCGTAATCTCCGAGGCATTACCACGGCTTTACACCCACCTTGACTACACGGATTCGATCGGTGAATGATCCGTGTTGCCTCTCTTGATCGCCGATAGAACGCTCGGCTCCGCAAACTCTCCTTTTAACCGTATTCCTCTCGGCAAATGCCTTAGTTTCCTCTGGATTTTTAGGTGTTTGAGCGTGTCCGAAAAATGAAGGAATCGCCTTCTATTTATAGTGTTTACGGATAAAACCGTTTTCCCCAAAGGTGCCCGTTTGGTGGGAACGCTTGTTCGCATATATTCGTTGAAACCGCTCATTCATGCATGTTTGAGTAACCGTTCGTCCGTGTCTGTTCGGCCAACGTACGTAACCGTCAACCCAACCGCCTTACTACCTTCCCACCCGACCAGCTGACCTAGCTAGACTGTCACTCGACTAGCTGACCTTCACTCCGTCCAGCTTAGTCGAGCTACCAATCAGCTGGTCCAGCTAGTCGAGCTGGTTAGCTCAACACTTCTAGCTCGTTTCAGCTTGTTAAGCACTTGGGAAGCCATTCTATCCGCTTCCCTTAGACTTAGCCCGAGGTTTCCACACTTCCCTCGAACCAAGTCTTCCCCGGCGATCCTATTGAGGATCGCGGGTGTTACACCTTCCCAATTGATGCCTAACTTCCTAGCTCTGTGTTCCGCTGTGTTTTGCTAGACTCTATGGGAACAAGAGTTCCGACATCTTTTGCGGATATTAGAGTTATAATAGCGAGCGGCAACGTTTTAGTAGCAAACTATTCGCGGCTTTGTTTTGAGGATTTTCTGTTCGTCTCGGATTTGAGACAAAAACTTCAGCTCGAATGACTACCCCCATTCCATAAACAAGTGAACATGGGGTTTTGCATGTAGCTCTCATAGGGAGTAGTACGGCTAGCCCTTAGGACGCTTTGCAACTCGTTAAAACAAGCAACCTTATGCTCCTTAAGCCTCTTTTTTGAATTTGCAAGGATTGTTTTGGTCATGGCTTCGGCTTGGCCATTTCCTTACGGATAGTGAGGTGTAGATTTGCTAAGTCTAATTCTCCAAGTTTCACAGAAGGACTCGAACTGATTGGAGATGGACAACGAGCCATTACAATAACAATTTCATAAAGCAAACTGTGTCTGCCGATGATTTCGGATTTCCTGCCATACGAACTTCTAAACTTGGACATGAGCTATGTTTGTGCAGGTTGCTGCCTCTACCCATTTCAAGAAATAATAGATTAAAACCAGAAGGAAGCTCACTCCGCGTGTAAATCTGTGAAGAGGCCCAACAATATCCATATACCACCTCGTAAATGGGTAAGATGCGGATATCGAAGACAAATGTTAAGTGGGTTAATGGATAAAAGGAGGATGCTTTTGTAACTGTTCTCACTTCTAAACATAAATCGCAATCCGTGATCAGAGTTGGCCAACAATAGTTGTACTTCTAGATTTTAATTGCTAAGGACGGACTTCTAGAATGATTACCGCAAATGCCATCATGTATTCCTTCTGAAGCAAGTTATAAAATTGAAGGCATTTATCGTTTGACCTGAAAATGAATCTGTTTACGGCCGCAATCCGCCCAGTGAAACGATGAACCTTACCGATGTTGCTTAGAGAAGTTTAGTAAGAAACGCGTTGAGTTGGTTTGAATTTGCTTTGATTCCACGCTCTGTGACTATATATCCCAAGAACTCTTCCGAAGGTACAACAAATGTGCATTTAGACGGATTCAACTTCATTATGAACTGATTCAAAATGGCAAAACATTCTTTTAAATGCCCCATGTGCAAAGTCAAAACCAAAGACTTCCATAATTTTTTCGAGGAGATCCTGAAACATTCGGTTTACTAGACGTTGGTACGTAGCTTCAACGTTTTTCAAGCCAAAAGGCATGACCTTATCTCAATAGGTCTCGCGAACCGTAATGAAAGATGTTTTTTCTTGATCCTTCGGATTCATCAAAATCTGATTATAACCTGAAAAAGCATCTATGAAAGATAGCATCTCGTGACCAGTTGTGGATTCTACAAGGCGGTCGATGTGAGGAAATGGAAAGTTGTCCTTGGGGCAAGCTTTGTTTTGATCAATAAAATCTACACAGACTCGCCACTTCTCGTTTTTCTTTTTAACCACTACAGGATTTGCGAGCCAGTCAGGATATTGAACTTTGCAAATTAGACCGGCGTCGAGTAATTTGACTACTTCGCTTCTGTTTTACGGGTTTGAAAGTAGGATCAACATTGCGCTTGTGCGAGATCTCATTGATTACCCAGAATTTGCACCACCCTAGTTTTCGTAGAAAACTTCACGCATTGATAATATGTTGAAGGTACTACTTTAATTTCGAATAATCATGGGGTTCCCAGAAGGATATTGTTAGCCGTTGGTCGGTCAAAAACTGTGAACTCGACCATTTCACAACTCCTCAAGCTGATACATGTAGTATAATTCTTCCCAATGACATTAAAGTTTCACTAGTGAAGGAGAGTAGAGGACTTGGGGGTCTCTTGATATTGGCTTCGAAACACCCATTCTACTTAAAGTATCCACGAAAAATTCATATCAACCGAACAACCAATATCCACCAAAATCTTGTGATACCTCTTATTGCCTATGTCGAGCATTTTAACCAATGCGTGGTCATGAGGCTTGGTCCAAACATGCATTTCACTTT
>NW_003302554.1:8243205-8250395 GCF_000004255.2 Arabidopsis lyrata subsp. lyrata
TTACTTGAGCTCCGTAGCGTGCTCATTCATCTTGTGAAATTAGTAATAAGCAATTGGAGCAATGAGCAAGCGGATCTCGGACCCATTTGTCACATGGGAAAGCGCCATTTTTGTTTTTCAAAGATAACGTGACTTCAGAGCTGTTTTGAACTTCTTAGTTAGCCAGGGCAACTCGCTCTTCCTCGGCATTGATCCAATTCGTTGCACGGTGAAGTGCGTTTAGGATTGTTGTAGGTCGATTAACGTTCAATTCTTTACAAAAGCGGTACTCATGCCTTAAACCATTTTTGAAAGCTGATAAAGATGCTGAATCTTACAATCTAGGAATCTGAACCATGATTTCCTTGAATGTCGAAATGTAGACGCGAAGTGGCTCAGTTACCACTTGGGAAAGGTTCCAAAGTTGAGCATTAGTGACTGCATGCTTGATGAAGTAACCATACTGCTTAATGAAAGCATGTCACAGCTGATTGAAGTTATCGATCGATCCTTTTTCGAGCTGAGTGAACCATGAGAGGGTCGGTCCGGAAAAGGTTCTCAACAAACAATTTACAGGGTCATGCATCATCTTCATGCGGTTCAAGGCGTACGCGTCCCGTAGAGTCTCGGAAAAAGGTAAGATGCTCCTTCAAATCTCCTTACCCACCGTAGCTCGGGAGTTTTATCTCCCTGGTATCTCGGATACGAAATCCAGAGATGCAAGGTGTGAAAAGAGTTCTATTTTTTTCTTCAATTACCATGTCCACCACGAGAGCCGAGTTGGTGGCCTTATGGACTTTAATTTCTTGGATCTTGTTCTGCATGCTTTGGATCTCTGGATTGAAGTGTGAAAAATCTTGTTGCATTTCGGATTATGGGGAAGAGGCGTGACTTCCGGACACAGCAGTAGCGGAGTACTCCACCAGCAACAACAGTTTGAGAAAATTGAGGGTTCGGGTGGATAGGGTCGTAAAACTCTAAATGCCCTCTTAATAGGTTCGCAAATTCCCTTGAATAAGAGTGTCGATTTGTCGGCATAAGTGTCGGAACGCTCCTCAAATGATATGAACTTCTCAGACAATTCAGCGATGGTGCGCTGCTGTTGATCTGACTTATCATCCAAATCCTTCAGCATCTTCTTGATTTCGTCGAGCATAGAGGTTTGATCTCTATTGTTTGCCATAGTGATTCGATTGATACTCTAGAGTGAGAGACTGGGCTGCCCCTCCTAGCGCTAAAATATGGATGATGTCGGAATCCGCACTTAAGAATTTGTGGACAAATTGGGGATCTAGGCCTCGTGAGATGAGCACATTCGAATCGTAAAGCAATGAATCGAGAGTTGAAAAGTGTATAGTATTAATCGTGATAAGAGTTTTTTTACAAGATTTTTTCGTCCACCTTACTATTTTTATGCGAACCCTAGACTATATTTCATTAATGCAGCCATTTTCCCGCCGCGAATAGTGCCTAGACGTTACTTACAATCCGCATAACGGACTATTAAATGCTCCGCAATCAACGTCTCTTCATTATGGCTAGGAAGATTTGTCTGTTACACGCATTGGGGAATGCCCTTCAACTTCGATAACGGCTATGACATCTCAGCCATTTCTTACAGTTTGCTTACAATTCTCAGCCCATTTAGGATCTTGCGGCCCATTTACGATAAACCATTTTCCCTCCGGGCTGGGCGAATACTGAGATCCGACACCAACAAGAAGGATTAGAAGGTCAAAGATAAAGAGGGTTTGTCGAAGAGGAGAAAAGAAGGGTTCGTGAGAAGGAGAGATTAGAAAACAAACATATGAAGTGATAGATCTAGCTAGGGTTTTCTGTTAATATAAGGTGTCTCCTTTAACTGAAATACTAATCGGTTTTGATGAACCGAACCGAAAAACTCAAAAACCAAAATCAATTTAAAATTCTGCCGATCGGTTTACAACAATAATCAATTTCAAACCGAAAGTCAAAATCGTCGGTTTATTGGGTTCGGTTTAAACGGATTATGCCATGACTAATTTCAAGGTAATTTGGGTATATTTGGTTGATACAGTTACAATTTGTTTTAAGTATTTCAGGTAATTTCGGGTTTAAGGTTACTTTTGAATAATTTCGAGTAAAAAGTAACCAACCCGGACCCGAAAGGACCGGAACCAAAACCGAACCAAAAAATTACGCGAATGAGACCGAAATCTCAAGAACCGAAGAAATGAATCTGAATGGAACCGATCCGAGTAACCAAATGGCCAAGCTTACCTCTAATCCTATATATGATTATAGAATAGAGAGTGATTCTTGGAAAAGTTCCAAGGAATCAAAGAGAAAATGTGTGAATGAAAGAGAGGCTTTTTCACGGCTCTGATTCCATGTCACAAATTGAAAAATGAAGTCGTACCGAGACTTTTCAGACTAATGAAAAACTGTACATAAGCCTCTTATATAAACAGAGGGTTAGTAAGTAATTTCATAAACTTCTGTTTAGCACTCGTTCATCATACAACATAAACAATTGTATTTCCAATTGTGTTGCATTAAAATAAGTTAGTAAGTTCATGTGTGAGCACAAAAGTTATGTTTACGTTTAGAGTATGTGTCCGTGTAATGCATTTATGTTTGTATTAGTGTGAGCACAAAAGTTACTTTTGTGTGTATGTGTTCGTGTTATGCGATTATTTGTATCAGTGTGCTCTAAAGATGTGGGTGCTTTAATTGAGGTTTGGTTTTCTAAAGGAAACATTAATCCACCTAGAAAAAAAAAACACACAGCCAAAGGAGAAATAAACCAAAGCCAACAATAACAAAATATCTAAAAACGTTCATGCATATATGTCTTAAGTAAACTTAGAAAGTTACTTACTTGGAAATAAGAGTGTTGAAGACGACGCACGCCACAAAAGCTCCAATCATGCCCTCTGATTGAAGAATCAAAGAGTTATGCTTTGCTTAAAAATATATCTGAAGGCTGAAAAAAAAACTGTACCAGATGTAGGGACCTCAAGATGATTATAGGCTATACCTTTGGTTTCAAAGAAGAGAATGAGGTTTTAGACCACAAATGGATGGCAAAGTCAAATGTTTAGAATCGCGTGGACTTGGAGAGATAATAACCCTTTAGTTCCTGCAAGTTTGATATAAACCATAAATGAGTATAGTAAGACAAAAAGAAATCATTGAAGAATCGCGTGGATGGCAAAGTCAAATGTTTAGAATCGCGTGGACTTGGAGAGATAATAACCCTTTAGTTCCTGCAAGTTTGATATAAACCATAAATTAGTATAGTAAGACAAAAAGAAATCATTGAACGTTGGAAAATCATGAGATCTCAACTTTGCAACAACATAAACAATATATGAATCACAACTTTGGTTAAGGGATAACAAATTATCTGATCAGAACCTGCTAAATTTTCCGGTTAAAAAATCGAACATTGTCCACTAAAACAATTAAAACGCAAGCAACAACACTATCATATTGATAAAAGAATTCATGTACACTACACTACCACCAAAGATGCCTTATTTGAAAAACATATCAGATGTACGATTAAGATACTTTGACAAAAAAAAAAAATGTACGATTAAGAGTCTTTGACATAAATAAAACTTGCAAGAACTCATGCTTACATCTTATCTATGTACACGAACTCATGCAACTACTACAAAAAGCTAAACGCAACCACTAATTAATACAATTACATATCAAAGCAATATACAGAGGACGTACCTGAGAAACCAAAGCTTTCTTTTGGAGACACTCCAAAAGTTGCTGAAACAGGGACAGAGAGAAGAAATCTTATAAGGATGAAATTCTCTCTTATAAACAAGCAGATATAGGACTCATATATAAAATTAAATTCTCTCTTATAAACAAGCAGTTATAGGATACGAATACCTACCTGTTCATTCATCTAATCTTCTTGTGCACCAGAGTTTACCAAAATGCTACTACTATAAGTATTCAAACTATAATATTTCAAACCGAGGGAGAGAAGTTGAACCTGAGAACGATCACGTATACACACTCCAGTTCTTGGTCTTCTGAAGCTAAAAAAAATAGATAAATAATCACTCATAGTCAAATAGTTATAAAAGACTACGTGATCAAAAGATGTAATCAATTAACGAACTACAAAATCCATCAAGGAAAAATATTATGAAGATTATACATTGTTTTAAAAGACGAAAGAGACACTTACCTGATTAAAAGAGGGAAAGATACAGTCTGCAAGTTAAGATTTTTTTTATGCAGAATATTGAAAATTAGAACTTGATGTCCCAATGAATATCATTTCTCAGTAAGATGTATATTGATTTGCCTTTAGTGCGTCATCTCTCTCTCTTTGTCTTTAGTGCCTTGCTCGAGCCTGACCCATAAAGCGTTGCACAATGATGTGCCTTCGCTAACAGGAATAGCTTCAAGAGCTAGGCAGAAAGGATTAACTACATGTTTTTATGCTTTTTCATCCATACAACTGAATTCCCCAATCTGAATTCATTAGACAAGTCTTATAAAAGACAATTTATCTCCATTAATAAGCAGATCATTGAGTTTTATCTCTGTCAATAAGAAGATCATTGAATTTATCCCCGTCATAGCAGATCATTGAGTTTATCTCCATCAATAAGCAGATCATTGAGTTTTATCTCCGTCAATAAGCAGATCATTGAATTTATCCCCGTCAATAAGCAGATCATCGAATTTATCTCCGTCAATAAGCAGATCATTGAGTTTTAAAGCAGATCATTGAGTTTTATCCCCATAAATAAGCAGATCATTGAATTTATCTCCATCAAATAAGCAGATCATTGAGTTTTATCCAAATCAATAAGCAGATCATTGAATTTATCTCCATCAAATAAGCAGATCATTGAGTTTTATCCCCATAAATAAGCAGATCATTGAATTTATCTCCATCAAATAAGCAGATCATTGAGTTTTATCCCCATAAATAAGCAGATCATTGAGTTTTATCCCCATCAAATAAGCAGATCATTGAGTTTTATCCCCATCAAATAAGCAGATCATTGAATTTATCCAAATCGATAAGCAGATCATTGAATTTATCTCCATCAAATAAGCAGATCATTGAATTTATCTCGATCAAATAAGCAGATCATTGAGTTTTATCCCCATCAATAAGCAGATCATTGAATTTATCCTTCTTAGGACATCATTAGAAAAGCCTTAATGAAAGCAGTTCTATGCAGAAACTTGAAGTTATGCTGCCCAGCCAGCAATATATCGATTAGATTCAATTATCCAATCTTTGAACATAGTTAGACAAGTCTTACAGATTTCAATCAAAATCTTGCTTGTCTTAAATAATTAGACAAGTCTTACAGATTTCAATCTCATCTTGCTTGTCTTTCATAATTTAACAAGTCTTACAGATTGCAATCAAAATCTCTTGTCTTAAATAATTAGACAAGTCTTACAAATTTCAATCTCATCTTGCTTGTCTTTCATAATTTAACAAGACTTACAGATTTCAATCCAATCTTGCTTGTCTTACATAATTACACAAGACTTACAGATTTCAATCAAAATGATGCTTGTCTTAAATAATTAGACAAGTCTTACATATTTCAATCAAAATGATGCTTGCATTACATAATTTAACAAGACTTACAGATTTCAATCAAAATGATGCTTGTCTTACATAATTTTACAAGCCTTACAGATTTCAATAAAATCTTGCTTGTCTAATATAATTTTACAAGTCTTACAGATTTTAATCACATCCTGCTTGTTTAACATAGGCAACATCTCCCCAAGTTAGAAACCGGACATACACAATCATATAATGTGTAGTCCCTTTCTTTTGGGTTTGAAGAAAACATAAAACTTTAGACAAACAAAAATTTGAAGTAAGAATCCCTCGAAACAGAAGAAAACAGGAATTCTAAAGAGGGATTTCTGATTTACGAAAATATATAAAAAAATCAATCGAAACTCTGAATTTGCAGAAAAGGTTTCAAATTTAAGAAAACTATAATCAAGAAAAATAAAAAAAACCCCTCGAAAAAGAAAAAAACACAAAGCAAAAAGAGGGCTTTTGATTTGCAGAAACAAAACAATCAGAAACCCAATTTGAAACAACAACGTAAAATCTTTAAAGCGAAACGCAAGTTTTGAAATTGAAAACCTTAAGATGCAATAACACAACTAAGAAAAGAAGGCTTTCGTATTTGCTTGATGAAAAACCAAATCGAATTTTTGATTTTGAAAAAGAGAGGTTCGAAATTTAGGAAAATAACAATCACGAATCGACCAAACCCTAAAACTGAAGAAAAACTCGCTTTTGTATTTGGCTTGTGTTGCAAGACATTGACAATGACAGAGAATCTAATGATTACAATCACAAATTCAAGAGAGGAGAGGGCTTAAACAGAATCACTTACATGGCTTGGAGCAATGTGCATTCCATCTAGCAGATTCACAAGTATAGTACCAGATCTGTATGTCACAGTCTCAGGGTTCACACTTCCTACAAGGAGAATATAAACATCACATTTAGATGTGAATAACATGAATAATCATTCTGACGAGAGAAGTAGGAATTGGTTACCTGTTGTTATTTGATCATAATCGATGATCTCCCTCACTAAACAGAAACAGGAAATACATGCATCATCATCCTTCAACATATCCATTATGCAATATAAAACAGTTTAGCATCCATAGATCATTAAGAAGCTATAGGCACGTTCATGGAAATATGTTTTAATGTATACCTTATCAAACAGAACTTGGATGGCTACAATAATCTAATGCTTCGGCTACATGACATGCCGCTCGCAACGTCACTGACCATTCCATGGTTTGGTTTATCTCTGTGATCACAACAGAAACAGAACTTCAAAAAACAGAGATTTGTATCAAGTTCTGATCAATATCGATTCTACAAGCATATACATTAACACCATCTTTAACACAAAATCATGTCAAATAAACCAACAATGCAGCCTTTTTAACCTCAGATTCCCCAACTGCTAAATGTGAAAACAAAAGAAGAGAAAAAGAGGATGAATCATACGATGGAACAAAAGCTGACCAAGAGTATCATTTGGCATGAACTCTGCAACAAGAAGCCTTTGATCTTCATCGCAGCAATACCCCAGCTTCTTGTGCCTCTAGCTGACAGAGATCGAAAGAAACAAAATCGAAACCATTAAAAGAGATATCAATTGGAGAAAAAAAAAAAGTGT
>NW_003302554.1:8250495-8252740 GCF_000004255.2 Arabidopsis lyrata subsp. lyrata
AAGCTCTCATGATGAGGCCAAGGCGTTGATGAGATCGGAGAGGAAGAACTTTGTGACAGGCCAGTCATCGAATCCGTCGTTGTTGAATTTGCGGAGGTTTTTCAAATCCATAAAAACGTAAACAAATCTTTAAAACGTGTCTTCATCAGAAACCCTAACAAGAACCAAAATCATTCAAAAACAAAAAGTAAGTAAACGAATTAAGAAACCTTCACACTATAGAAATCACTGATGTAAAAGAGGGCTTGCGATTAGAAACCCTAATTTCTAACAACAAAGGTAAAATCTTTGACGAACACAACGATAAAAAAAAAAAAAAAAAGTGATTTTGGTTTCACGAAATAGAAAAACGCAAATACGAAACTGCAAAACCAACATGAAATTTTGAAATTAAAAAGAGTTTTATCGATTTGCTTTGATAAAACAAAGTAAAATCGAAATTTGGAAATCTAAGAAAAACACAAAATCACGCAATCAAAAGAGAGCTCTGGATCTGAAATAAACATAAAATCGAAAGAAACCCTAAAAATTCAAAACCTGGCGATGGCGATGACGATCTCCGGAGAAAATCAATAACGCTCCACGGGAGAAAAAAAAAAAAAAATTAGGCGAAAGAGGCCACTAGCGTCATTTCTAATGGCCGTTGTGAATTAGAGAAAAGGAGGAGGTCTCGTTTTATTATTATGTTGGGCCTTAAACGATCATTAGCCCATATCTCTTCATTGTAGTTTTTTTTTATAACTGGGCTTAAACGAACAATTTGGTTTATTCACTTCGGTTTGATCGGTTACACTATCTATATTTAGGGAGCCACGGGCTAGTTTGCCACTGAACCGGAAATTTGAATCAGGCATGCCATTTTAGAGTTTATATGCCACCCATAGAGTGGATTATACCCTTATACCCTTAATGAATTATTTGGAGAAATTAAATTAATTTTAAAACAAAAAACAAACAAAAATCGAGATGAAATCGAGCTGAGAGAAGAATCGATCCAATCGAGATCTCTGTCATCATTTCCCCGCCGACGACAAACGGAAGATTCCTGTGAGAATGATGTTAGGCATGAATATGTTGAGCTTTCACGGCCTGTACAACTAAGTAAGGAAACAGTTAAAGAATGGGAAGATGGTATGGATCTGGAAAAAGATCAAGAATTTCCTTCTAAGGAGGCAGTATGGGATTTGGTTAATAGAGCTGCAAAGGCAAACTTGTTTGGTGTGAAATGTGTGAAGTCGGACCCGATGCGACTTCTGATTGAATGCAGTCAAGCTTCCCTGGGTTGTGAATGTTATTTAAGAGTTGCTAGAATAAAGAAATCTGATTTTTGGAGTGTAAGAGTTCACAAAAAATGCATACATGCTCTAGGTGTAAGGAGAGTACTAGATATTTTAAACAAAAAGGCACACCTCGATTAGTAGCAAGTGTTTTGCATGAGGACTTCCGTGGTCAATTGGAAACACCGGATCCTAAAACCATCATGAGTCTTGTTAAAGGAAGACTTGGTTTGGATTGTTCCTACTCCACCGCCTGAAGAGGGAAAAAACAACATGTTAGTGATATGCGTGGGAACCCTGAAGCTTGCTACACGATGTTGTTTGCTTATCTCCACATGTTAAGAGAGGTGAATTCTGTGACAGTAACGGAAACGGAATTGGATGAAGAAGAGAGGTTCAAGTACCTATTTATCGCTTTAGGGGCAAGCATTGAAGGGTTTAAGGCAATGAGGAAAGTGTTAGTGATTGATGCAACATTTTTGAAAACTGTATATGGTGGGATGTTAGTTATTGCAACAGCTCAGGATCATAATCGTCACCATTACCCCATTGCGTTTGGTGTAATTGATAGTAAAAATCATGCTAGTTGGAATTGGTTTTTCAGAATGTTGAGAAAGGTAGTACCGGATGAAGATGGTTTGGTTTTCATAAGCGACAGACATCAAAGCATCATCAAGGGAGTGATGGATGTGTTTTCAAATGCATCACATGGTCATTGTATATGGCATTTGTCCCAAAACCTTAGGCCAAAGTTGACTGGGGACAAGGACGTAGGTGTTGACAAATTCAAGGAATGCGCTCATATATATATACTAAGACCGAGTTCAACATTCAGTATGGTGATTTTAGGAGAAGGTATCCTAGAGCTGCTGAATATCTGGATAATTCTATTCCATGAAAAATGGGCTAGGAGTCATGCTGAGGGAGACAAGTACAACATAGATACTAGCAACTCCGCAGAGTCAATG
>NW_003302554.1:8253529-8275826 GCF_000004255.2 Arabidopsis lyrata subsp. lyrata
CATGCAGCGGAACTACTACTAAAACTACAACTAGCATGCTAACGACTCCTCATTCTACGGGCCCTATACGATGCTGATCGCCCACTAGGCAACGTTTCTCTGACCCTAAGCCACAAAGGCTAGAAGGATCAAACATCCCTTCTCCCAACCAAACCGTTTATAAGAGATCACATCTCTTACGGTGAATTTTTTACTACCTCGTCAGGCAGCCTCGGGTGGTAGCGAGCCATTCCGAGCTATTGGGACAATCAAGACATCTCCATACTATAGTCATAAGAAAAATGACTTACAATAACTACTTCCTACGAGCGGATTAAACCTCAATACTACTCGTAATAAGATCTACTAGCAAGTACCTACTACACATATGTTAATCGAGCTAATGCAAGATTAACTAACAACAATCAATCATTCAACAATCAAACAACCTAACATGCTTGCTAATAATTTAAATTCGTAATAAAAATTACGAACACCCAAACAATATTCAACATCATGCAACTACCAGAAATAAATCAAGCAAGAATGCGAGATCTATCTAAAATAATCAACCCAAGTATACGTCAAAACATATAACCAGCTAACCATAATTTATGCATAATTTATACTAAGTATAAAAATGCAACCTCATGCCTAACCATCATAAACCCAAAAATAAAACCTAGTCGTGTGCTACTACACTCGCTACGGAACTCACCTTGGCCTTATTGTCGAGAGAATAAAACTCTACCCTTGACCGCCTAATAATTTTGATCCGACCGAGCTATCTCCAACGCGTACTAACGATGGATCTAAGCGTCGGACCGAAAACAAAATTTAGAAAAAATATTCTAAAAAGAATAAAAGACTAAAGGCGGAACTACTTACCGGATTACCCGACTACATCTCTCGACTCGACAAACTTCTACCCGACTCGGACTCCGACAAGCTTCTCGAACTAACTAACGGTTTAAGGTGGATTTTTGGTGTGAGAAATAATGAATGGGATCTCGTGGGTTTATATAGGGTAGGGAAACTTGGGGAGCAAGCTATAGTAACTTGGAGTACAAGCTACGGTTGCTTGGCGTGCAAGCTAAGGAAAAGATAAGGCTTATCCTTATCTTTATCCATGTTTATCCTTATCCGAGCGTGTGGTGCTTCACGCAAAACACACTCCAGCTCGTGGCACAGCTGCTTATGCCACAAGCACGTCTACGACATGGCCTCCACGACCACTCGTTCCATTCGCTCACGGTACACGCTCGTACCGAGAGCTCTCCGACCACCGTTCGCTCACAATGATCATTACCTATTCCACTTCGACAAATCTAAAAATAAATGACTAAGTCATTTAATTACTCCACTAAATCTTTTTGTCTCCGTATCCGATTCCGTTCGATCACCGCTTGCTTGTATCGGCCCAAAATTACTCTTTCTTCGCTAAAATTGATTTCCTCCGATAAAAACTTTCTCCACGTAACATCACTCTTTCATTTTCCTCGGAAAAATTGATCTTTCCATCAACCAATTTCCCGTAAATAAATCTCCTTGGTGAAAGTATGATTTTCGACGATAGCCTTAACTGCCCAATGCTGTAGCCGATTCTAGTCTTCTTCATACTTAGCGTTAACCGATAAATTCTCAATTCACTACTACTCTGATCTTGAACATCTACGGTAAACTTCCTTCAGTCTTCGATCCTTCCGGTAAAGTTTGATGATTTACCCACAGCTTTATTCAATTTTTCTTTCCGAAAAATTTTCTAAGTCACGGTCGAACTTCTACGTTCGCGGCCTTCCGTCTGATTTCTAGTCATAGTCAGGGGTATTACATTCTCCTCCCCTTAAAAGAATTCGTCTCCGAATTCTACTAGATTATGGCTAGTTCCTCTGATCTCCTCTATGCTTTCGGTTGATCATATCTCGTATCGTTGTTCTCTGACTCTCTCCTTGTCTCTCTTCTTTTAAGATCTCCTTTGAGTGTTAGATCATGTCCTGGTGACAAGATCATTCACTCGCTTCGATCCATTTGTTCTTCTTCAATACTTCATGATCTCTCCTAAATACCACTCTCCGTTCAGTCTCTGCTTCAAGTCTTTATCTCCTGATGTAGCCCTACTCATCCCTGATTCTTCTCGTGGTTTGTTTAGTCTCGAGTACTTGATAATTTCCTTTCTTATCAAATAAACTCCGACAATTCTCTTTTCCTTACTTTGGTTGTATCAGACAGCTTCTTCTTGACATCAACTTCTTCTATTATAACCACACTTGACACCAGTCACTTAATTCTCTCTTCATACTTCTTGATTCCACTATTGAAAGTAATCTTCCTCAGATCTATAATTTGGAACAAGAGATTAACTCATTGCGCCAGGACAATTTGACTCTCTTTGAATACTACACTAAGAAGATTACTCTCTGGGTACGACTAGCATGTACTAAGAATCTGATGGAAAATGGTGGATGTCGTTGCTCTCGGGTCTTGAAGATCTTGGATGATCATGAGACCACACGTATCACTCAATTTCTCATGGGATTGAATGATGACTTTGCTAATATCAGAGGACATATCCTTAACATCAAACCTCGACCTAGTCTTTCTGATATGTATAACATGTTAGAGTCTGATGAATTTCAGAGAACAAGAAACGTCAGTCGTTATACTCCTTTTGCCTTCCAGATAAAAGCTCAGGCGAATGCTTATCAACCTAAAAGATCTTTGAAATCTCGAGTTAGTTGTACACATTGTGGTTTGAATGGTCACTCAGTGGATGTTTGCTATAAGATTCATGGTTATCCTCTTGGATGGAAACCTAAAAGTCAAAGAAAAAACCCCCACTCAAAAGTTCTACACACCTAATGCTTCAGCAAATCTTGCTCTCACTGAATCCGTGTTAGAGATTGAACAGACTCTCAGTCTAGAATAGCTTCAGCACTTGGTATCTTATCTCAATTCAAAGCTGCAGCCTCAGAAAAATGGTACTACTGCTAGTAGTTCTACTGCAACACTCACTGAGATACCTTCTACTTCAGCTGTTTTAGGCATCAATCCTATGGCATGTCAAGTCATTGGTACTCTTTTCCCTTCCATCTTTTGTTCATTATCAACAGAGAATTAATCATATTTCTATTCTATATCTGACAAGATAGTGAATATGAATACTTGGGTTATAGATACTGGTGTTACACACCATGTTACATATGATAAAAGTTTGTTTGACACCATGACTTCTATTAAGCAAACTACAGTGAAGCTTGCTAACGGTGTAGGTGTGAGAATTCAGCTGGCCTATTAAGCAAAAATAAATTAATAAATAAAATAAAATTAATGTGTTAGAATGGGTCTAAAGCTACAAAGCTGGCCTGGTTTGTTTTAAAATTGTTGGTTTGATGGACATTTTCGATATCTCCAAAAAGGATTTTGATTAATTGAACCTGAAATTGAAGCTTAGCATCATTCTTTGGTTCGTGTAATTGATAAGAAAACTATATGAATGATAGATGATTTGTAAAATGAAATTTAAGCATGATAGCTGATTCTTAAATATATAATTTAAACAATGGAATTTTTGTTTAGAGAGATTATCATTTAATTTGTACTAGGATTTAACCCATGGTACACCACGGGGCAAATGTTTTATTCATATATATAATAAATATTAAATTTTATGGTTTTTAATTTAGTATTAAAGTTATATAATTTTATATTAATGTTGTAACTAAAAAAAATTAGTGATGATAAAATAATAAAGTATAGATATAACCCATGTTATATTAATCGAAACCCGTCCCGCTATATAACTCGTCTCATGATATTTTAATTAATAATGTTTTATAAATTTAAAATATATCAATAATAATATTTCAAAAATAATAATTGTTTTTTGACTTTAATGTGATGACATTCTTTGTAAATTCTTACTTTACTAACACAAAAGTACTTTAAAAAAGGTAATTCAAATTTTTTAGTATATATAAATTTATTGTTTTGGGTAAAAAATATTATAAATAAATATTTAATTTAATCATAATTTGGGATTGATATACTTGTGTTTTTGACTAACTGTTTTTTCTTTTAATATAGCCTATATTTGGGCATTTTTGTTAACATTATTTGAATTAGCAATATCAACGTAATACATGTACAATTTATTCTTACCAGAAAAAGAACAAAATTTAATAAAAATCAGAAAAGAAAGTTTTAGGGAGTGATAATTATTTTGTACAATTGCAAATTGGAAAAAAGTATATAGAAAAACAAAATTAGAACGCCGGAATAAAAAAATCAGAAAAGAAAGTTTTAGGGAGTGATAATTATTTTGTACAATTGCAAATTAGAAAAAATATATATAGAAAAACAAAATTAGAACGCCGGAATTTAAAAATCAGAAAATAAAGTTTTAGGGAGTGTTTTTTTAAAAAAAAAATTGTGATGGATGGCTTCTACATATGAACTACTATAAGAGAAAGATCATACTCTCCAAAAAGTGATTCAAAATAAAATAAAATCAATTTCGATCTTCTCAAGAAGAGTGATATTGTATTGAACAAACATGATTGGCAAGAAACATAATCAAACATATGAAAAAAAAAAAAAAACATAAAACTAAAACAAATTTTTTTTTTAATGAAGAATTAGGAAAAATTTAAATGATTTTTGTAATTTTTTTCTTTTAGTTTCCTAAATTTTAGTAACAAAATCGATTAATATTTAGATTTGAGAAATTTTTTGTTAAAACATTAAATGCCAATGGCATTGTATTGTAAATAAGTTCCAAGTCCAAGATTTATTTGCTAAAAGTGATTCAAAAATGTATATATAGATTTTACTAAATTTTTTTCGTATATCCTAGAGCAATTCTCAATAATACCATCAACTGAGTTTTAGCAACCATTTCTTATGTGTAACGAGTTTTAGCAAACCATATTTAAATAATACCACTGAATTTAGCCGTTCGTATATAACTTTTCTTTTTCTTCTAAAGTCCGGTAGTTTTTGTTAAAATAGGATAATTACATTTATCATTATCACTTTACCCTTTTGACCTCTAGTAGCTTGGCCTCTAAGTAGTTTGGCCCCTAAGTTTTCATCCCTTATAAATACCTCTTATTTGAGAAGTAGAGGATGCACGCAGAAAATAAGAAACTCAATATTTTAGCATTTTATTCTTTATTATTATAATATTTTAGCATATTTGCTCTCGTTTCTCTCTTCTTCTTCTTTATTATTATAATATTTTAGCATTTTATTCAACACGTTATCAGCACGAGTAAGCTCTCGTGTCCAGAATCAACCAAGCATCCGTCCGATTAAATATTTAAGGTATAGTGAAGGTAATATTTTAAATTATGTTTAAATTTATTTAAAATTTGTTTATTTATAATATTTAAGAAATGGAAGGTTATACCTCCTTCTTGATCCTATGGAAGGCTATGCCTCCTGAAACGGATCATGATCATATGGTAGGCTCTGCCTCCTCAAATCATTATTTTATAATTACATATCCTGAAGATATTTATTGAAAGTTCCTGAAGAACTATACAAAATAAAATATATGAAACAAAAATGTCCAGAAGACATATGAAAACGTTCCAGAAGAACTATATAATAAATTTTGTCCAGAAGACAAATTATAATTATTGTTCTTTTAATTTCGTAATTATATTTTAATTTCATGTTTATAAATTCCATTATGATATCTAAATTGTTAAATTTTTAACTATCTGATTATATATATTTACGATTGATTTTTGGGTTAATATTTTCACCAACGGTCATGAAGAAAATTTTCAAAATTTTACATTTTTCAAACGGCTAGGAACATTATTTATAACGGTTATGAACAATAAATTTCAATCTATAAATACAATCATATTTCATTCATTTCATTTCACTCATTCATCATATATCTCTCTAAAATCTAAGAAAAAAAAATGGTTAATTCATTCTTAGTTTTTGTAATAGGTTTTATTTTTGTTGCTATTTATGGTTTAATTTTTGGAGAATTTTCTCCCGAAGAGTTTTGAATGGTTTCTATTTTACTTTTCTATGTAATTGTGTTTCTTGTAATCGCTTCACTTATGAAAGTACCTTCTATGTTTTAAATTAATTAAATGAAACTTTTAACAATGACATTTGTAATCGTTTGCATATTTAAAATGGTTCAATTTAATTAAATAACATTATCATGCCATTTAAATTACAATTGAAAAACGATTAAATTTATGTTTAATAAATTATTTTATATGTTTACAGTTATCATGTCAAATTTGGCAAAACTCGAGATCACTGCCCTTGATATCTCTGGGAATAATTATATGAGATGGGCCGTTGCAGCAAAGAGGCATTTAAAAGGAAAAAGGCTCATTGACACCATCGATAAATCAAAATCATCCCCCGAAGAGGATAAGGCAAATGCCATGATATTTTTAACCCACCATATCCATGATGGTTTAAAAGATGAATACATCACAAAGAAAGATCCTGCAGATCTTTGGCAAGCACTCGAAGATAGGTTTGATCACCAAAAAATATGTGATCTTACCAAAAGCAAAACATGAGTGGCTGAACCTCCGGTTTCAGGATTTCAAAAGTGTTGCCGAATATAATTCCGCTTTGTTCGGAATTACTTCCAGGATAATGTTATGTGGAGAAAATATAAGTGACTATGATATGATTGAAAAAAACTCTCCAAACATTTCATCCTGGAAATGTACTTCTGCAACAACAATACCGAGCAAAAGGATACACGAAGTATTCTGAACTAATGCAAGTTCTGTTGGTTGCAGAACAAGATAATGAAATTGTGATGTTAAACCATCAATCCCGCCCGACTGGATCAGCTCCATTCTCGGAAGTGAATGTTGCAACATCTAATTATAACAATTACGGACGTAAACGCAATCGAAGTAATGATCGTGGTCATGGACGAGGTGGATATGGACGTGGACAAGGACGTGGACGTGGACACGGAAGAAAATTCGGTCCTAATGATTCCACTAAAAACAACAATAAAAAATTCAAAAGGAACGAAGATGGTCGCGCGATTAAGCAACATGAAAATGCTTGTTACAGATGCGGCATGAAAGGACATTGGTCAAGTACCTGTCGTACGCCGAAACATTTGGCCGATCTGTACCAAAAATCACAAAAAGAAAAAGAAACCAACTTCGTTTATGGTGAACCAGGGCCTTCTTTCGATGGTTTAAACGATGATACATTTCTCGACATTGCCGATTTTATAGTTGATCCTGAAGCCATCAACGATAAACAAAATGAATAAAGCTTCCCGAAGAAGTTTGTGTGACATGATAATTATGTTTATCTTCCTGAAGAAGAAAATAAAAGCTTAATGTTTGTTTTTGTGTGTTTTGTATTTTATCTCTGTTGTAAAATAGTTTTATTGTAATATAAATCGTTTGTTATGATATATTAACATATTTTTTATGAATATTTATAAATTCAGAAAATGTCCAAATTTGAGATGAAGGATGGAGATATATGTCTGGCAGACAGTGCTACAACGCACACAATCCTTAAAGATAAAAAGTATTTCTCCTCCCTAAAAATACAAAATTCCGCCGGAAGCGTTAATACTATATCTGGTAATGCAAAGATTATTATGGGCTCCGGAAGAGCCAGTTTTTCAATGCCGATGGGAACAAAAATTGAAATAAATAATGTATTATATTCCCCTAAATCATTTAGAAATTTGTTAAGTTTCAGTGATATCCGCAGAAATGGATATCACTTAGAAACTATGAATGAAAATGGCATTGAATATCTTTGCATCACAAAAGTTATTTCGAAGAGGAAATGCATATTAGAAAAGCTACCAGCTTTATCCTCCAGAATGTATTCCACAAAAATAAATATGATTGAATCATATATTACTGTAAACCCGAAGTTTACAAATACGTTCAAAATCTGGCATGAACGTTTAGGGCATCCAGGTTCAGTCATGATGCGTAAAATTGTGGAAAATTCAAATGGCCATCCATTGAAAAACCAGAAGATTTTTCAATCAAACGAATTTTCATGTAATGCTTGTTCTCAAGGAAAGTTAATAACTCGGCCATCACCAGCGAAAATTGGGAATGAATCTCCATCATTCTTAGAAAGAATACATGGTGATATATGTGGGCCTATTCACCCACAGTGCGGGCCATTTCGATATTTTATGGTATTAATTGACGCATCCAGCAGATGGTCACATGTGTGTTTATTAAGCACACGAAATTCGGCTTTCGCGAAATTCATTACCCAAATAATCAGGTTGAGAGCACAATTCCCTGATTATACAATAAAGAAAGTAAGACTTGATAATGCTGGTGAGTTTACTTCACAAGTTTTCAATGATTATTGCATGTCATTAGGAATTGATGTTGAACATCCGGTCCCTCATGTTCATACACAAAATGGCATGGTTGAGTCCTTAATTAAACGGCTACAACTTATTGCTAGACCGTTAATAATGAGAACAAGGCTCCCAATTTCAGTATGGGGTCATGCAATCTTGCATGCTGCTGCACTAATTCAAATACGGCCAAGTGCATATCATAAATACTCCCCATTACAATTAGGTTCTGGCCAGAAGCCAGATATATCCCATCTCCGCGTTTTTTGGATGTGCGGTTTATGTACCTATAGCTCCACCACAAAGAACAAAAATGGGACCACAAAGGAGATTGGGAATATATGTCGGATTTACATCACCAAGTATAATTCGGTATCTTGAACCATAAACTGGTGATATGTTTACGGCACGTTTTGCTGATTGCCATTTTAATGAGGGTGAATTCCCAGCATTAGGGGGAGGAATTAAAAAAATTCCAAAAGATATTACATGGTGCACACCATCTTTATTACACCTTGATCCCCCTACGAAACAACATGAACTGGAAGTTCAGAAAATTGTACATTTACAAAATTTGGCAAATCAACTACCAGATGCATTCACTGATACAAGAAGGGTGACAAAATCTTATATACCCGCTGTGAATGTTCCATCTAGAATTGATGTTCCCGAAGAACAAACTGATGGAAAAATAAATGAACCTAAAGTTCAGTTGAAAAGGGGGAGACCAATGGGCTCAAAAGATAAAAATCCCCGGAAGAAAAAGAAATTGGGAGAAGTAAATGAGAAGATTCCTGAAGAGTTGGATACAGAGAAAAGTCCTGAAGACGGAAAAAGTCCTGAAGACGAAAATAATAAAGAAAACCATGAGATTTCCATCAACTATACCCAAAATAGAAAAATATGGGTTAGAAATGAGATAGATGATGATGATGGAATTTTCTCATTCTCTGTATCTAAAGAAATTGATCATGAAAGTGATGATCCAGATCCAAGGTCAATATTGGAATGCCAGAAAAGATCTGATTGGGAGAAGTGGAAAATGGCAATGGAAACTGAATTGGATTCTCTCAATGAAAGAAAAGTTTTTGGACCTATTGTCACAATACCGGAACATGTAAAACCCGTTGGATACAAATGGGTATTTGTTCGAAAAAGGAATGAGAAAAATGAGGTAACAAGATACAAAGCCCGACTTGTTGCCCAAGGATTTTCTCAGAGACCAGGAATTAATTATGAAGAAACATATTCTCCGGTTATGGATGCCAATACATTCAGATTTTTAATGAGCTTAGCGGCTTCCAAAAATCTGGAAATGTATTTAATGGATGTTGTGATAGCATATCTATATGGATCATTAGATAATGATATCTACATGAAAATCCCTGAAGGATTAAAAATGCCTGAAGCATTAAGATCAAAATCTAAAGAAATATGTGCGGTCAAATTACAGCGATCACTTTACGGATTAAAGCAATCCGGACGCATGTGGTATAATCGTTTAAGTGAATATTTATTGAGTAAAGGATATACCAACAATGCGATATGCCCTTGCGTATTTATTAAAAAAATTCCATCGGGATTTGTGATAATTGATGTATATGTTGATGACCTAAATATAATTGGAACTCCAAAGGAGATTGATGATGCACGGACTCATATGAAAGAAGAGTTCGAAATGAAAGATCTTGGAAAGACAAAATTTTGTCTCGGGCTCCAAATTGAGCACTTTCAAGAAGGTATATTTGTGCATCAATCCAATTATACAAAAAGGATTTTAAAACGCTTTAATATGGATAAAGCGAATCCTTTAAGTACTCCAATGGTTAATAGATCTTTAAACGTTGAAAATGATCCATTTCGACCTTGTGAGGATAACGAAGAATTTCTTGGTCCCGAAGTACCTTATATGAGTGCTATTGGTGGACTTATGTATCTTGCAAATTGTACTGGACCAGATATTGCTTTTGCTACTAATTTGCTTGCAAGGTACAATTCATCCCCTACTCGAAGGCATTGGAATGGGATAAAACACATCTTCCGCTATCTTCAAGGTACAATTGATTTGGGATTATATTATCCTAGAAACTCCGAGTTTGGTCTAGTTGGTTTTGCAGATGCAGGGTATCTATCGGACCCTCATAAGTCTAGATCACAAACTGGATATGTTTTTACCATTGGAGGAACTGCAATCTTGTGGCGTTCTCAAAAGCAAACGTTAGTAGCTACTTCATCAAATCACGCAGAGATCATTGCTCTTCATGAAGCGTGTAGAGAATGTGTATGGCTTAGATCTATGACTAACCATATTCAAGAAGCAAGTGGATTAGTCATCAAAAGAGAGCCAACAAGACTATATGAAGATAATGCTGCATGTGTTGCTCAAATCAAAGAAGGCTATATCAAGAGCGACAGAACAAAACATATTCCTCCAAGATTCTTCTCCTACACTCAAGAACTCGAGAAGAATAAGGAAGTCGACGTTCAGTACATTCGTTCAAGTGACAATGCAGCAGATCTATTCACAAAGGCGCTTCCAACTTCTACATTTAGAAAGCATGTTCAAAGTATTGGAATGCGTCATTTACGAGACCTATGAAGTCTTTTCGAGGGGGAGTTCACGTCACTGTACTCTTTTTCCCTTGTCATGGTTTTTATCCCGATGGGTTTTTCCATGATAAGGTTTTTAACGAGGCAGTACGTAACTCGGCAATATGTGATGGAGACTCAAGGGGGAGTATTGTGAACAATTTTTTTAATGAGGCAGTACGCAATAATGTAATTAAGGGGGAGTGTTAAAATAGGATAATTACATTTATCATTATCACTTTACCCTTTTGACCTCTAGTAGCTTGGCCCCTAAGTAGTTTGGCCCCTAAGTTTTCATCCCCTATAAATACCTCTTATTTGAGAAGTAGAGGATGCACGCAAAAAATAAGAAACTCAATAATACAAGTTGCTCTCGTTTCTCTCTTCTTCTTCTTTATTATTATAATATTTTAGCATTTTATTCAACAATAATTACATTTATCATTATCACTTTACCCTTTTGACCTCTAGTAGCTTGGCCCCTAAGTAGTTTGGCCCCTAAGTTTTCATCCCCTATAAATACCTCTTATTTGAGAAGTAGAGGATGCACACAGAAAATAAGAAACTCAATAATACAAGTTGCTCTCGTTTCTCTCTTCTTCTTTATTATTATAATATTTTAGTATTTTATTTAACAGTTTTATTATTTTTTAAAAAAGTTTACATAGTTCTTGCTAGTATTTTCTATCAAATTGATTCGGATACATAGATTTTGGTCAGAACACGAATTAAATTATTATAAATGGTTTTTGATTTCTAAGTGATATCATATCTCTAGTCCACTTTAATATGCCCTATAGCATTTGATGTAACCTTAATAGAAGAAGAGAATGCAAAAGTTGAATCATAAAAAGATTTCAAGATCTTTAATAAACTGGCAAGTAGGAGGAAATAAACCAAAAGCAATGATATACCAAAACAAACATTAAATAACTAATAAGATCATTAATAAACGCATGAAAAGTCATACAGACATACAATAGTCAGACTCAGACATGCATGATAGATTAATAGATATCCTAAAAACATAGATAGAGCGTTAACTTCACATATATAGAGCGTTAACTTCACATTTCAATCTCTACGCAACAAACAGAGTAGGTAAGTCCTAGAGTAGTAGACATGGCATGGTAGATATCCTAAAAACAGGGATGGTTTTTGATGGAGTTAACAACTTCACATTCGATCTCTACCTCCAAAGTACCTTCACGGTCCAAGTAAGCCCCCTGAATTTTATCTAAAGACATGGATTGGGTCTTACCCCACGCTTTGTTCGAGTTCAAGAGCCAACTTTTAACTACAAAAACAAGAAATCTATGTTAAGTACATTAGTTATAAACTTAAAACCACTAGTTTATAGTCAAAGGAGCAGGACATTTGACATTATAAGTTAAGAGCGCCTATTGAAAATGTCTAATTTATCCCATTCATCAGCGCTGACAATAAACATTGCGAGATAATAACATGAATATTTTTCGACTTACGCCATACTGATAGGTGATTGGATCCACGCGGGTCTAGAACCTTCAGGTTTACTCGCACGAAAATCAGCTCACCCTTCAATAAAGTATCATTGTCAGTTAAATGCAAATGCTGGGATAACTCGCCATCTGCTCTAGAGTCCCCCTTTGGATACAAAGTTAGAGTCCTGTAGTAAGACATTAACATCCACTTGTTAGCTAGTTAACACTAATGTACACACATACAACAATAAATCAGAAAAGGAAACTTCTGATAAACTCACCAATCCTTTTCTCCCATGTGAAAGGTTTTCGAAACGCAATCATTCTGTCTGAGAAGAGAGAAATCACGAATAGTCCAAGAGAATTTGTGAAAAGGGAGATCTTCACCAAAGGAGTCGGGTCGTGAAACAATCTTCACATGAGCTCCAAACTCATGTAGTTCTCCGTACAAGATAAATCCCTTTGCACGGTCTTTGAGTGCTTCAATCGAAAGAGCTTGTGACAATCCCCAAACCGTTTTTGAAGAATTGAAACGCTTTACTTCAACATCTACAATGTTAACATGTATATACACATATCACTGATTCATTCCCATATATATATGCATACGAGAGAAAGAGAGAGATAATAAGGGTATGAACATACGAACCTTGAATAGAGAGGTACTTCTTCTCTTCCTCGCTAAAGACAAAGAAAGTGAGACGAAGAAGGAGAGAGAGCTTTGAGCCTTTGAGGGATTCTGTGAGTGACTTGTAGGGTTTAGATACTATTTTTATATGACGGGCCTAAAGCTACAAGATTGGCCCAGCTCGTTTTTTTTAATCTTTCTTCTGTTTCACTACGGTGGCCTTTTAATTGTTTTAATCTTTTTGAATTTTTTTTTATAATAAAAGATTGATTCTTAACAGATTTCCAAAAGATAGGAAATGGGAAAAATGAGTTTATCATAAAATTATTACTTTTATTCCCATTGGGTTTTTTTTTTTTTTTGAAGTACTCTATTGGATATTTTAATATTTTGATAAAATATACTTTAAGAGCTACTTAATACTTACTAAATGTTGATTAAATATTTAATTGAGATCTGATTAAACTGGTTATTGCAAATAGATTTATTAAGTTTATATTCAAAAAAAGTTAATTATAATGGTTGTGTTATAATTTTCCATTTTAAAAATAATACATGTTGTACGTAATGAATAATCTGATGAAAAACACTTAAAAAGTCTACCATGAATTATCTATACTATTAGTCAAATTTAAACTATAAAACATCTCTACAATAATTAATTGAGAAGTAGAAACGCACCACATTCAAAGTTAGGGCATTGGAGGCCTGTGATTAAAAGTTGGAATGATTTGTCCTAAACACCCTTAATGAATTGTTCTTCTCGAAATTTCTTCTTCTTCGAAATTAGGGGTATATAAGTCTAATCGTGTGTTGATCTCTATAATAATGTCCTAAACATCCTCGATTTCGAAAATTTTTGTTCTTAATTGTTAAGGGTATATAAGTCTAATCGTGTTTTGAGATGATTAGTCTTAATCACCCTTAATTTTTTTTATTTTATAGTGTAATCGTTGGGGATACGGATGTCATAATGTCTCGACTTTAATGATTATGGAATCTTAGCTTAAATTTATTTGTTAATTTTTTGGATAATTCTATATCTTAGTAGTTAAAATTCGTTTTTGTTAGTTTTCTGATTTAGTTTCTAATTAAAAAGTTAAATTTCTTAAGATAATGATTGATGTTTGCCCTAATCTTAAAGCTATATATATGGTTGATCGGCCAGAGAATTATGTATTATTTTTTTTCTGTGGCCATTAGATAGTTTTCACCGTTATGGTTTTTTTATACATCAACGATTATGATGAATCAAGTTGTTTGTCATGCAAATATTGTTTTCATTCACCTTTAGAGGTTGTGTGCATATTGTTTGTGTTGTTTGTTTTATTTTTTTTGCATTATTCGTTGATTTATTGTTTTGCTGATTTGTTTTTTTTGGTGTGTGTTTCAGTTTTGTATAACGTGGGAGGTTCCATCGACAAAGCGCTCCGACGAAGGTGGTGTTGACGAGCAAAGAACGAGGTTTGGGAAGGTACTTCTATAGTTTTAGTTTGTATATTTTTATATTTATTTACCTATATAAATTTATGTGTTTCTTCCTGTTATCGTATATATTTTTTATGCGATTTTATTGCGTATTAGTTGTCCCTGCATTCATAATTTCTTTCAGCATATATTTTTGATTTTTATTATGTTTTTTTACCTCTCAGGTTACAATGAGATGTGGGCATACGATCATCAAAGCGTGTTTGTTTAATCGTACAAAAAGTCAGTCTCTAATCTAAACTATATTTTGTATTTTATCATGAATTTACATGCTTTTCTTTTTGATTGCTAGAAACCCTAACGTATATTTACTTTCTAAAACACAGAAATCTGTTTTGAAGCTCACGAAAAACAGAGGTTGCTCTCTCTAATGTCATTATCGTGCAAGTTATCGTCTCTGGTGGCTCTCTAAATCGACATCGATGTCGAGATTGCAAAGTCTATCGTGATAAAATTGTAAAATAGAGAGTTTCTTATGACTTTATCGTGCTGATTTGGTGTTTTTTGACTAGATCTTCGATTTGGATATATGTTCGTTTATGCTAATTTTTGGTTTGATTTGGCAAATTTAGATCTGCTTCGATTGCAGTACGAAGGATCCGACTTGGGTATATAGGTGTTTTACCTGGAGGAAAGGTAATTCCAACGAATAGACAGACAAGAAGAGCACTGAGTAATATAAACAAGAACATCATCGGAGCTCCTGTTTATCCTTCTGCTGTCAACAAGAGACCATTCACCAAGTAATTACTTATTACCTTCTTCTTTGAATGATCCTTTATTTGTAAAGTTGTATACACTTATCTTACGAACCAATTGTTTTCTCAGGAAGAATGGGATATGTAACAAGAAGATTCCACTCCATTGCATCGTCTGGTTACTAGGTCGGTAAATTTCAATTGATTTCTGCTTCAATGTCACAATTGTATTATGAGTTTGGTTAGGAGCTATAATTCTTGATTTAACTTTAGGAAATTTGCTGCTCAGTTAGCTGAGAACAATCCCCAAATTCACAAGGAGGTAACTTTATATTGACACAAATTGAATTTGGTAATTAAAAACATGACATGGTTTAGGTTGTCTAATCTCAAGTGTTTTTTTTTTTGTGGTTAGGAAACCAAGAAACCAGACTTGATTTCGAACGAAACATTAGATAGAATCATAATAGATGTGGAAGAAGGAGACTTTATTGAACCAATGTTTGTTCAACACACTGAAGCCATGCTTGAAGAGATTGACCGAATGGTAAGGTTAACAATTTAAGCCACTCTTTTTTTTTGTTGGTTACTCGGATGAAGATATATGTTGTCTTTTATCTGCAGGAAGGAATTGAAATGGAAGATTCAAATGATATTGATGTTGAAGTAGAAGAGTCTGTGATGGATATAGACAGCTGTGACAAGAACAATCCTCTAGTTGTAGTTGAATACATTGATGACATATATTGCTTCTACAAGAAAAATATTGGTTACATATGGGATTTTCATGTTCTTGCAAGCATTGGATCAGATTCTAAAGGTAAAAATCATTTATGCTTTTTCTATTTCTTTTTTTTCCGTGGGAGTTAATAGAGAGAGAGAAGAAGAAGAGCATTGAGGATTTTAATGTAGAAAGATATTTGTAGAAGACATCTTTCAAGAGAAAGGATAGGATGTGTTTGGGTGTTTATGAGCATGTTTGACTTCAGACATGGTGGATCTAACCAGAAGCTTTTGATGGATAAGAAACGTGGAAGCAAAAGAATCATAGGTTTTTCTTCTTTTCTCTTTTGGGTATTGGAATGTGTCTGAACCAAAAAAGATTCTCACGTTGTTGGTTTGATGAAACAATGCAGGTAATAATGGAATGTTTGAGACTAAGGTTGAGAAGCAGCTTACTTGTGACTGTGAGGTCTTTGTTAAGTTTTTGTTGGATTTAAGAATCAAACTTGCTTTTGTTGTGTAAAATGGTTTTGTGAGAAATGAAAAACTAAAGTAGATTGTTTTGTCTCTGGAAAGTGAAGCTGAAATGCAGAGTGTCAAGATACTAAGATGAGATTGATGAGAAGTCTAAGAAAGGTAAGAGATGTTTGTGTATTCAGCATTTTATATAAGACTCTGATGTTTGTTATGTATTGTCTAATCAAAAACCAGTTTTCAGACAACTTTACAATTGCTCTGTTTCATTACGATGGGATAGCAAGTGAGTGGAATGACGAGTTTGAGTGGAGCTAAATTTGATTCAATCTGAATGTAAGGTTGTGGCGGAGACGTTTTCAGATTTGACGTTTTCAGATTTCAAATATATATAGAACTAATTCTGTTTTTGGTGAATCAGGTTAATGTTCTTAAACCAAACCACAAATCAAAGAGATATTGAGTCTGAGATCGAGGTGAGTCAAGAAGGCAAAGTAAGGGAATTGTCATGGATAATGTTAACTCTAGATTAAAGGTGTCTTCCCGTCAGATTTTTTTCTCCCTAAACACTGTGAATATCAAATTAGACTAGATAATCACAATACATCTCTTCTTTTTCTCCTTTGTATTCTGGATACTAATTCCTCAGGTTCAAGGAAAAGCCGAACGCATTATCACAACCCTTAAATTCGAAAAAGAAGAAGGAGACATCACTCAACAAGGAAAAGATACTAACTCTTCAACTAAAGGAAGAGTTAGCAGAGATAGAGACACGAAATACAGAGTTGTACAAGGTAACAATATTATTACATTCATGAATCTCTCTTGCATTTGATCTACCAGAACACAATCATGCTATTGGTCTTTTGCAAATTTGTTCAGATTGGATGTGGTGAAGAAGGAGAACACATTTGCATGGCTTATAAAAAGAACCATTGGGTCTCATCTCTCCAATCATGTTGAGGAGTAATCAACGACGGTGGATTGAGGCGTACACGGCGGTGGCACTACCAGAGAGGTTAACTGTTAAATTTTCTAAATTCTACTCTTTTAATCTCTCAATCAAATTATCAGTAGTGGCTACATGTAATGGAGACTTAAAACGAAGGATTCAAAAGGTAAAGATTGTCCGATGCATTAATGGTTTTGTTTATATCCATGGTTGGGGTCTTTGGATATTCTTAACTCTTTTTCTTTTGTTAGTTTGCAGATTCCTGGTGTGCCGATTATGTATGTGATGACTTACGGCTATCCTGAATTCTAGAAGCTTTGGTAACAAGATCTGTGGGATAACAATTATAGAAGGGAAAGTCATGCTAATAACGTGCTGCTCTCTTTTCTTTTGGTGAGTTTCTTCAACATTTTTTTGATTTTAATTTGAAAGATGTGAGAGGTAGGTGATGTAGGTTATAGGTTTGATTTCCCCAGACGAATCCCATATCTCAGGTTTTGATTTTATCAATGTGGAAAAAGTGATAGTAATTATTTCTCATTCTTTATAGCAATTCACTTTGGTAAGCAAAAGCAAAGTGAAGCATCTGAGTATTCCACCACAAGTGACATTGTAGATTGTCTGGATTCTTCTACTGATCACTATTACTCTCCACAGATTTTGGAGACATCTATATACAAAGATTTAAGAATGATTAGATGCTTTTGCTTAAAAGGATCTGATTCGGTTTCTCATACTCTGTCTCAGTTTCTCAGCTTTCTTAATATCTCAACAAGAGGATATGAAAAGTGTTACTTTGTTAATTTCTCTTTTTTTTGCTCTCGCCTTTCTTTCTTAGTTTTTGTCTAACAAGCTTTTTCTCCTTGATTGTTTTCCGTTTTCTGATGAGACTTTGTTTTGTTCATGGGTTTCAGATTATACTTGTGAGCAGATGCAACAGGTGGCAGAGATGGTGAGAATAAGATAGCTCGAATGAGAGTCTTGGAGATGACAATGTTCAGCATAATCATCACATGAAGAGCTTACCATTGGTCCGTACCCCAGGCATACGTCGTCTTTGAAGGTTCTAGAACATTCTAACTATAAAAAGATAACTAGAATATTTATTTTAGAATCTGTCAATGATGAAATTTTATTAGTGACTTTGATCCCTTTGATTTCGTTATATTTGGAATTGGAAGTTTAATCGTATATCACCATTTGAATCAATTAAGATATTCCCACAATTATGTTTTCTAGATATGATGAGTAGGTGCTTCCAGATGAAGGTAAGAAAAGTTTAAACTTTCGTACTGATCTTTAAACTTCTTTTGTGGCCTTTGTTGTTAATTTTGGTACCTTCTTCAAATCCAATTCTGTTTTTTTTCTATGAACCTTCGATCACATATGATCGTTGGCTTTTGCAGAAACTAATTGTTCCTGTTGACCTTTGGAAAGCAATCAGAGACAGACAATTTGTCAATATTTTATCTTCCATTGTGGTTTTTGATCTCTGTTTGTTGTTGTAGACAAGGGAATCACCACTAACTCAAGGATCGATAACACATCTATATGATCTTTTGGTGAATGGTAACAGTCTCCAAATTCTCTAACACATTCTCCAAAACCATTTTCAATATCAATATCATAATCTCTGTTTCTTGTGGTTTTTGATCTTTGTTTGTTATTATAGAGGTGAAAATATATTTGCTTCTAAGTATTCAAAAGAAACAACAATTCTCCTATTGGATCTGATTTTTACTATATATAAATCACACATCTGTTTGCTATTGCTGAGAATATTCACACATGTGTTTCTTAGGAGATTTGGAAATATAGATAAGACTAGAGATGTATGAGCCTTTTCCTTGATTGAGTTTGAATCTCTTTGGATTAAAACCGGAAAATTTATCTATAAAATTATGACAGTATGAGTTTTGGAACTTAGAAAGAGTAATGGGCTTCCATATATCAATGTTTCTTCTCTAGATACTCTTTAACAGTTGTTTTGGGTCTTTAAAAAGTATATACTTGCTATGATTTGTGCAGGTAGCTCGGAATCTTGGAAAAAGTCTGCGTACATTTCATCCAACGATTAGAGAGCAGACTTTTGTTTTTTTTTTATCTCAAGACTTTAAGAAAAAAATGAGGTTAGTTTGTATATTGGCCAACTATTTTTGATTGTTTGGAAAAACTTTGCGTACATATCAGCTAACGATTAGAGAGCACAGGTTTGTTTTTTTTATCTTAACACTTTGAGCATGGTGGTAGCAGTCTCTGCCTTTTGGATTGCTCTTTTGCAGGCTGCAGTTATTTCGCGAAGCAGTACATGGTTGGTGAGTAATGAGTTTGTCATTTTCATTTTTGCTTATTACTATTCTCAATTAGCCCATATGAATAATGTATTTCTTTGCACCAGCTACCGATATACTTTGTAGTGTCCCTGGGATGCTATGGTCTATTAATAGTTTGAATTAGTCTAATGCAGTTCCTACCTGTCCTACAGATGCATTCTCTTGCAGCATGGACTTTCTTTACCCTTTTCTTAAGAGCAGTTCTCTTGCAGCATGTACTTAACCTTTTTCTTTCGTTGTTAACCTTGAATTCTCAAAGCTTATTAGGGTATAATTTAGTTCTTTGCAGAATATTACAGAGGCAAGCTAAGAGACTTCTTAAGCGTTAATAGAGCATTAACCTCTCACCTACCTAACAATTGTATTATAATATTGTATGTGGGAGATGTACTTTGAGAAATCAGGGTTAGCAATTGGAATTTTTAGGGCTTTAAATATGAGCTGAACAAGAAACTCTTCAAACACATTAATTTGTGTCGATAGTTGCATTTGTTTCTGTCTGAAACTCTGGTAATAATAATAAAAACATGCATGGTATGTAGATATATTCGTCCATTGAAATAAAAAGCACAGTACTCTTTTTCACTTGAACGGATTGTAAATAGCGTCATCATTTTATATATGTGCATTACATTTAAAATAACCACTTCAAATTGTACAATATTATTACTAAATTAATATAAAATATACATGATGTTAATACGTTTTCTCCGGGTCTTCATATATGTAGAACGTTTATTTATGTTATCTACGTGCCTAACACTTAATCGGGACCTAAAACACTTAATATGATATGCATACTGTTTTATCTTTGTAATCAAAAATTTCCCATAAACACTTATCCCACATTAATTTATACTATCAATTACTTGCCCCTACAATTTATACACAAAATTCAACTTTACCACTATATTCCTAATCAAAAATATTTTACTCAATACTACAATGAAATTCTTAAACACAAACTATATACATAGATACAAATATCTCTTACATATTAACAAAAGATTACACATGTGAATGTTTGTGTATTGCTTTATCTTTGTAATCAAAATATTCCCACAAACCCTTATCCCACATTAATCTATACTATCAATTACTTGCCTTGGAATTTATACAACAGATTTAACTCTACTACTATATTCCTAATCAAAAATATTATATTCAATACTACAATAAAATTCGTGTCAAACAAACTATATACATAGATACAAATATCTCTTACATATTAAGAAAACATTCCACCCGGGCGAAGCGCACCTGTTGATAAACGTAGAAATTATTTTCGAATTTATGAGTTTATAACTATGATAAAAAAAAAACAAGAAGAGCAAAAATGATGATTTTATGCAGCCTCATAAAAAAGCTCTTGATAAACGTAGAAATTATTTGTTGATGGTGAGTTTGGCTATAACCAGGATAACAAAAGAAAGAGAGCAAAATTAATGATTTTCTCCTGTTTGACGAAAGAGCTCTTGATAAATGTATAAATCATTTGCTAATTGAAGAGTTTTGCTATAACCATTATAACGAAAAACAATGAACAAAATTGACAGTTTTCTACAACTTTATAAAAATGTCCTTGACAACCTTAAATATCATTTGCTGGTTGATGAGTTTGGTTATAACCATGATATAAAAAAAAGAAGTTGATGGGTTTCTGCAATGTAATGAAAGAGCCCTTGATAAACGTAAAAATTATTTGCTGATTAATTAGTGTGGCTATAACCATGATAACAAAACAAGAGAACCAGAATTGACGGCTCCGATGAAAGAGAACTTGATAAATAGAAATCATTTGCAGGTTGACGAGTTTGGCTGTAACAATAAAAACAAAAAAACAATGAACAAAATTGACGGTTTTCTGCAAGCTCATGAAAAAGAACTTGATAAACGTAAAAATTATTTGCTCATTGATGTGTTTGGCTATAACCATGATAACAAAACAAGAGAAGAAGAATTGACGGTTTTCTATAATCTAATGAAAGAGATCTTAATAAACCTAGAAATTATTTGCTGATTGATGCGTTTGGCTATAACAATAATAACAAAAACTGAGCAAAATTGACGGTTTCTGCATCCTCACGAAAAAACTATTGACAAACGTAGAAATCATTTGCTAATTATGAGTTTGACTATAACCATGATAACAAAAAAAGAGGAGAAGATTTGATTGTTTTTCCGTAGTCTCATGAAAGAGCTCTTGATAAACGTAGAAATCGTTTGCTGATTGAAACGTTTTGCTATAACCATTATAACGAAAAAATGAGCAAAATTGATAAGTTTCTACAACATGATAAAAGAGCTCTTGATAAACGTAGAAAACATTTGCTGTTTGATGAGATATGATATAACCATGATAACAAAAAATGAGTGAAACTAACGATTTTTTTACAGCCTAATGAAACACCTGTTGATAAACGTAAAAATTATTTTCTGATTTATTAGTTTATAACTATGATAAAAAAAAAAAACAAGAAGAGCAAAAATGTGGTTTTATGCAGCCTCATGAAAAAGTTCTTGATAAATGTAGAAATCATTTGTTGATGGTGAGTTTGGCTATAACCGGGATAACAAAAAAAAAGAACAAAATTGACGATTTTTTTTTGTTTGA
>NW_003302554.1:8275926-8277042 GCF_000004255.2 Arabidopsis lyrata subsp. lyrata
AAAAAAGGGAAATCCCGTAAAAAAAAAAAAAAAAAAAAAAAAAAAAAAATTCAAATTTTTCCCCGACAACTAAGCTGGCACCTCTCAATCAATTCTGCTTTTTTTCTATGAACCTTCGATCACATATGATCGTTGGCTTTTGCAGAAACTAATTGTACCTGTTGACCTTTGGAAAGCAATCAGAGACAGACAATTTGTCAATATTTTATCTTCCATTGTGGTTTTTGATCTCTGTTTGTTGTTGTAGACAAGGGAATCACCACTAACTCAAGGATCGATAACACATCTATATGATCTTTTGGTGAATGGTAACAGTCTCCAAATTCTCTAACACATTCTCCAAAACCATTTTCAATATCAATATCATAATCTCTGTTTCTTGTGGTTTTTGATCTTTGTTTGTTATTATAGAGGTGAAAATATATTTGCTTCTAAGTATTCAAAAGAAACAACAATTCTCCTATTGGATCTGATTTTTACTATATATAAATCACACATCTGTTTGCTATTGCTGAGAATATTCACACATGTGTTTCTTAGGAGATTTGGAAATATAGATAAGACTAGAGATGTATGAGCCTTTTCCTTGATTGAGTTTGAATCTCTTTGGATTAAAACCGGAAAATTTATCTATAAAATTATGACAGTATGAGTTTTGGAACTTAGAAAGAGTAATGGGCTTCCATATATCAATGTTTCTTCTCTAGATACTCTTTAACAGTTGTTTTGGGTCTTTAAAAAGTATATACTTGCTATGATTTGTGCAGGTAGCTCGGAATCTTGGAAAAAGTCTGCGTACATTTCATCCAACGATTAGAGAGCAGACTTTTGTTTTTTTTTTATCTCAAGACTTTAAGAAAAAAATGAGGTTAGTTTGTATATTGGCCAACTATTTTTGATTGTTTGGAAAAACTTTGCGTACATATCAGCTAACGATTAGAGAGCACAGGTTTGTTTTTTTTATCTTAACACTTTGAGCATGGTGGTAGCAGTCTCTGACTTTTGGATTGCTCTTTTGCAGGCTGCAGTTATTTCGCGAAGCAGTACATGGTTGGTGAGTAAATGAGTATGTCATTTTCATATTTGCTTATAACTATACTCAATTAGCCCATATGA
>NW_003302554.1:8288423-8298658 GCF_000004255.2 Arabidopsis lyrata subsp. lyrata
CTATGAGTTTTTTTGTTTATATCTACTCTACTTTAGCAGCCACGATCCGGATTGCATTTCACTTTCTTATACTCAGTCATACACACCAATCTTGTCATATTGGACTCCAAAAACCATACACAAGCTTATTATGGCTTTCCAAAGTTTTGTAAGTGAGGACGAAGTCCCTATGAGTTTTTTTGTTTTGTATCTACTCTACTTTAGCAGCCAGGATCCGGGTTGCATTTCACTTTCTTATACTTAGTCATACACACCAATCTTGTCATATTGGACTCCAAAAACCATACACAAGCTTATTATGGCTTTCCCAAGTTTTGTAAGTGAGGACGAAGTCCCTATGAGTTTTTTTGTTTTGTATCTACTCTACTTTAGCAGCTAGGATCCGGGTTGCATTTCACTTTCTTATACTTAGTCATACACACCAATCTTGTCATATTGGACTCCAAAAACCATACACAAGCTTATTATGGCTTTCCCAAGTTTTGTAAGTGAGGACGAAGTCCCTATGAGTTTTTTTGTTTTATAACTAGAACCGCAACTAGATCCCAAAAGCTAAACTAGTGTTTCTCCGTTTAGAAGCTGATACTAGGATTTTACTATCAATTACCCTAATATACTTTCATGTCATTGCAGTATAAGAGGTTATCAATCCAATCAGGTGCTCTTACTATCAATCAAGATGTGATCAGAGAATACTAAGTCAAGCCAAGCAGAATATTGTTTTGTTATCTAGCAATCCTAAGCGATCATGCATAAAAACGATAAAACTACAGAACAGGAACGATCATGCATAAAGAGAAAGAACTATCAATACTAAGCAGCAATAAGCAACAGGTAAAGAGACAAGTAAATCAAATGAGATAAAAGGTCCTGAGGATAGGGTAATTGATTATAGCAGTCTCCTTAATCTACTTAGGTGGTTAACAATCCAAACAGGCTATCCCTAGACAATAGATTCAACTACAGATCAATCCACTCTCGTGACAGAGATCCTCAAGCAATACCAGTTCCAGACCTAATCATCATTAGCGAAATCTAGCAAAGCAGGCAATAAGATTCAATCTAATATAGTCAATAAACATTCTAAACATCCAATCTCTTGGGCTAGAGTATGTAAATCTCTGGAGTAGTTGGTTCAGACATTTCATCGAACACCTGGTGGGTGTGGAAATGTCTGGGTTCAAATCCCAGTTGATCAGAAAGGAATAAG
This sequence comes from Arabidopsis lyrata subsp. lyrata, assembly GCF_000004255.2. Classification (NCBI taxonomy): domain Eukaryota; kingdom Viridiplantae; phylum Streptophyta; class Magnoliopsida; order Brassicales; family Brassicaceae; genus Arabidopsis; species Arabidopsis lyrata. The sequence goes on from NW_003302554.1 coordinate 8,289,634, forward strand.
CACTAAGTACTACTAATCCAGAAGGGATTCAAGCAATTCTACACTTAACCACCTAAATAAACTAAGGATTCCACACCTAATCTATCCCATCCTCAAGAACCCTAATCCACTACTCAGACATGCTCAAGAACACAAACCCAGAAAATTGCACAAACCCAGAAATCGCTAAAAACATCATATGTTATAGATCAGAGCAAGATAAACAACTTTGCAGAAGGAAATTATTGCAAAAACTCAAAGGATCAAAAGTAATTTGGATTACAAAAGTTTGCAGAAATATTGTTCAGAGGATAAAAACGAGATCCTTTGGGCAAAGCCCTAAGAGGTCTATTTATAGCAAAAGTAGAAAACCCTAGTACACAAAACGACAAAATAGAAAGTCGGTTTAGGGTCTACTCGAGCTGGTACTCGAGTGGCTTGGTCGAGTAGTCCATTCTTCAAAGGTTGCATCTTGCTCGGGTAAGTCTCTCAGGTCCAGTTCGAGTAGCCTGTTCGAGTAGGTTAGTCGAGTATGTCTTGGTCTTCTCTTCAGAAATCTGCTCGAGTACACTACTCTGGAACTGCTCTGGCACTGCTCTTGCACTGCTCTTGCTCTGCTCGAGTACACTGCTCTGGCTCTGCTCGAGTACACTGCTCGAGTACACTACTCTGGAACTGCTCTGGCACTGCTCTTGCACTGCTCTTGCTCTGCTCGAGTACACTGCTCTGGCTCTGCTCGAGTACACTGCTCGAGTACTGCTCTGGCACTGCTCTTGCACTGCTCTGGCTCTGCTCGAGTACACTGAGTATGCAAAGTGATGCAAAATGACTACAAATGACAGTAAATAAAAATGCAAGAATGCATGCTATGCATAGCAAATGTATGCTAAAAAGAGGTAAATCGTTGTATCCAAGTCATCACGTGAGGTCAATGTTGGGTCCAGCTTGCATGAGGAAATGTATGCTAAAAAGAGGTAAAATACAGAGATATCAACTCCCCCAAACTTAGCTTTTGCTTGCCCTCAAGCAAACAAATAGAACTAAGCTGGAGAAGAGGTTTGAAGGTGGGGATTCAGAACCAAAACATGCATATAGAGTAAGTGAATTCAATGTCCAGGTTGCTAATTCTAGAATGCAAGGTTGACTGATCCCTACTTAAAAACATTAGCCATCTCCTTCACATCTCAACCTAACCTCTGCCTTAATCAAATCAAGCATTCAAATCTGCACATTCCCTTTAACATTTATTAAGTAGGAACCGTGAATCATATTATGCAATGGATATGAACACATTTGGCTAAAGGGTAAAGGTTTTAGAGACAAAGATGGTCCCTTAAAGATCTGGTTTAAATCGCAACAGGGGATCTCTCAAGAATGATTGAGCTTTAGTAGAATGCTAAAGGTGAGTATCAAGTTATGCATACAAGGATAGGACCCCATCTACCCAGAATGTAATCAATATCAACCCAAATAGAGGTCCTATTTCTAATCCCAGAATCATGAACTTAACTCTACCCTTTTGAATTCAAAGCATTTACAGACTTTACTCAAATCATCCCTTTTCTTTTCTTTGCTTTCTATCCTAGGAGAAGCTTTCTTACTGCTCTGTCTAGCGGATCGGGTTTCTTTAACAACTAGGATTCCCTTTTCTTTCTTCTTATAAACACAAGGCTTTTGCCCAATCTCTTTAAGCTATTTACAGAACCCTTTTTCCTTTACTTTAGCACACCAAAATCCTTTACTAGACTTCTCTTACTTTAGCTACTTCTCCTTAGGACTCTTTTCCCTTTTCTTTTCTTTCAATGATGAACACAACCTTTTCTTTCTTTTAAACACAACCCAAACCCAGAATTAAGCACCCACCTAGTCCTATCCGGTCCAGATAACGTGAACCAGAACTACATGAGATACTATCCTTGTCGTTACAGACCTAACACTTTCTACCAAGCTCAATCGGAATAAGGCCTCACATTCACACACAAATGATAAATGGCTTGAAAGAAGGTTAAGGCTAAGGGTGGGGAATAACTGCTCCAAAGATGGGAGTCAGCTACTTGGACTAGCAAGAGTGATCAAAAGGTAAAAGAAAGTCCAAGTATTTTAAGGTATCCATGAGTTCATAGCACAATGCACAGCATGATAATTATAAGTCAAAATTCAGGTTCAAATTGATAGGAAAATGCATCAGATCAAAGCGAGATTCGACTAAGAACAAGAAAATCAAGCGTTGAATTCAAAAGATGGTGCGGTATTACTTCAAGTTCAGTCGATTATGCATTAGAGAACTAACAACCAGGGCACTGAGTTCTACTTAGTGAATAAGCATATTTACAAGGTTATAATCATCATAATCTCCAATGCAAATGCATGATGCAACAGCCCTAAGTGAAAGCATACTAAAACAATCCTAAAATGACAATGCAAGCTATATGAACACTCTGTTTTTGTGAAACAATTTTCGAAAATTTTCAAATTTTTATGGTTTTTCTATGCCTTAGATGCAATGATGCAAAATTTGAAATAAGAGCAAAACAAACGATGTCAAATACTCCCTGAGCCCTCCCCCAAACTTAAATTACACAGTCCTCTGTGTAACAAGCATTTGGAAGAGAGTACTCAGGGCAAACCAACAGATAAACAAAATGAAAGATGATATAAACAATGGTGAAGTAGAGTTGTTACCTGGTCTAAGTAAAGAAAGCAGAGACATAGTCATCCATGCTCTCACTCGTGTAGCTCCAAGGTACTGGCTGGGATGCTCTCGGAACAGTGGGCTCGGGTTGCTGCTCAGGAGTGTGCTCGGGTGGTGTACTCGAGTACAGTACTCGAGTACTGTAGCGTTTCTGCAAAAAAATTTCTGAGCTTTTCCTGAACCAAAACCTTCCTCTTTTTGCCTGTAAATCAAAAACACTAAAGAAACACATTAAAAATAACAAGAAATAAAGCATTATTTACAGAGATAAACATGGGAATTCCTCCCAAGTGAGCTTGTTTAAAGTCTTTAGCTTGACTTCTCACACTGAATAAGCTTAGGGTGGGTTGTAGAGAGGAAGTGAGGTCTCCTCTATCATGCAGGTGGATGAATCATCTGGCTTAGCAGGCTCTCTTGATAAATCTGCAGTTGAGTACTCAATGGCCCTTTTCTCATAGTAAGCTTCTTGTTGAGCAACTGGATAGTCTTCTTCTATAGACCATGCTGAAGTGAATTCACTCCCTTTTTGATGACCAGAGTGGATGCTTCATCAGTTGGGACGTCCTTGATTGGGAGTGGTACTTGGTTGGCTATCCCATGGAGCTTCTTGATTTGATCCTTCAGCTCTCTCACAGTGCCTGTTAGCTCCCTTATGGCTTTATCCTGCCATTTGGACCTCTCCTTGAGTTCTAACCAGCCATCTGGAGTAGAATTGCTAGACTTTAGCAGCTTATCACGATGTTTGGTCGAGCTAGAGTTCTCTAGACTAGTTGAAGGCTTGCTCAAATGTATACTCGAGTCAGTTGGTTGAGCATGTGTTGAGCTTGCTTCATATGCCATCTTAACCTCTGTTTCTGGCTCAATCAAGCCTTTAAAGACCTCTGACCCTACTACTTCCTTGTGTGAATCTAGTGACTTACCAAAGCTCAAGGTTTCAGTGAGAAGATATCCTGCTTCACCACTCTTAGTCAAAGAAGTTTGTTGGTGATCTTCCTCAGCAACCTCCTCTAGCTGTTCATCAGCTAGGCAATCCATTACCTTAACTACGAAGGTCTGTCCTTCAATTGTTGGCTTCCTCGTGGCATCATTGATGTCAAACTTCATTTTAAAATCATTTCCCAGATTAAGATCAATCTTCCCATTCTTAACATCAATGACAGCTCCAGCAGTGGCTAAGAAGGGCCTTCCTAAGATTAAAGGATCTTTTGGTTCATCCATTTCTAGCACTATGAAGTCTGTAGGGATTTCAGCATTTCCAATCTTAATAGGCAAATCTTCTAATAACCCATGAGGAAATCTGATAGACTCATCAGCCAGGATCAAGGAGATGTTGCAAGGTTTATACTTGCTGAAACCCAGTCTCTTGGCCACGGAGAGAGGCATGAGACTTTTAAAAGCACCTAGATCGCAGAGGCAGTTACTGAAGGCTAATGTGCCTAGAGAGCAAGGTAGAGTAAACGAACCAGGATCTCCCAATTTCTTGGGAATAATCTTCGTTTGGATGATTTCACTGCACTCATGACTCTCCATCCCTTGCACTTCCTTAATTCTCTCCATTACCATGTCTTTAAAGAACTTGTGAGAATCCGGAATAAGCATGAAAGCATCAATGAGAGGCATCCTTAATTCAATCTCCTTGATGTGTTTAGCAAACATGGCTCTGTACTTCTCAATGATATCCCTCTTGAATCTTCCTGGGAATGGTATTTTGGGCTTGTAGGGTGGTGGAACGAAAGCTTTCTTCTTACTCTTATCAATAACTGGTTCTTTGATATGGGGGCTCTTAGCTTGATCCCTAGGTACAGCCTCTTGGTCTAGCTTAGTGGTGTCTTCTACTTGAGTTTCATGCTGAATGAAATCCTCCCCATCTTGAATCTCACTGTCCGCAGTGACAGGTGCGGGGCTAGGTCGAGCTTGCAGCTCTCGACCACTGCGAAGGTGAATAGCATTAACATGACCTTTCTGATTCTGAATAGCTTTCTCTGGCAGTTGCCCTGGATTCGTAGGCGCAGAAGTAGAAGCAATTTTGCTCTCCACGTACTTCAACCTGGAGTTTAGAGCCTCAAACTTGATATTGAGATCATTGAAGGAGCAGTCTACTTTGTTGTGGATCTCAGCCATTTTCTTATCACCAGCTGCTTGACCGTGTAGAATCTGCTGAAGCATTTGTTTCATCTCTTGATCTTGTGCAGGTGGAGCTTGTTGGGGTTGCTGTGCAAAACCGGGTGGTGGATTATATTGTTGATAACCGCCATTTAACTGCTGCTTTGGGACAAAGCCTTGATTGTATGGTATGAATGGCTTGGACTGGTTCTGTTGTTGCTGAGGGTAAACCTGATCCTGAGGGTTTGCAACATTCGTGCTCCGGTAAGATAGATTTGGATGTGCATGATGGTAGGGGTTGTAGCCCTTGTTGTAGCCACCTTGGTTCTGAATGTAGCTGACTTCTGCAGCCTGAGTATTCTCCCCCTCTTGGATTTGATAGTGCTCTTCGTCAGTGATATAGTGGACTGGTTTCTGGTTAGTAAGCAGAAATTTATCCAGCTTGTCGTTGAGAGCCTGAACCATCTCCTTAGTATGCTTTGCATCCGGATCTCCAATACCTCTGTTGGAGCGATCAAAATCTTCATTATAATTACCGTCGGACTGAGCTAAGTTCTCAACCAATTCCCAACCTTCTTCAACATCCTTATTCAAGAAATTCCCATTTGAAGCAGTGTCCAGGACCATTCTGAACTTAGGCAGAGCTCCTCTGTAGAGTGTACTGAGCAAAGAAGCTTTCTTGAAACCGTGATGTGGACATTGTGTAGTGTAGCCTTTGAATCTCTCCCAGGCTTCACAAAAGGATTCAGACTGTTTCTGGGTGAAACTGGAGATTTCATTCCGTAGACGTGCAGTTCTTGAATTGGAGAAGAACTTTGTTAAGAATGCCTTCTTGCAATCATCCCATGATGTGATGGAGCCAGCTGGTAGTGTCTTCTCCCAGTGGTGTGCTTTGTCGCCCAGCGAGAAGGGAAACAGACGTAGCTTGAAGCTGTCTTCACTAACACCATTGATCTTGGTGAGGCTGCAGAGCCTATCAAAATTATCCAAGTGATCCAAGGGGTCTTCCAGAGGCAACCCATGAAACTTGTTACCTTGAATCATTGAGATCAATCCACTCTTGATCTCGAAATTGTTGTTCTGGACAGGAGGTGGAACGATGCCCTGTCTCTGTTGATGGTTGCGTAGTGCATCACCATCACCAATGTTCCGTGGTATACCAACTCCTTGATTATCTTGATCTTGTGGTTCCATGGCTACTGGATTGTGCAGTTCACAACCGTCTCTGGCTCTACGTTCTTTCAACTCACGGGCTAACTGGTTGATGTTGTCTTTGTAGCTGATGAGGTTGCTGGAGCCTTGAGAACGAGTTTGCATGCAAAGTGGCTAGTCTCGACGTGTAAACTCGACTTGAGGTCGAGTTGGTACCTGGAGCACAAAAACAAGCAGCTGAAGAGAGTAGTTAGTAACCAAAGTAAAGAAAGAACTTGATCTTAGCAATTCTAAAATCTTGAATGTAACAAGCAGACACCCAAATGGCAACGGCGCCAAATTGATACTAGGATTTTACTATCAATTACCCTAATATACTTTCATGTCATTGCAGTATAAGAGGTTATCAATCCAATCAGGTGCTCTTACTATCAATCAAGATGTGATCAGAGAATACTAAGTCAAGCCAAGCAGAATAGAGGTTTGTTTATCTAACAATCCTAAGCGAACATGCATAAAAACGATAACACTACAGAACAGGAACGATCATGCATAAAGAGAAAGAACTATCAATACTAAGCAGCAATAAGCGACAGGTAAAGAGACAAGTAAATCAAATGAGATAAAAGGTCCTGAGGATAGGGTAATTGATTATAGCAGTCTCCTTAATCTACTTAGGTGGTTAACAATCCAAACAGGCTATCCCTAGACAATAGATTCAACTACAGACCAATTCACTCTCATGACAGAGATCCTCAAGCAATACCAGTTCCAGACCTAATCATCATTAGCGAAATCTAGCAAAGCAGGCAATAAGATTCAATCTAATATAGTCAATAAACATTCTAAACATCCAATCTCTTGGGCTAGAGTATGTAAATCTCTGGAGTAGTTGGTTCAGACATTTCATCGAACACCTGGTGGGTGTGGAAATGTCTGGGTTCAAATCCCAGTTGATCAGAAAGGAATAAGCACTAAGTACTACTAATCCAGAAGGGATTCAAGCAATTCTACACTTAACCACCTAAATAAACTAAGGATTCCACACCTAATCTATCCCATCCTCAAGAACCCTAATCCACTACTCAGACATGCTCAAGAACACAAACCCAGAAAATTGCACAAACCCAGAATTCATTGAAAATAAAGTATGATATAGACGAGACAGAGATCTACAACTTTGAAGAAGAAAGTAATCGCAAAAACTCAAAGGATCAAAAGTAATTTGGATTATAAAAGTTTGCAGAAATATTGTTCAGAGGATAAAAACGAGATCCTTTGGGCAAAGCCCTAAGAGGTCTATTTATAGCAAAAGTAGAAAACCCTAGTACACAAAACGACAAAATAGAAAGTCGGTTTAAGGTCTACTCGAGCTGGTACTCGAGTGGCTTGGTCGAGTAGTCCATTCTTCAAAGGTTGCATCTTGCTCGGGTAAGTCTCTCAGGTTTAGTTCGAGTAGCCTGTTCGAGTAGGTTAGTCGAGTATGTCTTGGTCTTCTCTTCAGAAATCTGCTCGAGTACACTGCTCGAGTACACTACTCTGGAACTGCTCTGGCATTGCTCGAGTACACTGCTTTGGCTCTGCTCCTTAGTACCTGAATGTACCAGATACAACTCCAAAATGCAAGAATGCATGCTATGCTAATGTAGAATACTCTAAGTATGCAAAGTGATGCAAAATGACTACAAATGACAGTAAATAAGAGTGAATACTAAGCTAAATGCATAGCAAATGTATGCTAAAAAGAGGTAAAATACAGAGATATCAGTCATACACACTAATCTTGTCATATTGGACTCCAAATACCCTACACAAGCTTATTATGCCTTCCCCAAGTTTTGTAAGTGAAGACGAAGTCCCTATCAGTTTTTTTGTTTTGTATCTACTCTACTTTAGCAGCCAGGATCCGGGTTGCATTTCACTTTCTTATACTCAGTCATACACACCAATCTTGTCATATTGGACTCCAAAAACCATACACAAGCTTATTATGGCTTTCCCAAGTTTTGTAAGTGAGGACGAAGTCCCTATGAGTTTTTTTTTGTTTTATATCTACTCTACTTTAGCAGCCAGGATCCGGGTTGCATTTCACTTTCTTATACACAGTCATACACACCAATCTTGTCATATTGGACTCCAAAAACCATACACAAGCTTATTATGGCTTTCCCAAGTTTTGTAAGTGAGGATGAAGTCCCTATGAGTTTTTTTGTTTTATATCTACTCTACTTTAGCAGCCAGGATCCGGGTTGCATTTCACTTTCTTATACTATGTCATACACACCAATCTTGTCATATTGGACTCCAAAAACCATACACAAGCTTATTATGGCTTTCCCAAGTTTTGTAAGTGAGGACGAAGTCCCTATGAGTTTTTTTTGTTTTATATCTACTCTACTTTAGCAGCCAGGATCTGGGTCTCATTTGACTTTCTTATACTCAGTCATACACCCAATCTTGTCATATTGGACTCCAAAAACCATACACAAGCTTATTATGGCTTTCCCAAGTTTTGTAAGTGAGGACGAAGTCCCTATTAGTTTTTTTGTTTTGTATCTACTCTACTTTAGCAGCCAAGATCCGGGTTGCATTTCACTTTCTTATACTCAGTCATAAACACCAATCTTGTCATATTGGACTCCAAAAACCATACACAAGCTTATTATGGCTTTCCCAAGTTTTGTAAGTGAGGACGAAGTCCCTATGATATTTTTTGTTTTCTATCTACTCTACTTTAGCAGCCAGGATCTGGGTTGCATTTCACTTTCTTATACTCAGTCATACACACCAATCTTGTCATATTGAACTCCAAAAACCATACACAAGCTTAATATGGCTTTCCCAAGTTTTGTAAGTGAGGACGAAGTCCCTATGAGTTTTTTTGTTTTATATCTACTCTACTTTAGAAGCCAGGATCCGGGTTGCATTTCACTTTCTTATACTCAGTCATACACACCAATCTTGTCATATGGGACTCCAAAAACCATACACAAGCTTATTATGGCTTTCCCAAGTTTTGTAAGTGAGGACGAAGTCCCTATGAGTTTTTTTTGTTTTATATCTACTTCTACTTTAAGCAGCCAGGATCCGGGTAGCATA
>NW_003302554.1:8298758-8334601 GCF_000004255.2 Arabidopsis lyrata subsp. lyrata
CAGGGTTAGCAATTGGAATTTTTAGGGCTTTAAATATGAGCTGAACAAGAAACTCTTCAAACACATTAATTTGTGTCGATAGTTGCATTTGTTTCTGTCTGAAACTCTGGTAATAATAATAAAAACATGCATGGTATGTAGATATATTCGTCCATTGAAATAAAAAGCACAGTACTCTTTTTCACTTGAACGGATTGTAAATAGCGTCATCATTTTATATATGTGCATTACATTTAAAATAACCACTTCAAATTGTACAATATTATTACTAAATTAATATAAAATATACATGATGTTAATACGTTTTCTCCGGGTCTTCATATATGTAGAACGTTTATTTATGTTATCTACGTGCCTAACACTTAATCGGGACCTAAAACACTTAATATGATATGCATACTGTTTTATCTTTGTAATCAAAAATTTCCCATAAACACTTATCCCACATTAATTTATACTATCAATTACTTGCCCCTACAATTTATACACAAAATTCAACTTTACCACTATATTCCTAATCAAAAATATTTTACTCAATACTACAATGAAATTCTTAAACACAAACTATATACATAGATACAAATATCTCTTACATATTAACAAAAGATTACACATGTGAATGTTTGTGTATTGCTTTATCTTTGTAATCAAAATATTCCCACAAACCCTTATCCCACATTAATCTATACTATCAATTACTTGCCTTGGAATTTATACAACAGATTTAACTCTACTACTATATTCCTAATCAAAAATATTATATTCAATACTACAATAAAATTCGTGTCAAACAAACTATATACATAGATACAAATATCTCTTACATATTAAGAAAACATTCCACCCGGGCGAAGCGCACCTGTTGATAAACGTAGAAATTATTTTCGAATTTATGAGTTTATAACTATGATAAAAAAAAAACAAGAAGAGCAAAAATGATGATTTTATGCAGCCTCATAAAAAAGCTCTTGATAAACGTAGAAATTATTTGTTGATGGTGAGTTTGGCTATAACCAGGATAACAAAAGAAAGAGAGCAAAATTAATGATTTTCTCCTGTTTGACGAAAGAGCTCTTGATAAATGTATAAATCATTTGCTAATTGAAGAGTTTTGCTATAACCATTATAACGAAAAACAATGAACAAAATTGACAGTTTTCTACAACTTTATAAAAATGTCCTTGACAACCTTAAATATCATTTGCTGGTTGATGAGTTTGGTTATAACCATGATATAAAAAAAAGAAGTTGATGGGTTTCTGCAATGTAATGAAAGAGCCCTTGATAAACGTAAAAATTATTTGCTGATTAATTAGTGTGGCTATAACCATGATAACAAAACAAGAGAACCAGAATTGACGGCTCCGATGAAAGAGAACTTGATAAATAGAAATCATTTGCAGGTTGACGAGTTTGGCTGTAACAATAAAAACAAAAAAACAATGAACAAAATTGACGGTTTTCTGCAAGCTCATGAAAAAGAACTTGATAAACGTAAAAATTATTTGCTCATTGATGTGTTTGGCTATAACCATGATAACAAAACAAGAGAAGAAGAATTGACGGTTTTCTATAATCTAATGAAAGAGATCTTAATAAACCTAGAAATTATTTGCTGATTGATGCGTTTGGCTATAACAATAATAACAAAAACTGAGCAAAATTGACGGTTTCTGCATCCTCACGAAAAAACTATTGACAAACGTAGAAATCATTTGCTAATTATGAGTTTGACTATAACCATGATAACAAAAAAAGAGGAGAAGATTTGATTGTTTTTCCGTAGTCTCATGAAAGAGCTCTTGATAAACGTAGAAATCGTTTGCTGATTGAAACGTTTTGCTATAACCATTATAACGAAAAAATGAGCAAAATTGATAAGTTTCTACAACATGATAAAAGAGCTCTTGATAAACGTAGAAAACATTTGCTGTTTGATGAGATATGATATAACCATGATAACACTGTTTGATGAGATATGATATAACCATGATAACAAAAAAATGAGTGAAACTAACGATTATTTTACAGCCTAATAAAACACCTGTTGATAAACGTAAAAATTATTTTCTTATTTATGAGTTTATAACCATGATAAAAAAAACAAGAAGAGCAAAAATGTGGTTTTATGGAGCCTCATGAAAACGTTCTTGATAACCGTAGAAATCATTTGTTGATGGTGAGTTTGGCTTTATTCGGGATAAAAAAAAAAAGAGAAAAATTGAAGATTTTCTTTTGTTTGATGAAAGAGCTCTTGGTAAATATATAAATCATTTGCTAATTGAAGAGTTTTGTTATAACCATTATAACGGAAAATGGGTAAAATTGACAGTTTTCTACAACTCTATAAAAATGTCCTTGATAACCGTAAATATCATTTGCTGATTGATGAGTTTGGTTATAACCATGATAAAAAAAAAAAAAAAAATTGATGGGTTTCTGCAATGTAATGAAAGAGCTTTTGATAAACGTAAATATTATTTGATGATTGATGAGTGTGGCTATAACCATGATAACAAAACAAGAGAACTAGAATTGACGGCTCCGATGAAAAAGAACTTGATAAATAGAAATCATTTGCGGATTGACGAGTTTGGCTATAACAATAAAAACTAAAAACAATGAACAAAATTGACGGTTTTCTACAAGCTCATGAAAAAGAATTTGATAAACGTAAAAATTATTTGCTGATTGATGTGTTTGGCTATAACCATGATAACAAAACAAGAGAAGTAGAATTGACGGTTTTCTATAATCTAATGAAAGAGATCTTAATAAACTTATAAATCATTTGCTGATTGATGAGTTTGGCTATAATAATAATAACAAAAAAAGAAGCAAAATTGATGGTTTCTGCAGCCGCACGAAAAAACTATTGACAAACGTAGAAATCATTTGTTAATTATGAGTTTGGCTATAACCATGATAACAAAAAAAGAGGAGAAGATTTGATGGTTGTCCTTAGTCTCATGAAAGAGCTCTTGATAAACGTAGAAATCGTTTGCTGATTGAAACGTTTTGCTATAACCATTATAACGAAAAAATGAGCAAAATTGATAAGTTTCTACAACATGATAAAAGAGCTCTTGATAAACGTAGAAAATATTTGCTGTTTGATGAGATATGCTATAACCATGATAACAAAAAAATGAGTGAAACTACCGATTTTTTTACAGCCTAATGTATCACCTGCTGATAAACGTAAAAATTATTTTCTGATTTATGAGTTTATAACCATGATAAAAAAAAAAACAAGGAGAGCAAAAATGTGATTTTATGCAGCCGCCTCATGAAAAAGTTCTTGATAAACGTAGAAATCATTTGTTGATGGTGAGTTTGGCTATCACCGGGATAACAAAAAAAGAGAGCAAAAGTAACGATTTTCTTCTATTTGATGAAAGAGCTCTTAGTAATGTATAAATCATTTGCTAATTGAAGAGTTTTCTATAACCATTATAACGAAAAATGGGTAAAATTGACAAATTTCTGCAACTTTATAAAAATGTCCTTGATAACCGTAAATATCATTTGCTGATTGATGAGTTTGGTTATAACCATGATAAAAAAAAAAAGAAGTTGATGGTTTTCTGCAATGTAATGAAAGAGCTCTTGATAAACGTAAATATTATTTGATGATTGATGAGTGTAGCTACAACCATGATAACAAAAAAAGAGGAGAAGATTTGACGGTTTTCTGTAGTCTCATGAAAAAACTCTTGATGAACGTAGAAATGGTTTGCTGATTAAAAAGTTTTGTTATAACTATTATAACGAAAAAATAAGCAAAATTGATAAGTTTTTGCAGCATGATGAAAGAGCTCTTGATAAACGTAGAAATCATTTGCTGCTTGATGAGATAAGTTATAACCATGATAACAAAAAAACGAGCGAAACTAACAGTTTTTTTACAGCCTAATAAAACACCTGTTGATAAACGTAGAAATTATTTTCTGATGTATGAGTTTATAACCATGTTAAAAAAACAAGAAGAGCAAAACTGATGGTTTTATGCAGACTCATGAAAAAGCTCTTGATAAAAGTAGAAATCATTTGTTGATGGTGAATTTGGCTATAACCACGATAACAAAAAAAAGAGCAAAATTGACGATTTTCTTTTGTTTGATGAAAGAGCTCTTGGTAAATGTATAAATCATTTGCTAATTGAAGAGTTTTGCTATAACCATTATAACGGAAAATGGGTAAAATTGTCAGTTTTCTGCAACAAAAAGAGTAAAAATGATAGTTTTATGCAGCCTCATGAAAAAGCTCTTGATAAACGTAGAAATCATTTGTTGATGATGAGTTTGGCTATAACCAGGATAACAAAAAAAAAAAAAGAGATCAAAATCGAAGGTTTTCTCCTGTTTGATGAAAGAGCTCTTGATAAATGTATAAATTATTTGCTAATTGAAGAGTTTTGCTATAACCATTATAATGAAAAAATAGGTAAAATTGACGGTTTTCTACATCGTTATAAAAATGTCTTTGATAACCGTAAATATCATTTGCTTATGGATGAGTTTGACTATAACCATGATATAAAAAAAAAATTGATGGGTTTCTGCAACGTAATGAAAGAGCTCTTGATAAATGTAAAAATTATTTGCTCATTGATGAGTGTTGCTATAACCATGATAGCAAAACAAGAGATACAAAATTGACGGTTTTCTACAATCCGATGAAAGAGAACTTGATAAACGTAGAAATCATTTGCAGATTGATGAGTTTGACAATAAATAGTCAGTATTACCGACGAGATGCTTTGTTGGTAATTATTTTTTGTTTTTTCCATTCACAATCAAAACTCTAAAGTTGGCGATTGAACGTTAATTGTTTCTTGTGTTCTAAATCGGAAAACGACCAAGTACATATCGTCACACGCAAAGAGAATGCTATGGAGTAATGACGTTCGTTGATGTCTTATTGTCTTGCAATTTTTTTAAAAAAATGATTAGTGTCTTATTTGTTTAGCATTTATAATATCACGGTTTTTTTTTGTCATCATTTCCCATATTTTCTTACCCTAAACCCTAAACATTCTCTAATCTCTCATTATTTTACCTTTGCCACAAAATTATCTCCGCGCATTTGCGCGGACATCACCTAGTTTCCATTAAAAAAAAAAGAATTGCTAAATAGGTCCAATAAACAAAGGCTTATTTGACTCCGCCTTCCCTACCGGAGTTCGACTCCAGTAAGTCGCGTTACCCCGCGTAGTAGGGATTGGCTATGGATCGGGCCTTGTCGATCCAAAGATGTCAAAAAAAAAAAAAAAAACAAAGGCTTATTGGTCGAAAATCTCTTTTCCAAAAAATCTTTTTTTTCGACATCATTTTTTTTTTGTTAAAATACATCATTTTATTTTATTTTTTTGAACACCAAATACATCATTTTTTACCATTCATTTTTTTTACCACCAATTGGTATATTTTTTAAAGCATGTTTCATTTTATACTATTGGAATGTTTGTTCCCTTGTTCTTTTGATTGAATCGATAACCCTTTAGAATAATGTTTATGCCCACCAAGTGTTTGACAAAATCCCATAATTCATGATTTAGTGTTTCTTGTGGCATAAGATTACAAAGCTTCATTACAATTTTTGGCGTTCAATTCTTGATATATTATCACGTGAGGATCACGTGAGAACAAACTAACCGACTCTGACCCTATAAGTAAAAGTCCTCGCCTTTCGTCTTCTTTCCCATTTTCTTTCTCTGCCTTTTAATTTTCTCGAGAAAATTCAGAAAGAAAATCTCCATTGTTGTGTTCTCCCTAGGAAAACCATATTCAAATAAAGAAGCTTTTCCTTTCGATCATTGAGATGGATCCGTAAGTAGTTTAATCCTCATCTTCCGAAGTATATTTATGCTTTTCTCATACATTTTCTTCTTCTTGGTGCTTATCTATTGTTCAGAGATCGATCAGTAACGCAAGACGATGCAGAGGAATCTGTAGTGAAACGAAACGCCACTTGTGTTTCAGCTCTTAATATGATAATCAAGGTTTCGAAAACTTCACAAACCAAAAGACTCTGTTTTTGTCGATCTTGGTATATGTTTTCAAGAATGTGAATTTGTGCAGTCTCTATGGGACATTAACGTTTTCGCAAGCTCCAGAGAAGATGAACCTGTTTTTCATGAGTTCCTTCTCAACGATCTAAGTCTCAAACATCCTCTGGTCTAACCTCTCATCTTTTAAAAATCTATGTTGATTACTTCTTTCTCAAGACTTGATGTTTTCTTGTTCTTTACGCTTTAGGAAGCAAATGGTGTTTTTGACCTGTTTCTAAACATCTTGGAAGCTCTGCCTAACTGGGGTTCGTACTTTGAAGTATACGAAATGGCGAAAAAGATTTGCAATAGATGCAAGATGGATTTGGAATATCCGACTGAACGTTCTTTTGGTCTTATCATCAATGCTAGTTCACTCAGAGAAGTCAAGGCAAGTCTCTTTTTTTCTTATACATTGAAAGTAGAATTCAGTCTCGTGAAAGTGTTATTGGTTATTTGCAGTCTGTATTCAAGCATTTTACATTTGAGAATATCGTTAAGGTCATCAAGATGAACTTAAAGATGCCTTGTGATAAGGAAGGATGTGGAAAACGGAACTATGTTCAACGTATGATTAACAAACTTCCATCTGTTTTCACAATTGGTAAGCCTGTGATATATAATATAAGCTATGTTCAACAGCAAAATGCAGTAGTTTTGAGGTTTTTTCCTCTCGTATTGTTTAGCACTTGAGTGGACAAAGAATGAGACTGCAGGAGAAATATACGATACTGCTTCTTTTCTGGCGACTGAGATTGATGTTAGTGTGATATACCAATACAAAGGTGACAGTACATGCACTAAATACCGTCTTGTCTCAATGGTAAGGGTCAAGTATATACAATTTGTTTCAATTCCATTAAGTTTCAGATAGGAGATTATGTTAACAGAAACAACTCCAATGGTAATATATTCAGGTTTGCTCGCATGGAGAACGATACAACTGTGTAGCTTATGAAAACAATAGATGGGTCAGATATCTTCGTTCTGAGATAGAGGTATAAAGCTTTTAGACATTTTTGTATGTTGAACTGTGACTTGTTTACCTGAGTGAGGGTATGTTGTTTGTCCAGGTTATTGGAGACTGGGATAGTGTTGTCAGCATTTGTTTAACGCAGAGTATTCGACCCCAGATTCTGTTTTTTGAAAGTGTAAGCTCGTTTTGACTGCATATACTTGCTCATGTTTTTTCTCTTTTATTATGTGTGTGTTCTCAATTCCACCTACTTGAATTGCAGGTTATGAAGAAGGAGCAATAAATAAAAAAGAGTTTTCAATTGGTGTATAGAGAAAAGTGCTTGGAGTCTAAGTCAAAAACTATAGGAGTGAGTAGAAATATGATTTGGTGGTGTTACAACATTGTGAACAGATTTGTATATGTTTTCTTCAGCACAAATTCAGTATCCTGATTGTTATGATCATTGAACACTTGTGTAATAGATAACCATTTTTTGCTGATCCTTAACACAACAACAATACATGCAAGCTTGACCTTGTTTATAAGGAGATTTAAGTATTGTTTGTTCCTGAGAGTATGTAAGAATAGATTATGTACAGTATTTTTATATACGAAAGGTTAAATTCATGGCCATAAGAGATCTCTTCACTAAAATTGATGAATTTAGTATTTGGTTAATTACCATCATTAGTTTGTAGTTTAAGGATTAATGGGGCCAATTTGGAAAATGTATAAAAGTTGTGGGGGCGATACAGATATAGATTATCACATTTCCGAGAGTAAAGCTCATCACATTTCAGAATCCAGATATTGGGACATTGGTGCGGTCACTCATCGGATTTGCTTCTATTTATGGCGTGAAAGCTCGTGCGGGAAACGAATATGATACTGGGGTTTGGGTTGGTGATAGAAAGATTGCTGCTATTGGGGTTCGAATATCTTCTGGAATCACTTGTCATGGTTTGGCCTTTAACATATATCCTGATTTGAAATACTTTGAGCACATTGTACCTTATGGGATTCCTGATAAACAAGTTACATCGTTGCGAAAAGAGACGGATACCTTGCTTCCTTCAGAAGAAGTGATTCATGAGCAGTTGGTTTCTTGTTTAGCCAAAGTGTTTTCTTATGATGATATTGTGTGGAAGGAAGATCCTTCAGTCATTTTGGTCACCCCAGATAACGAATTTCTCGGTTTGATCAGGTTTTGATTTCTGCTTGACATTGGTTGTTGCATTTGGCCTGCTTCTGTGTAAAAAACTCAGCTTTGACTTTCTTACATCAAAAGTTTCTGCCTTACATTTTTGTATGACACAATGAGTAAGATCTGAATCTTTTCTGATCGAGGTTCAGGTTTCATTGGCGATACTGAAGGTACCACTGCAGTTCTTTCGCCGTGAATGAGAGTATGTTCACAAATTTTTTTCCTTTCTCTTCTTGTTGTACTTAGATTTCTGTTTTTGTTTGTATTTATAATTCTTATGATACTATTATTTGGTATTTATCTCTGTGTGATTGTTTACTGTTGAGTTGCTTGTGAGTGTTGGAATATGTGAGCAGATTTAGAGGAACAAAATTAAGAGAGGCATGTATATTCTAATCCATGATGATGGTGAGGACTATGAGTTAGGACTGTTCTACAAGTCCCTTCCTCGTGAGTAAGCAGCACTCACTCTCTTTTCTTCGTATTATTGTTGCTTTTGGATACATGGTCTTGCTGAAGCAGATTCTTTTACATGTTTCTGTTAGGTTTATTCTTGGATTTGTCTTCCCATTTGCGTGGTACGTTTTTGTATTTGATAACTATTACCGTAGAGATCCACGGGAAAGATCTAGTCTTGCCGCCTCTGCTATAGCTGTGAGTTATTGGTATCCAATGCATTCTACTCAAATTTCCTTTTTTTAGTTGTAAAAGAAAACACAAATCAGCTGTAAAAGAGGATTTACCAACTTATCTAGTTTGTTTAAAATTTGTGCATTGATATTATCTGTTGCACTTGTGATCACCTTGTTTGCGCTTGTTTTCTCGGGTGGCTAGTCTGTTTCGAAGAGAAGGTACTGCTTGCTAGTCCTTTTAGAATCAAAATTTGGTCATTCACGTTGGAACCTTAAGCCAGAAAAGAACCCTAGCCAAGGTAATTTCTGGTTCTTATCTTACTTCTTCAAAGTCTTTTCTTTCTTTATTGTACCTCAAGAAACAGAGAAAGGAATGGAATAAAGGGAAGAAGCTTTGACGATTAGAATTTGTAGTGCCTCTATGTCTAGTGTTGTTTGAATCATCATCATATTTATTTCACAAAAGATGCACCTTGGAACATCACATCCAAAAATTGCAGAAAGTATTAATTATAAGTCTTTTAACAGACGAAGATAATAGTGCAAACCAAACCATTTGGTGAATCTTGGGAAAGAAGAAACACATTAGAGATTCCTGAAACAATTCAACTTCTTTCCTCCTAATAATACACACATTCTGCTTTCTAATCTTCACGCTAATAGATGGCCTCAAGTCAACGAACAAAAGAATTAATGTCAATCCAGAAATGGTTAGAAGAATCTTAATTAGTGTCTTTCAAGTTGAGAAGCTGTGGAATGCTTGTTCTCTTACTTTGTGTTCTACACCAAATGGATTTATATGCCCACGAAGTGTTTGACAAAAGTTCACAATACCATAATTCATGATTTTGGGTTTCTTGTGGCATAAGATCACAGTTGCAATTTTGGCGCTCAATTCTCAATACTCAATATATATCACGTGAGAGTCACGTGAACAAACTAACCGACTTTTGACCCAATAAACCCTTTAATCCTTGCCCTTCGTCTTCTTCTCTCTGTTTTCTCTCTGTTCCTTTTTTAATTTTCTCGAGAAAATCAAGAAAGAAAATCGCCATTGTTTTCTTTTCCTGGTTTCACTTTCGTTCCAAATCATGGAGAAAGCCGAAGATATTCACAAGAAACTAGATATGTAAGTAGTAAAATCTCCTCCTCCGAGTATACTTATGCTTTTTCCCATATAATTTCTCTGAGAATTCGTCTGTTTGTTGCTTATCTATTGTTCAGAGAATACGACGCAGAGGACTCATCACTTAATATGATACTCAAGGTTCTGCAGATTTCAACAAACCCAAAAAAAAAAAACAAATCCTGCATCTGTTTTATCGATCTTGTTAAAGTTTTCAAGAATGTGATTTTTTTGCAGTCTCTGTGGCAAATTAGCGTTTTTGAAAGACAGAACAAAGTACGTCAGAGCTTCACTGGCTCTTTTCTTAAGGAAGACATACTTCGTCTTTCTTTTATCAACAATCTCAGTCTCAGTCAACCTCCGGTCTCCCCTCTGCTCTCATCTTTAAAACCCTTTGTCTTATATATATGTGTGTTAGTTACTTCTTTCTCAAGTTAAATTTTTTTTTTTGGTATTCTACAGGAAGCAAATAATGTCTTTGAACTGTTTGTATACATCTTGGAGAATTTACCTCCCTGGAACCCGTACTTTGAAGTGTACGAATTGGCGAAAAAGATTTGCAATAGATGCAAGATGGATTTGGAGTATCCAGTTAAACGTTCTTATGGTATGATCATCACTGCTAATTCACTCAGAGAAACCAAGGTAAGTCATTTTTTTGTCTTTTAATCTTTTAAGCAAACAAGTCTTTCATGAAAGTGAGGTTAGAAACGTATTTGATTATCATTCATAGGGATTATTCGAGAATCTTACATTCGAGAAGATCGTTCAGATCATAAGGATAGGCTTAAAGATGCCTTGTGATAAGGAAGGATGTAGGAAACGAAACTATGTTCAACGTATGATAAACAAACTTCCAACTGTTTTCACAATTGGTAAGCATATGATAAGCTATGAAGTTCACTGGTCATTAGACATCAGCAACATAATGCTGATGGTTTAGTCTTTTTTTTTTTTTCTCGTATTTCTTAGCACTTGAGTGGGAGAAGAATGAGACTGAAGGAGAGATATTCGATACAACTTCTGTTCTAGCGACTGAGATTGATATTAGTGCAATATACCGATACGAAGGTGACAGTGCATTCACTAAATACCGTCTTGTCTCAATGGTAAGGGCCAAGTAACTAGTTCGTTTCAGTTCTATTTGGGTTTCCTATTGAAGATTATGTTACCAGAAACAACTCCAGTGTTAATCTATTCTTTTTTTGATAAGAAATGTTAATATATATTCAGGTTTGCTCGGATGGAGATCGATACAACTGTGTAGCTTATGAAAACAATAGATGGGTCAGACACTTTTGTTCTCAGAAAGAGGTAAAGGTTGGACATTTTTGTAATCCAAGCAGGTTACTCGATCTGTGACTGAGTGTTGTATTTTGGTTGTCTAGGTTATTGGAGAGTGGGATGGTGTTCTCAGCATTTTTCGAAAACTGCATATTCGACCTGAGATTCTATTTTTTGAAAATGTAAGCGCCTTTGACTGCATACTTTGTTATGTTTTTCTTTTCTTGTGTTGTGTTCTCAATTCCACCTTCTTGAATTGCATACTATGCAGAGGGAGCAGATGTTTTCCGCGAAGGGATCTGAAGACTCGTGTGTTATTTCTTAGCCCAAATTCAGCATCCTGACTGATTGCTATGATCATTGATCAATGTAGATAGTTAGATACCAGTTTACAGAAACAGCTCAGTTTGCATTTCGTTTGATGTATTGGCTGGTAACACTTGAATTGCTCAATCTCTTTAATGGACAACACTTGTGTTCTAGTTCTCTTCTTTGATGTACTCATTTACATTTTGACACAATATACTTAATGGCCGGTGAGTGGAAACACTTGTGTTGTTCAGATCCTCAAGTGGAAGATTTGTTTATCATATGTTAGGTTTAGACAATCATCCCACCTAGACCAAAACATATCGATCGATGTGTAAGACCTATTTTTAATCTAGAGGCGTTTGAGACTTTTGAAAAGACTAATGAGAAACCAAATTTCTTTGCTAGAGGAGATGTACTTACTGTTCTGTTCAACAGTCTTATTCTCATCAAGGATGCTCGGTGAAGTTCTCTGTTGTACCATGAAGACCATGTGGGAAACGAAAATATAATATGTTCAACGTATGATAAATAAACTTCACAATTCTATCAAGTGTCTCAACATATATATATATATATATATATATATATATATTTTGTTCTTTCTTTGAAACTATGATTAGTCAAAGACACTTGATAGCCAAAGACGTTTTTGACTGTCGAATAGATAAAGAAGTCTTCACAGTTCTCTGTTTTGCCTTTTTTTTTTTCCGAAACAAGTGAATAATTACAGAAAACAAAAGAGTTTGACAAAAAAAAACAAGTCTTTGATACTATTACCATGTAGAAACGACAGCGTTTTAACGGAAAGGAAATAAGGAATGTCAATTGTTGTTTTTCAAATTATTATTACCGTTACATTACAAGGTTAAAATTACAACGTAGTTTTGGTAGTTTTGGCGCATGAGCTAAATGTTTTTTATGGTCAATGCCACTTGCCTAAGTTTTTAATTTAGCCAAACTGCCAGCTGTCATAGTGCCGTTACAATACGACGTAGTTTGGACGCGTATATTTTGTTATTTTATATAAATCAAATGCTTATTAATTTTTCTCTAATTAAGGTTTTCAATTCTTCATATCTCCGCTCCGCTCCGCTCCTCGGCTTCTCCAGCTTTGATCGAATCCGCAGACGAAGTCAGAGAGAGAGAGAGATAGAGAAATGGCTATGGCTATGGGTCGAGCAATGTCCCGCTTACCCGGAGAAGTTCTACGCCGCCGCATCTTACATCGCTCTCGAAGGTTTTGATTCGTCGACCAATGATACTGCACTAATTCTCTACAAGCAAGTCTTTTCCTTATCTCTTCCATCGCTAATCTCACGATTATGAATTTTTGGTTTTGAATTTCACGAGATCTGTTGGTTTGGGTGTTTAATTTTTTTTTGGTCGTATTCAATTCATATCTTTAATGTCAAATTCTTATCAGATTTTAAATTGACATACTTTTATATGTTTGATCGTATATTTTGGTGTTACAAAAATAATACGAGTTAAGCTATATTCAATATTCAGATCCATTGCTGCTCATAGTTGACTTAGATTTATATTGATTCTGTAACTTTATTTATGACTATAATGTTAAAAAGTTAAGCCTTTTCACAAGACATGTGTATGTGTGTGTTGTTGTCCTGTGTTGCGGTCGTGATATGTAGGGTTTTTAGTCTACATCTATGACTATAATGTTAAAAAGTTAAGCCTTTTCAGAATACATATGTGTGTGTGTGTATGTGTGTGCTGTTGTCGTGTGTTGCATCACAAAGAGAGAAACTCTTTCTTGTACTAACTAAATGTCTTAAGTCAACTAATTTTCATCCCTTGTCTCAGTGTTGATGATCTCTTGGATTTTGGCATGTGAACAGGCTACTGTTGGACCATAGCAAATGGAAAAGGTTAGATTTGGTGCTGAGTATCCCAATACTTATTCTACAGTTAAAGGCAATACTTGTTTTGTGTTTTGCATACTTATGGTCGTGATATATAGGGTTCTTAGTCTCGATTAGTATTTTGGTAGACAAATTTATCATACAAGGTTGTTGCATCACAAAGAGAGAAACTTTTTCTTACACTAATTAAATGTGGACTCAACTAAATTTCATCCCTTCTCTCAGTGTTGATGATCTCTTGGATTTTGACATGTGAACAGGCTACTGTTGGACCTTGTATATGGAGCAAAGCAAATGAAAAAAGGTTAGATTTGGTGTTGAGTCTTCCAATACTTATTCTACAGTTTAACATTTTTATTCTTGGATTTGGTTATTGGCTCTTTAACGTTTATGTGCTTTAGTTTTTAATCATAATTGTAGGAAGAATCTTTGTGGTAGATATAATTAGGAGATGCCTTTGCAGTTACTCTCTGAGTCTTCCATATTTCTTTTCGTCAAACCCTATCTAGAGGTAAATATTTCATTACGTAAATCCAGTTTTCCTTGGTATATGAATCTGGAATTTCCCCTTTTTAATTGCTTAAGTGATTATCTGTTTCAAGCTTGTTTACTTTCCTAGCTATTACTAATATTGTTTTGTGGGTTTCATCTATATTTGCTCAAGATTAGTAGATTCATATGTTTATTCTTCCATTCAGGAAAAGCGTGATGAAACTGAAGATCAAACATGACTGTTGTAATGGATCTTGGAGCAGGAAAAAGATCAGCTGGTTTTAAAGCACACGTGAGAAAAACAGCAGTAAGCTTTCCTCTGCGCTCTCTCTCTCTCTCTGGTAAAGAAATGGTAACTTCAAACTTATAATCTGGTCGCATTATATAATTAGTAAGCATGAAAGAAGAAAGATAGTATAGTTGTTACAAACCAAAATTAGATATATCCTTAAACCTTTTTTGGAGCTTCTAGACGTATGCTGTGTTTCAGCATTGCCGGATACTCAGTCTAAATTATTGCTGTTTAATTTTGCAGGTTTGAAAGAGTGATTCTCTTGGAGAAAATAAAAATTCCAAGCAAATTCCTTGTCAGGTTGGTTGATTGGTTGTTGTATGCCTCTGTTAATTTGTTGTGTTGAGTAAAATTCTTATCTTACTACTGAAAGATGAATATCGTCTGATTATATTACTGACTCCATGTTATTGCAATATTATCAGGTGGTGTGACTGGCCTTTGATGAGGTTTTGAACTCTAATGGTTCTTAAGTGATTGGTCTTGAAGCTTAAAAATAAGCACATGTTTATGTTCTTAAACCCATAGATAGATCAATAGGTTTAAGATCATATATAAGAACCTGTTTGTAATTGAAATGTACTCATATGTGTTATTTTTCCCTGAATAGGTTAGATTTTCAAGCTATACATATGAGTTTGAACAATATTACTGACTCTTACGGAACATTGGGAATATCTGGTCAACCGCAAACATAAGGTAGAAACCAAAATTGAGATATCATCCAATCTTTTTTTTTTCTTCTGTTTCATTTACTTTCGTAGGTCTCTAAAGGAGGATATGATATAATTATATCTAGTGTTTCTAGATGCATAATCATTTCTAGATGTTTCTTTTATGTTTGTTTGTTTTTTGCCTTGTAAGGAAAATGGAGCTATAATTTCCCAGTATACACATGAGAGAATTGGTATGCTTCTTTTTTAACTTTTGATAATCTGGAAATTAAAGAAAATGATTTAAACAAAGCGAAAAATGGGAGACTCTGAGCTATTATTACTAGCTTACTGTGCAGCCTTCTAGAGGCTGTGAATGGCTCTAGAACAAGTAAACAACCAACATGAACATGATGCTTTTTTTCCCTATTTTTTATTTACAAAACGTTTTCATCCAAAACCCATCGAGTTTCTTTTGCTTGACCTTAATCAGTGATGATTCAAAAAAAAATTCTAAAGACAGCTTGGCCGTGTAGGGTCTAAAACCACCATGATGAACCAAATCAGAAAAAAAAATTCGATTTGGCCAATAACGGGTATTTTATAGAGATTTTCAAAATGTTTCCTCAAAAAATGTTTTAGACTGAAAAGTGAAAAGGTAAAATCAGATCGGAAAATGTCAACGGAGGAATAATGGTTTTCAACAAAATGAATGTTGACTAATTCGGTTAAGTCTGGTTTTCAACATTAGTTAAACGAAAATTCCAATTGGTTTAATCCAGTTGAAAACCGGATTTATTTTCCAGTTTAATCAAATTCCAATTTAATTGCCGCCCTAACATCGATTTGGTTTGGTTTAAATCCATTATATTAAACTGTTTTAGTTTTGGGTTAAACAATTTTATTTAGTTTTGGTTGTAAAAATAAAGTACCAATTGGTTTAATACAATTTTAGTTTAATTTACAGAAAAACCGGATTGATTTTTCAGTGTAACAAGGTCAAACCGAGATATAGGGCTCTATTCTCATATTTATGTAAGTAATGAATATGATTAAACCGGGTTAAGTCAAAGTCAACATCAACGTAGTTTATGTCTGGTTTAAACGTCTGATTGCTTGTTAGATATGTTTGTGAAATTGATTGCAATATTTTGTTTAATGTTAATGATAATTCTACATGATGATGTGTTTAGCTGTAGAAACCAGTGAACTAGTTGTTAAGAAATATAACTTTGATCAAGTATACTGGAATAGAATGTTGAAACTGTCCACTGATGCTAAAGAGAAGCTTGAAAGTTCATTAAAAAGTGCCTATTAGACATTTTTAATCTGAATATGTTTTTATCTTGTGCAGAGTTTAGTTTACCACCAGTAGTGAATTGGCCAAGAAGGAGGATTATGCAAATAAAGTTTGTGCCTACTCTACTTCGGTTTGGGAAACTTTTGCAACAAGGTTCTGGCCTTCTCCTCCTCCTGGACTTCTATCCATATCTTCTTGGATTTTGCAGGCTAGGACTCCACCTTTTTCAAGCAGCACCATTATCGTCAAGCTCATCTTGCAAGCGGCTTGCTATCTCATCTGGCGAGAGCGCAATGCTCGGATCTTCAACAATATCTCTTCCACGCCATCCACATCTCAGGCCTCCCTCGACCGTTCGTTAAGGGATCGCCTTCTCTCCTTCCCTGCCTCTTCTTCTTCTTCTCCTTCTCTTCTAGCTATTTATTTTGGTTGTATTAGCTTTCCTTTCTAGCTTCTTCTTTTAGTTGTTTGTGTTTTGTACAGAAACAAAAAAGAAAATTGGTATAAATTTAACCTTTTACCAAAAAAAAAAATGGTCATGAGCAATATAATGCAGTAGATATATAGTACTTTTTTCTTCTAATGTTATGAGACTGAAGGGAAATGTTGTTAAATACAACTTCTGTTCTCTCGTAACACAGAAAATGCGACCCCAAATGCCATTTTTTGAACTCGTAATCTCCTTCGACTGCATGTGTTTATGTTTTCTTTTCTTATGTGTGTGTTTTCAATAACAGAAGCACTGGATACATGGTAGAAGACTAATAAAACGTTTTGACAGAGATCTGAAGACTAATAAAACGTTTTCTACGAAACGCATGCAGCCTTCTCTCAAAACGTTTCATTATTAAAAAGGCTGCATACCAGTCTTCAAAGCAATCTATATTCAATTTCTTCACATCTAGAACAATTAGATACGCATGCAGCCTTCTCTCAAAACGCATATATAATGACTAATAAAACGTTTTGACAGAGATCTGAAGACTAATAAAACGTTTTCAATGGTAAAGGAAAGGGATTGATGTATATACTAAAGTGCTCGAGTCTAAGTCAAAACACTTTATAGTGCTTTGGTGGTTACCGTTTTTTGTTTTTTCCAGCCCAGACTTTCTCTCTATTTATTCACTCTTTGAATCAAACAAACTGAAGCAACGAACCAAAGATCCTAGATCAATCCAGCTCTACTTAACAACTTCACTGCTTTGTAATTTCAACAATTCTATTCACATAATGAACACAACTTCTTTTAAACTGGAGCATGACACTGTTTTATACATCAATGCTACGTAACATACTGTTTGATACAACTTGTTAAGTTGTTAGGCCATGGATCGAGTAGCTTCATAAAACAGAATCTCCGGCCGAAGTTTCCTTTCTCCACAGAATCTGACCACACTCTTCCAGTTACCAACAACCTATGGCATCACCACACTTACCAATAAATGTCTGACCAACAAAGTTCACAATTCAGGTCAAGAAAAGACAAAGGAGTTGTTTCTTCTAACCTCTTCTGCTAAAGTTTCATGTCTGAGACTGACCCACCGGTTTTTTGTATAGGCCATGCAGATAAATTCTCCTTCTTCAACACATCCAATCTGCATTTCCATATTCTGATCGAGACTGTAATAGAGAAATACAGAAGAACAATAGCACAAACATTTGTCACAATGTTTCAGATTTTACCATTGACACAAGCCGGTAGTTAGTGTTTGGTTCTAAGCCTTCGTATAACATGCTGATATCTATCTCCCAGTGCAAAGCATTTGTTGTTTCAGATATTTCTTTTTCAGTTTCGTTCTTCTCCCATTCCAACACTAATGTTGCAAACCCAAAAAAAAACATTAGTGTTGTGAACAAAGTTCGTCGTTCCACAATGTTTTATCATATCGAAATAAATGAAATGGGTAGATAAAATCGCAATCATGGTCAAAACTTACCAATTGTGAAGATAGGCGGGCATCTACTTATAGTGTGATGAACAAAGTTCGTCGTTCCACAGCCTCCTGTTTTAACATCACACATCATTTCACCTTCCATGCGGATCACTTTAAGGACGTCCTCAAATTTTATATTCCCCAAAGCACACTGCATGTATATATAAACCACTAATCAAATTTAAAGAAATATTACGAGCTTTTGTAGGAAAGACAAGGAGGGAAATAAATGAAACATACCTTCAGGTCTACGATTGAATCTGCAGCCATGACAATTCCATACGAACTTTGCTCTGGATAATTTGGCTTCCTTCTGCATTTTCTACAACTCATTCTTTCATATTCCTCCAACGTAAAAAGGCGAGTAACCAAGCTTTCTCTTTCGGGACTTTTCCAGAAATGACAAAACTCAAGGATCGCGACAACTACCCCAGCAGCATCACTTGACTGAAAAGGGTGAAAAAAATTGAATGAACATGTAAAAATAATCATATCCACTCAAATAATAATAATATGCTTAGCACATACCATGGAATGAATTTCTTCTAACGAAGCAAATATGTTTCTCAGTAGGTAATTGTACAGTCCCTTTTCTGTTATCTGTTCCGACACAAAAGCAGAAAAGAAATCTTGCAGTGCATAAGGAACTTGTTCTTCCAAGTTGCCATGAAATGGTTGCCGATTATACACCAAATCCTTTTCAAGAGCCTTAATGTTCAAGAGGGCCTGCAATAGCAGAATTTGTCAAAGCAAGTAAGGAAGTGAAGAGAAAATCTATGAAAACAAAGAATGAGCTGAATCAGTAGAGGAGAGTCAATTTTCTGTTGGTGACTGCTTTACCTTAAGCGTCATGTCAAGAGCTGAACGGTATCTGTTTGCAGCTTCTCCGTGTGCAAACTCCAAATGTTCTGAGAATGAATCTTCTCCAGGCATGTTTTCCATATCTTGAAGATGGCGAATGAAAGAAATAAGAGTTGTGCAAAATACAACAAAATAGTTCAAAACATTATCAGTTGAGAAGCTCTCTTTTCAACCAGGGTCACCTTTAGTAGCATCCTCTTGATTGA
The DNA here is from genome assembly GCF_000004255.2 of Arabidopsis lyrata subsp. lyrata. Lineage (NCBI taxonomy): Eukaryota > Viridiplantae > Streptophyta > Magnoliopsida > Brassicales > Brassicaceae > Arabidopsis > Arabidopsis lyrata. The sequence continues at coordinate 8,317,945 of NW_003302554.1, forward strand.
TAGTGTTGAGTGAAGTTTGACCACTTTCACTTGAAAAAGTATCTTCTGGTTCCATAGAGTCTTCTTCCGCCGTTTTTAGTAATGGAGAAGTAACACCCGGTTCAAGGTTGACAGAAGATTCACTGGACATATGTAAGCATACGTTTGCTGAGAAAACCTACAAAACTAGAAACCAAATTTCTTTTCTAGAAGAGAGTTACTTACTGTTCAACAGTCTTATTCTCATTAAAGGCACTAGACAAGCTCGGTGAAGTTCTCTGTTGCACCATGAAGACCATTCCTTCTTACAACTGTGTAACCAAAAAGTCAGCAAAGCAAATAGAGAATTTAGAACTGTAAAGACCTTGTTGCTTTTATTTTTCTTCTTCTTCTTCTTTGACTGTAATTTCTTCTCCTCCTCCGCTTCTTTCTCGAATAAAATATCTGCTTCTTTCTCGAGTGAAATATCTTCTTCTGTTGCGGCTGCCTTGACTTTGGATTCCATATCTAAAATTCTATCCTAGACAATGAGACATCAAATATAATATAAGTAACAAGTGAAACACCAAATCAGAAGGAAGATGAAAGCTCTCTGCATAAAATCAAACCAACCAGCATGACTTCTTTCATTGGTTGACCAATGTAAGAGCGGTAGTCAAAAACAGAAAGTCTGATGAGACCGTTCAGCAAATTAATCCTTGAATTTTCAATAAGCAAAATCTTTGAATCAATTAGAGGAACCTGCAAATCAATAGACACTTTCAAAACTTTCATTGTACAGATGTTAACCTGTGGTTAATCAAAATTCAGGTCAGAAACAAACCAGTAAGTTGACCACAAATTTCAGAAGGTCTAGGGACTTCAACACTAATTCATCACTGAGGTTTGTACTCCCATGTATAACAGTCAAGTAATCTTCTAAATCGGGGAAATCCAATGTCGGATACGATGCTCCTTTGAGAACATCTCGTACTACACACAAGAAAGCTTTTGTAGTGAGAGAATCTCCGGCATCTCTTTCTTTACATCTTTTGCATAAAAGAGATGCATAACTGTTCCAATGATCTTTGTGAAGATTCTTTCTCTTCACATCTTCGCTAATACACAAGTTCTTGGCGCCAGTAAGAGCTGCATCATAATCTAGGTATTGCAATTTCTTTGCATATTTGGTTCCCAAAGTCCTACACGTGAACTGAACTGCTCTCAAAACAGCTATCCAAATATCAAGATTGTGTGCCCTGATAGGTGTGGGAAACGGAATACTCTCATCTTGTGAAGATTTGTCGAATAACCAGGATAAGATATCATCTCCCTGAGCATGTGCCTTAGCGTAGTGAACATTGTGATCAAAAACATTGATTATCCCTTCGTCATCGAATCGAGCAATCTTGCATTGGAGCAGTCTCTTATCCAGGAGCAGAAATGAAAACTGAGGGTCAAAGTCGATCTTTTCTTTAACTCGAGTACCAGCATAGAAACTGTCCACTGCTCTGCAAACTAGATCTGTACCATCGTCTCTTTCACACTTGATGTTTTTTAGAAAATCCAGGATTTGATTGAGTTCACCACATTCCAAAAAACAGATACTCTGAGGTGTTTCTACTAGGCGACAATCGGTAAGAATATGTTTGGAAACTTCAAGGTTTTCAAGATGCTGAACAAGAAAATGCATCACCCAGTCTCGAACGCTACAGGAGAGAATTTTATGGTCACAAAACGACACAAGGAGCGACTGGATTTCCTTGAGTAACTCACTGCGCTCTTTATCCGCAGCTAAAGGCCAGTCTTTAGACCATCCATTCTCATATGCAAACGCTTTCACATCTTCAAGCCGATTCTTAATCAATTGAATGGCAGCTACTGCATCAACTGGATCCCAACCTCCAACCAATATCTTACGAGTCCAGACTTTACTTATCCTCTTAGTAATATCCTTTGCCGAAGAAGGTTTAAATTCTGCTCCATGTTGTTGTTCAAAATGACTCTTACATTCTTCAGGACTGGAGAACTTCACCGAACATGTTCGACAAAACCAAAATCTCCATTTTCTGTCTTCCTTTGCAGAAGTTAGAACTTGCTCCAAAGCATCTCGTCCTCCTGTGCTATATATTCCCTCGACATAGCTCCTAAGTTCTGCAGTGCTTACTTTCATAAAGTTCCTTTTGATCTCAACATTCAAACCCGCCCAATACGACCTCAACCTTTTAAACAAATCAGGTTCACTCTTCCTTGTCTCCCCATTTTCCTTTGACTCCCTAACTTGTTGTTCACAGTTTTCTACAGGAGAATCAACACGAGTCTTGGATTCAGCGATCCTTAACTCTGCATGTTCGATTATACTCATCAGTTCTTCCCTTTCCTTGTTCACTGACTCTCCTTCCTGCATACTCACTGCTTTATATAAACCTTCTTTTGCTTTACGCACAGATTGCTTGTAATACAAGACTGACTCAATCTGTTGAGCCAAAAGGAACAATGTACCAGCCGAAAACGCAGATAACCCGAGATTTCTGGAATAGCATTCAACAGAAGCCAACAAGTAAGTAACTTTCACATCATTGTTCTCTGAATCTCCCGCTAGTTCCCTAAAGATTGTACCTTGAAAGTAATTAACATGAATTCCCTCCACGGGATCGTCATTCCCTTGATCTAAAGACAAATCTTCAAGTACCTCCAAGGCCTTGATGTGATCTCCATCTTTGAAGTAATCTTTGGCAAGGTCGAAGAGTTCGTCGCCATTATCATCTTCCATGAAAGTAAACTCCATGTGTTAGGCAGTAACAATTCTGAAGAATCTTACGTTTTCTTGGTCTTGAGAGGTTTTGTTCTTGGCGAGAGAAAACAGAGGAGAAGCGGGAAAAATCAACAAATAAGGTATAGAAGAGGATGATGGGTTTATCACGTATGAGCCACGTGACAGAGTCTTTGCGAAAAAACAAGGGAGACCCATTTTGGTCATTAAGGAATTGTGTCGAACACCTTGTGGGCATTCTTTGTTTTGGAGTAAATCACACAACTTGGTCGATTTGATTGCACTTTCTCGGAGTAAATGTTTAACATATAAACAGATAAAACCCCAAAAATAGTTTATGAATTTTTCGAATTCGGGTTTAGGAGTAGAATGAAATTGGTTTCTTCTTTTTTTTTTTTATAGAAAATTAGTAAAAATATTCCCAAAATTTATGTATTTTGAAATACTAACTCATGTTTTTTTAAGTTTGAAAACAAAAACTTAAAAAAGTTACGAAAAATACTTTAATAAATTAATGGTTAACAGTAACTGAGTCTACTCTAATGCTATAACATTGAGTCCTTAATGGCTATGACATTGAGTCCTTAATGGCTTTAATGTCAGTGTTGGACATGGGTTTTGCCCCCTATATGTTAGGGGGTCCAAAACAGATGGCACAAGTTTTTAAGAGGGCCTTGATCACTATGAAGAGCCCATTAAGCCCGGAAGGGCAAAACCGTCATTTACAGTGGAGACAGAAGGAATTTTAGGGTTCCTGTTCCCTATAAATAATCAGAAGCATTATTGGGAACGGGATCCGATCCGGAGGTTATTAACCAGTAGACAAGAAGAATCATTGCCGAGCCCGAAATCGTTGCCTAGCCCGACATCGTCGCCTGGCCCGAGTTTCGCCGCTTCGCTCGTTTTCGTATTTTGTCTCTCTATTTCGCACGTTAAGTGTTCGGCTCGGCGGATAGTCTATAACCGCCGCGGCGAAAACTTACATTCTGTAATCTCTCGATCGCTTATATCGTTAATAAAAGGATTAGCTCCGTTCACCCCCCAAAATCTCGTACATTATTATTGTTACAACCTAGGTACCAACAATTGGCGCCCACCGTGGGGCTAGTTCGAAGCTATCCTTTTTTGACGAGACAATGAACACCGAATCTCAAACGATCCGCGACGACATGACGGACACCTCAAGCAACCGAGGAACTGACACTGGCGCGCCAACAGCGCCCGACGCGCCGGGGCTACCTCCGCTGGACCTAGTAGCTGCCCGCGCTGAGCTAGATCCCTCGCGCCGCCTCTTGTTCACACCTAACACAGGAATGGAGTCCGATGCTGCTCACGCCGTCCCGGCTCCTGGCGCACCTACCGCACTCGCCGCAGCCGCCGCAGCAGGAGCAACCGAAGGCACCGCACCAGGACGTGCCCGAGCCGCACACCAAGGCACGCACATGGACGACCTCGTTCAGACCATTCTGGATAGGCTCAACAACCATGACGCGCGGACCACAGAACGGATCGACGCCCTCGTAGCCGCACAAGTCGCTTCCCAGAGCCAGATCGAACGACTACGACGCCGAAGACGTACTTCCCAACCCCACGATAATCAGGAAGAGTTGCAGTCTCCACGAACCCTGGTAGCCGAACGCATAGAGATTCGACGACGCGGCCCAGCATCTATCATCGTCGGATCCATCGACGAACATCTCCCCCAGAATTTGCCGCACGGCCAAAACATGCAGAGCGCCCAGAATCTGCCGCACGGCCAAAACATGCAGAGCGCCCAGAATCTGCCGCACGGCCAAAACATGCAGAGCGCCCAGAATCTGCCGCACGGCCAAAACATGCAGAGCGCCCAGAATTTGCCTCACGGCCAAAACATGCAGAGCGCCCAGAATCTGACGCACAGCCAAAACATGCAGAGCGCCCAGAATCTGCCGCACGGCCAAAACATGCAGAGCGCCCAGAATTTGCCGCACGGCCAAGACATGCAGAGCGCCCAGAATTTGCTGCACGGCCACATCATGCAGAGCGCCCAGAATTTGCCGCACGGGCAAAACATGCAGAGCGCCCAAAATTTGCCGCACGGCCACAACATGCAGAGCGCCCAAAACGTACAGTACGGCCACAACTTGCCGAGCGCCCACCATTTGCAGCACGGTCACCATCTACAGAGCGGCCATAATCTTTCAACCTGGCATAATCTACGGAGCGGGCACAACCTACTTCGCAACCGAACTCTAGACACCGGACGACTCTTGCATGGCCGCCACATTGACGACGAAAACCGTTCTCGCGAACGGGAGCTCACACGGTTGAATGCCTTAATAAGAGACATGTCCTCCAAAATGCATCGGGCAACCACTGCGGCGCCTGAACTGGAAAAGGTTTTGGAAGAAACACAACGCTCGCCCTTCACAGAGCGCCTCTCGGCCATCCGTGTTCTTCACATTAACAAAGTCAAATTAGTCCCATACAACGGCCTCACCGACCCAAAAATCTTCCTTAAGTCGATGTGCATCGCCATCAATCGTGCGCATTTCTCCGTCGAAGAAAATGACGCAGGGAGCTGCCTAATATTTATGGAAAACCTGACAGGGGACGCACTAAATTGGTTCTCACGAATCAAAGCTAACTCGATCGATAGCTATCGAGAGCTCACGACCGTGTTCCTGCAGCACCACTCGGTTTTCATGATCAAGGAAGTTACAAACGCCGACCTATGGACCATGTATCAGAAAGAAAGCGAACCGCTTAGAACGTTTATTGAGAGATTCAAGAAAATCGTTTCAAACATAGCTATAACCGATGATGCGGAAATCGGTGCCCTTCGGAATGCGTTGTTGTTTGGATCGCGGTTTTGAGAAGATCTTATCATCGCTCGGCCATCAACTTTCGGCGATGCCTTGCACCGAGCCAACCGTTATGTCAAGATCGAAGAAGAGAATGCCGCGATGATGGATCGCAACCCAAAAGCATCTAACTCAAGGGATAAAACTCGTTCCTAGAACTCCGCCAACATGAAACGTTACTCTACAAGGCGCAGCCACCAAAAAAAAAAAAAAAAAAAAAAAAAAAAAAAAACCACTCTACCTATCGAGTTTTACCAGTATAATACGAACTACGAATGGCTTGATCCCTTTCCAAGGGTACGTAGACAGTCTTTCACGGGACACAGCTATCCAAAAAAAATAAAAAAAAATTCATCCAAAAACACAAGTGAGCGCTCGCAAGAGTACACTATCATTGATGAGCTCTTTCGGACGAGTCCGCCTCGCCGATCGCCTAGCTCCCATATCGTCGCCCTGGCCAGGCGCACGATTTTAAACGCGTTCCTCATGGATGCAGTGGCGAAATAATCCACAACTTTACTTTGTAAAGATTAAAAGCCGAGCCCAGTCTCGCACAAAAGCTAGCAGGCGGCCGAACCAATAAGCCGAGCTCCGGCTTGCACGTTCTTGCCGACTTCAAAGCACCCACAGGATAAGCCGGACACCAGAGCCGCACCTAAAAAGTACGACGAGTCCGTCTCGACTACATCTTCCTAAGCTCGGCATTTCGAGACACATATAGGATAAGCCAAGAGACGTCTTGCCCCGCAAAATATGTATCGAAGCCGAGCTACGTATTATAATTGTTTTATGATAAACATATCCGAGCCATGCCTCGCACAAAATACAGATCGATAACGAGAACAAAGAAATAACGAAATCAAAACAAATCATCAAGTTATGAAGGTTACAGAAAACAACCATAGTTCGTGACAACAGAGGACCAAACATACGAAACGCCGATCCGACAAACCACTAAAGGTTAAAAGCCCCGATAAAGTCAATAACGCTGAAAGAAAGAAAAATAAAACACAAGCTCAGCACAACGAGTCCATCTTCGATCTCGTCCCGTCTCGGTAGCATTACGCCTCGACTCCATCTCTGGCACGACTCCAAGATGGCATGGCTACAAGCTCGGCACGACTCTCGGTTTGTCGCGACTTCATCCTTGGCACGACTCCAAGATGGCATGGCTACAAGCTCAGCACGACTCTCGATTTGGCACGGCTCCAAGCTCGGCACGACTCCCGGTTCAGCACGACTCTCGGTTCGTCACGACTTCTGGTTTGGCGTGACTTTTGGTTCTGCTCGACTTCTGGCTCAGCACAACGAGTCCATCTTACCGCGTTGACATTATCTTCAGCATAGCACGACATCACCATCTCCACTTTGGCATGGTACTAAACAAGCGACTCCATTTTGGCGTATTATCGCCACGAACACATCTCCGGCTAGGTAATAAGACTCGTCGCGGCACGACTCAACCGGATACATCTCCGTCTAAGGCACGACAACAAGCCACGACAACACCATCACTCTCACGGTGCGTCATGGCAGTAAAACGGCACGGCAGTCCAAGGACGAGGTGCGGCACGGCACGGCAGGCAAAGGATGCGGCACGACAGTCACACGGTGCGGCACGGCACGGCAGTCACACTGCATGGCGCGGCGTGGCACGACACAATGCTGCACGACAGTTCGGTCTCAAAGCGGCCCGGTGCGGCAAAAGGCGGCATGGCACGACACAATGCATCACGGCGCGGGGCGGCACAAGGCGGCACGGCGCGGCACAAGGGGACACGGCGCGGCAAGTCGGTCTAATGGCGCAACGGGGCACGACTGTCTTACGGCGCGGTGCGGCACGACAAGGCCCTCGGCAGCACAGCGAGAGATCCTTCCTCCGGCACGAAAGTGGCACATGGTGGCTCCGCGGTGACTCACGATGCGGCAGCTCCATGCGTCATTTCTGTCTCGCGGCACAGCATCTCCGAGCTCACGACTCATGGTGCGGCAACTCCATCTCACGGCACGGCAGTTCGTCTCGTCTCAGCGCGGCAACTCTGTCTCGTCACGGTACGGCGACTCCATCTCGTCACGGCATCACAGTGGTTAGCGCACAACTCACGGTGCGGCAGCTCCGTACGGAAGTCCAATCTCTACGCGGCGCGACAGTCCAATCTCCACGCGGCGCGGCAGTCCAGTCTCGCGGTGCGGCAGTCCAGTCTCGCGGTGCGGCAGTTCGGTTTCCACGCGGCGCGGTAGTTTAGTCTCGGCGGCGCGGCAACCCAGCCTCGTCACAACTCACAGCACGACAACTCCGTCCCATCACGGCACGGCGACTCCATTTCGTCACAACTCACGGTACGACGACCTAATTTCATCACGGCTCGGCGACTCCGGCGAGGCATAACTCTTCCGATCGCGGCATAACTCTTCCGATCGCGGCATAAGTCCTCCGGCGAGGCATAACTCTTCCGATCGCGGCATTACTCCTCCGGCGAGGCATAACTCTTCCGGAGAGGCATAATTCCTCCGTGAGAGAAATTCACCTTTTTGGTAAGGAAGAGAAGTGGAGAAAGGTTAAAATGAGAAAAAGAAGACATATTTATAAGGAGGAGATCGGCACGTTTTCCAAGAGAAGCATAATTGACCTAATTCCCTAGACACACAGGCTGACTTGCCTCGAAGAGCATGCCGAATCCGCATTCCTTCGGGAAAGCTTACGCTTGTCTCGAAAAACGTGCTGAAGTTACTATTCACCCAGAGAAATTTCGGTTCACCTCAAAAAACGTGCCTAAGTTACTATTCACTGGAGAAATTTTGGCTCGCCTCGAAAAACGTGCCGAAGTTACTATTTACACGGATAAGTTTTCGCCTCGAAAAACGTGCCGAAGTTACTATTCACCTGGAGAAGTTTCGGTTTGCCTCGAATAACGTGCCGAAGTTACTGTTTACCCGGAGAAGTCTCGGTTCACCTCGAAAAACGTGTCGAAGTTATTGTTCACCCAAAGAAGTCTCGGTTCGCCTCGAAAAACAGGCAAAGGCTACAAGACGATTCATTCAAGTCAAACTCTGTTTTGCGCCAAACTAACATATTTCAACCTCGAAGACATGCCCGTCAAGCTCAAGCATATTCTCGCACAACGGACTAAGGGGGGGCTTATTGTTGGACATGGGCTTTGCCCCTAATATGTTAGGGGGCCCAAAACAGATGGCACATGTTTTTAAGAGGGCCTTGATCACTATGAAGAGCCCATTAAACCCGGAAGGGCAAAACCGTCATTTACAGTGGAGACAGAAGGAATTTTAGGGTTCCTGTTCCCTATAAATAGTCAGAAGCATTATTGGGAACGGGATCCGATCCGGAGGTTATTAACCAGTAGACAAGAAGAATCGTTGACGAGCCCGAAATCGTTGCCTAGCCCGACATCGTCGCCTGGCCCGAGTTTCGCTGCTTCGCTCGTTTTCGTATTTTGTCTCTCTGTTTCGCACGTTAAGTGTTCGGCTCGGCGGATAGTCTATAACCGCCGCGGCGAAAACTTACATTCTGTAATCTCTCGATCGCTTATATCGTTAATAAAAGGATTAGCTCCGTTCACCCCCCAAAATCTCGTACATTATTATTGTTACAATCTAGGTACAAACAGTCAGCTTGAGCTAGAAGGATGGCTTAGACGTCGAATCTTATAATGTCAACTTGAGCTAGAAGGAAGGCTTCGATGTCGAATCTTATAATGAAATATCTATTATTTCGAATGCATAAACTGCGGTTGTGATACATTCGACGAGAAGATGCATATGTAGATTTAAACAAGAATACGAGGGATCATGAGACAAGTCTATATACAATCATGTAAATTAATACATTTTACTATACTTTACCTTGCCACACCTTTTCTAACTTTAACAACCTGATAAATAATTCAAACTCGTTTATCTGTCGAAAATAATCTAATCAGGAGCTTCGAAATCTATAAGATTATTCAAGAAAGAAACACTTACATAAAAGAATGAACGTTGTTTTCAAAATTTTGATGTCCTGTGTTATCTAATCAGGCATATCGAATGTCCATTGGAATCTCAGGGTTTTCAATTAAGTTTTGATGTCTTGAGTTATGTTTATCTCTTTCTCTATAGCACACCCAACCCTTTTATTTATGTACGTATACATAATCACATATATACCTCCGAATGTTGCAAAAAACATAAAAAAAAAATAAGTGCTATGCTATCTCCCCAAATTTCTCTATATTGTTTGACTAAATCAATATCCTAATAACTACTTAATAGATATTATGTCATTTTATAGTTTTATTTTCACTCATGATTAGTTTTGTTAACAATATCAAATCATACAAAATCTAAAAGAATTTTTTTTTCTTTCTCATTTTCCGTTTCAAATGAGTTTTTTTTTTGCCTTTCTTTCAATTCCAAATGCATCTTATAAAATGCATTGAAGACAACAAGTGAAGCCTAAACACAAGAGGCCAAAGTCTTGTAAGTGAAAGAAAATAAATATGCCAACGGATGATGCTTTGGAGAAAATGAAGGCCGGAGAAGTATAAATGTAGCCGTCTAAGATTTTGGGTAACAACATTGCTTTTATCCATATCGATTTCCGCAATGTCTCTTTTTATATTCTTCCAAACTGGAAAAATCAACAATATGGATAAATAAGCTGCAACTGCTATAATATGCACCGTGAAGTTGTTTACGATGTTCTCTGTAGTAACCGCGATGATCTTAGGGTATCTGATGTGGTGCGGATGTGATTTTCCTGCTCCAGTTGAAATAACAGAAAAAATTACTCCAGTCGATAGAGCGGGAATGCAACAATTGTTTGTTGTGTTTATGTATCACCCGTCCCGCCTTATAGGCCAAGACAACGTGTTAATCATCTGGTTCCGCCAAAACGCTTATTTCTTTAAACATTCAAAACTTGTTACACGTCTCATAAAGCTTATTAACCTGAGAGAAAAGAAAAAAGGGTGAACACAATGGCGAAATTCTAATCACACTCAACAATCAGTGCATAGCATAGAATCAGACTCCACATTCTCAAATATACGTCTAACAAACATACACATTCTTACATTAGTCCAAGCATGCATATACAAAATAATCCATAACACTAAAGCTAAACCGAAATCCCATCGGCTTAGCATGGCACGAAACCAATCCCAGGTTCGTCCAATCGCCAAGCACGAAACCAATCCCAGGTTCGTCCAATTACCAGATACGAAATCAATCTCAGGTTCGCCCATCACGAGACACAAAACCAATCCCAGGTTCACACCAACTCACATCATATCATCATACACCATCATGTTATATATAAAATCTACATATTATACATCAAATCATTCTACCATATCACACAATATCAATCAACAAACATACAAATAAACACGTAGTTTCTAAGCCTATACAAGCAATTCATGAAGAACATGCTTAAAAAATAACCATTGTTTTTCCACGATTACCACCCTCACCTTAGCCTTAACTTGTCGGAAATGCTATGGTTCGAACATGGATTTCAAGCTTGGTTCTCCATCAACCAAGCTCATTTGACAATCAAACAATAGAAGTTGTCACCAATTTGTCACCATTAACTCTATAACGAACTGTCTCAAAAACACATGAATAAAATAATAACTAACCGTTCAAAACTCAATCCCACCGTTGAATCTGTAGGCTGTAGTGCCATGAATAACTCCACCAATTTTCAGGCAGATCGGACTTTATATGAGCCTCACACGTTCTGATGAAGATGCTGCATCAGAACTGATTTCTAGGGTTTCAGACTTCACCATTTTTTGACAGGATCACTGGTTTCTTGTGTAGAAAGCAACGTGCATAACTTCATGAATATGACCCCGATTTAAGATCTGTAAATTTCTATGTAATCATGGGTTGCTAATGAACTACTCAGTACCTTTAACTTCTCAGACCAACATAAGATACGACGCACGCGAGCTTCCAAACATGCCTCATCCACATTGTTTTAATTTCCTTGAACCAAGTCTGTTCTCTCTCTCCACCACCATCAATCTGCTTTGGCTTTGCTCCTCCACCACCATCGACGCTTGCTACATCTAGAACATGACTAAACAGATCCACCGGTGGCTTCCACCTCCTCCGCGATCGTCGCGTTCTCTTCACCTCTTCTCACGGCTCTCTATCCTCTCTTCCCTTTCTCTTCTTCCTTGCTTGCTTATATTTTGCTTTGCAGCAACTCTAATATTATTTATCTCCACTTCACCTTACTGTTATGAACCAGATCTTCCTTTCCTAAAGTTTCTCTTTCGGAGTGGTGATGACCCCTTCTCCTCCGTGACGTCTCATCCTTGTTCGTTGCTTTTCCACCTCCATCTCTCGGCTTCATCTTTTCTTCTTCTTTATTTCTTCTTCTCTTTCACGATCTCTCTTGCTCTTTCTTACTCTCTTGCAACATAGCTCTTAGGGTTTGAGTTCACGTTCACTTTTACGGCTCCTCCCAAGAGGGAGATACATATATGTGTATATATATATATATGCTCACAACAAAACACAAAACCCTTGTTGTTTTAATAATGATGGGCTTCATGGGCTTTGTCTTCTTTTTTAAAAAATAAGGGTCCAACTACCAATTTTTAGAAATTGGGGATGTTACAGTTTATATCCATTGTGACACTTTGGTCGGGAAAAATTGTGGAGGTTTTCATCTTTACAATGTCATTCATAGTGATCGTCGGGCCGAACACGATTTCAAAACAGAAATAATTAATGGGATGGAAACAAACACTTCTTATTGAACTTAACTCACTGACTTTCGTTGATTCTAAGGAATAATATGCAAAAATACAACGCTAAAGTTTTGTATTTTGTGATCATGGACTAATTAAATCTACTATACATTTTTGCAGCAGTTTTAAGGGATCTTTATCGGGTCGGAAATTTAATGTTTTCGACCCGAATTTATGTCAATCGGATCCTTCCAATTTTGAGATTTTACCCGACTTTGTTTCAATCGCATATTGCCTTAATTGATACTCCCTATATTCAAGGCAACCAACATTTACTTTCTCATAATTGAAAGATATGGAGAATCTATACTATATAAAAGTCGAGGCTATAAGCTCCTGAGACTGTCCACATAGGATTTTAAACAACCACTCGCGGTTAGACACCTCACTGATTAAAATATTTTGATTATGATAATTTTCTATTTAAAATTAAATATAAATAATCAAAATTTAAAGTTTTAATTTTTTAAAGATTATTAAATTTATAAAAGAAATATCTAAAAATATGAAACAATTCTCTTTTTTTGACAAAATTTATATTCAGAATTGTTTCATATTTTTAGATATTATTAAAACTTTAAATTTTGATTATTTATATTTATTTTTAAATAACACAAGATTATAATTAGAAATATTTCCATATTTTCAAATATTTCCATATTTTGAAATATTTCTTTTATTGTTTTTTTTTTCCTTTTTACGAAAACTTTTAAATAGAAAATTATCAGTGTTTACAAAAAAAAAAAAAAAAAAAAAAGAAAATTATCAGAATCAAAATATGTTAATCAGTGAGGTGTAAAAGTCGCGAGTGGTTGTTTAAAATCCTATGTGGACAGTCTCAGAAGCTTATAGCCTCGACTTTTATATAGTATAGATTTTGTCAAAAAAAGAGAAATATTTGAAAATATGGAAATATTTTAAATTATAATCTTGTTTTAAATAAAAAACATAATATAAATAATCAAAATGTAAAGTTTTGATTTCTTAAAGATTATTAAATTTATTTATCTTTACTATATAAAGGTCGAAGCTATAAGCTTCTCATGCCGTCCACGTGGGATTTTAAACCACCAATCGCGATTTGCCATCTCAGTAGTTAACAAATTTTGATTTGAAGCCATAAGCTTCTGAGACCGTTCGCATATGATTTTAAACGACCAATCGTGGTGTGCCATCTCGCTAATTAACATTTTTTAGATTCTAATAATTTTCTGTATTAAGATTTTTGTAAAAATGGATAAAGTAACATATGAAAATAAGATAAATATATAGAAATATAGAAAATTTTCTTAATATAAATTTTGTACAAAAATATATAATATAAAATAATCAAATGTAAAGTTTTATTTTTTTCTAAAAGTTTAGTATATTATAAACGAAAATATTTAAAATATGGAAACTATTCTAAATATAAATTTTTAGTTAATCACAATAGCTTTCTGAATATAAATTTTGAATAGATTATTAAATTTATAAACGAAATATCTAAAAATATGAAACAATTCTGAATATAAATTTTGTCAAAAAAAAGAGAAATATTTGAAAATATGGAAATATTTTAAATTATAATCTTGTGTTATATAAAAACATAATATAAATAATCAAAATGTAAAGTTTTGATTTCTTAAAGATTATTAAATTGATTTATCTATACTATATAAAGGTCGAGGCTATAAGCTTCTGATGCCATCCACGTGGGATTTTAAACCACCAATCGCGATTTGCCTTCTCATTTGTTAACATATTTTAATTCGAAGCCATAAGCTTATGAGACCGTCCACGTAGGAATTTAAACGACCAATCGTGGTGTGCCATCTCGCTAATCAACATTTTTAGATTCTAATAATTTTCTATATTAAGATTTTTGTAAAAATGGATAAAAGTAACATATGAAAATAAGATAAATATATAGAAATATAGAAAATTTTCTTAATATAAATTTTGTACTAAAATATATAATATAAAATAATCAAATGTAAAGTTTTATTTTTCTAAGAGTTTATTATATTATAAACAAAAATATTTAAAATATGGAAAATATTCTAAATATAAAATTTTTAGTTAATCAAAATAGCATTCTCATTAATTTAATATCTTTACATTTTATTTATTAGATAAAATAAATATTTGTGAAAAGGAAAGAAAAACAATATTTGGGATTTAAAACGACCAATCGCGGTTAGGCATCTCGCTATTTAATATTTTTAAATTCTAATATTTTCTATATTAAGATATTTATGAAAAGGAAAACAATGATAGATATGTAAAGAAGAGAAATGTAAAATGTTGAAAACAACATATGGAAATAAGAATAATGTAAAATTTAGTTATTAGAATATATATAAAATAATTTCTTAGATTAAGAATACTTGTGAATGGTAGATGTGCTGAATAGAGAATGACACAAAGACAGTGAGTTCTTGCAAAAAGATAGAAAGAGTGATAGCTCTAAAAAAAATTGTGAAGACGGAAATTCATACTCATATTGAAAAGAATGAGAGAAAAATATGAGTTGTTAAAAAGAAAGTATATATTTTTTTTTATAGAATCTTATTTTAAAAGAGTTATACTAAGTAATGCAGTGAAGATAGACAAAAAAAAAATAGTGAATTTGCGCATACCAAAATGAGAAAGTCATCGAACTATGTCCCCTTACAACAATTTATTTTATGAGATTCAGCCAAAACGTCGTACATGAAAAGACCCAGTCATCCAAATTATCTAAAGCTAAAGAAAGAGCTATTAAACAAAAATATGTTTTTTTAATAAATGTTGTAAAGACCTAAAAATTGTATTAGAGTTTTTTTTTTAATTGTGTATTTAAATTGAACTATTTTCCATGGTAATTTTAAAATTCAAAGAATTTAAACTATTAACAATAAGTAGCCATATAAAAACATATATTTCAAAATTTTAATAAATATTATTATTTACACAAAAATTTACTAGAAGTATTAAATATAGACCCACGCGTAGCGTGGGTTTAGAACCTAGTCTATACTATATAAAAGACGAGGCTATAAGCTCCTGAGGCCGTCCACGTGGGATTTTAAACGACCAATCGCGGTTGGACACTTCGTCAGTTAACATTTTTATATACCACGTTAATTAATATTTTAAAATTCTAATATTTTCTATATTTAAATATTAATAAAAAAAAGAAAAGAAAACAATACATGAAAAGAAAAAAATGTGAATTTTTGAAATAACAAATATATAGAAATAAAAAAAATGTAAAGTATAGATTTCAATATTATTATGCAGCGAATATATTTTTATTTGGAAATTTTCTAATTTTAAAAAAAAAATTATAGAAGGTAATTATCACGGTTTGCTCTAGACATTAAACTATAAATACTAAACCTCGACCACACAATAAGTATTCAGTTTCAAACGAATTTACTATTATGCGGCTTTGATTTTTTTTTTGTCGTGCTACATATTTTTTTATTTTATTTCTCTATGATCTAAAAACAAATATTGCTTAATTTTTGCTGATTTTAAACTGTTTGATTTGTATTTCAGGTTACACTAATGAATCGAGTCTAGGTTCATTCAATTGTGACTTTTAAAGCAATTACAAAGTATTATAATTTATGTAGCTTTAAAATTGTTTCCTTGTGTGTATATTGTTAATTTTTTTATCTTAAATATATGCATGAAAAGTGGTTCGCATGTGGAAAGCAAAGAAATCAAATAAAAAAAAAGTGAAAAGAATTATATATATTGAAGTAGAACAAGAGAAGCAAAAAGATAATTCTTAAGAAAATAGAAAAAAAAAAGTAATTATATAGGTTCTATATATTATAATCGTTTGATTAGTTTGAGTTCTCTGTTTTTGAATTATCTTTTTAACTATGCAAAGCTTCTTCAGAAACCAAAGTTTGGCGTTTTTGTTTGCCAAATATAACCGATTACGATGACAATTATATTAAAGATGGCAGATGACTATTTTTTTTGTAATTGTCCGTATTATTTTTGAGTATCTTTTTATCATCAATAAGAGGACATGTATGAAGGAGTAGATTTAAATATTATGAAGATTCTAGTGTTATTCAATTTAAGATTTTTCAAAACTCTATCAAAGTTTGATGTTATTTGTTTATGTATTTGTAAATAGTAATCTAAAATCTTAATAAATTTGGAGTTATTGGAGACCATTATTTTATAAATTTGAAGCCCTAAAAGCTACAAAAATTATTAGCTTAAGTCGAAACCACTAGCTTCTATACTATATAAAAGTCGAAGTTATAATCATCTGAAACTGCCAACAAAATTTTAAAGGACTAATCACGATTAGCCATCTCGGTAATTAGCAA
>NW_003302554.1:8334701-8343569 GCF_000004255.2 Arabidopsis lyrata subsp. lyrata
CTTTTGCATCACTTTGCATACTTAGAGTATTCTACATTAGCATAGCATGCATTCTTGCATTTTGGAGTTGTATCTGGTACATTCAGGTACTAAGGAGCAGTGCCAGAGCAGTGTACTCGAGCAGTGCAAGAGCAGTGCCAGAGCAGTTCCAGAGTAGTGTACCAGAGCAGTGCAAGAGCAGTGCCAGAGCAGTTCCAGAGTAGTGTACTCGAGCAGTGTACTCGAGCAGAGCCAGAGCAGTGTACTCGAGCAGATTTCTGAAGAGAAGACCAAGACATACTCGACCAACCTACTCGAACAGGCTACTCGAACTGGACCTTAGAGACTTACCCGAGCAAGATGCAACCTTTGAAGAATGGACTACTCGACCAAGCCACTCGAGTACCAGCTCGAGTAGACCCTAAACCGACTTTCTATTTTGTCGTTTTGTGTACTAGGGTTTTCTACTTTTGCTATAAATAGACCTCTTAGGGCTTTGCCCAAAGGATCTCGCTTTTATCCTCTGAACAATATTTCTGCAAACTTTTGTAATCCAAATTACTTTTGATCCTTTGAGTTTTTGCAACAATTTCCTTCTGCAAAGTTGTTTATCTTGCTTTGATCTATAACATATGATGTTTTTAGCGATTTATGGGTTTGTGCAATTTTCTGGGTTTGTGTTCTTGAGCATGTCTGAGTAGTGGATTAGGGTTCTTGAGGATGGGATAGATTAGGTGTGGAATCCTTAGTTTATTTAGGTGGTTAAGTGTAGAATTGCTTGAATCCCTTCTGGATTAGTAGTACTTAGTGCTTATTCCTTTCTGATCAACTGGGATTTGAACCCAGACATTTCCACACCCACCAAGTGTTCGATGAAATGTCTGAACCAACTACTCCAGAGATTTACATACTCTAGCCCAAGAGATTGGATGTTTAGAATGTTTATTGACTATATTAGATTGAATCTTATTGCCTGCTTTGCTAGATTTCGCTAATGATGATTAGGTCTGGAACTGGTATTGCTTGAGGATCTCTGTCATGAGAGTGAATTGGTCTGTAGTTGAATCTATTGTCTAGGGATAGCCTGTTTGGATTGTTAACCACCTAAGTAGATTAAGGAGACTGCTATAATCGATTACCCTATCCTCAGGACCTTTTATCTCATTTGATTGCTTATCTCTTTACCTGTTGCTTACCTATTACTTATTGCTGCTTAGTATTGATAGTTCTTTCTCTTTCCGCATGATCACTCCTGTTCTGTAGTTTTATCGCTTATGCATGATCGCTTAGTATTGCTAGATAACAAAACAATATTCTGCTTGGCTTGACTTAGTTATCTCTGATCACATCTTGATTGATAGTAAGAGCACCTGATTGGATTGATAACCTCTTATACTACAATGACATGAAAGTATATTAGGGTAATTGATAGTAAAATCCTAGTATCAATTTGGCGCCGTTGCCATTTGGGTTTCTGCTTGTTACATTCAAGATTTTAGAATTACTAAGATCAAGTTCTTTCTTTACTTTGGTTACTAACTACTCTCTTCAACTGCTTGTTTTTGTGTTCCAGGCACTAGCTCGAGTACCAACTCAACACGTGCATGCAAACTCGTTCCAAAGGTTCTGACAATCTCATCAGCTACAGAGACAACATCAATCGTTTAGCTCGTGAGTTGAGAGAGCGTAGAGACAGAGACTGTTGTGAACAGCACAATCCAGCTGCTATGGAAGAACAAGATCACGACAATCAGGGAGTTGGGATACCAAGGAACATTGGTGATGGTGATGCACCACGCAACCATCAACAGAGACAGGGCATCGTTCCACCTCCTGTCCAGAACAACAATTTCGAGATCAAGAGTGGATTGATCTCAATGATTCAAGGTAACAAGTTTCATGGGTTGCCTTTGGAAGATCCCTTGGATCACTTGGATAATTTTGATAGGCTCTGCAGCCTTACCAAGATAAATGGTGTTAGTGAAGACAGCTTCAAGCTGCGTCTGTTTCCCTTCTCGCTGGGAGACAAAGCACACCACTGGGAGAAGACACTACCTGCTGGCTCCATCACATCTTGGGACGATTGCAAGAAGGCCTTCTTAACAAAGTTCTTCTCCAATTCAAGAACTGCACGTCTACGAAATGAAATCTCCAGTTTTACACAAAAGCAGTCTGAATCCATTTGTGAGGCCTGGGAGAGATTCAAAGGCTACACTATACAGTGTCCACACCATGGTTTCAAGAAGGCTTCACTACTCAGCACACTCTACAGGGGAGTTTTGCCCAAGATCAGAATGTTGCTAGACACTGCCTCTAATGGGAATTTCTTGAATAAGGATGTTGAGGAAGGATGGGAGTTGATAGAGAACTTAGCTCTATCTGATGGTAACTATAACGAGGATTTTGATCGCTCCAACAGAAGTATTGGAGATCCGGATGCAAAGCATACTAAGGAGATGATTCATGCTCTCAACGAAAAGCTGGATAAATTACTGCTTACTCAACAGAAGCCAGTCCACTATATCACTGAAGAAGAGCACTATCAAATCCAAGAGGGGGAGAATACTCAGGCTGCAGAAGTCAGCTACATTCAGAACCAAGGTGGCTACAACAAGGGCTACAACCCCTACATGCCTGCTCATCCTAATCTATCTTACCGGAGCACGAATGTTGCAAACCCTCAAGATCAGGTTTACCCTCAACAACAATAGAATCAGTCCAAGCCTTTCATACCATACAATCAAGGATTTGCACCAAAGCAACAGTTTAGTGGAGGTTATCAACAACATAACCCACCACCCGGTTTTGCACAGCAAACCCAGCAAGCTCCACCTGCCCAAGATCAAGAGATGAAACAAATGCTTCAGCAGATTCTACAAGGTCAAGCAGCTGGTGCTATAGCTCTTGATAAGAAAATGGCTGAGATTCAAAACAAAGTAGACTGCTCCTTCAATGATCTCAATATCAAGTTTGAGGCTCTAAACTCCAGGTTGAAGTACGTGGAGAGCAAAATTGCTTCTACTTCTGCTCCTACGAATCCAGGGCAACTGCTAGGGAAAGCTATTCAGAATCAGAACGGTCATGTTAATGCTATTCACCTTCGCAGTGGTCGAGAGCTGCAAGCTCGACCTAGCCCCGCACCTGTCACTGAGGACAGTGAGATTCAAGAGGGGGAGGATTTCATTCAGCATGAAACTCAAGTAGAAGACACCACTAAGTTAGACCAAGAGGCTGTACCTAGGGATCAAGCTAAGAGCCCCCATATCAAAGAACCAATTATTGATAAGAGTAAGAAGAAAGCTTTCGTTCCACCACCCTACAAGCCCAAAATACCATTCCCAGGAAGATTCAAGAGGGATATCATTGAGAAGTACAGAGCCATGTTTGCTAAACACATCAAGGAGATTGAATTAAGGATGCCTCTCATTGATGCTTTCATGCTTATTCCGGATTCTCACAAGTTCTTTAAAGACATGGTAATGGAGAGTATTAAGGAAGTGCAAGGGATGGAGAGTCATAAGTGCAGTGAAATCATCCAAACGAAGATTATTCCCAAGAAATTGGGAGATCCTGGTTCGTTTACTCTACCTTGCTCTCTAGGCACATTAGCCTTCAGTAACTGCCTCTGCGATCTAGGTGCTTTCAAAAGTCTCATGCCTCTCTCCGTGGCCAAGAGATTGGGTTTCAGCAAGTATAAACCTTGCAACATCTCCTTGATCCTGGCTGATGAGTCTGTCAGATTTCCTCATGGGTTATTAGAAGATTTGCCTATTAAGATTGGAAATGCTGAAATCCCTACAGACTTCATAGTGCTAGAAATGGATGAACCAAAAGATCCTTTAATCTTAGGAAGGCCCTTCTTAGCCACTGCTGGAGCTGTCATTGATGTTAAGAATGGGAAGATTGATCTTAATCTGGGAAATGATTTCACAATGAAGTTTGACATCAATGATGCCACGAGGAAGCCAACAATTGAAGGACAGACCTTCGTAGTTAAGGTAATGGATTGCCTAGCTGATGAACAGCTAGAGGAGGTTGCTGAGGAAGATCACCAACAAACTTCTTTGACTAAGAGTGGTGAAGCAGGATATCTTCTCACTGAAACCTTGAGCTGTGGTAAGTCACTAGATTCACACAAGGAAGTAGTAGGGTCAGAGGTCTTTAAAGGCTTGATTGAGCCAGAAACAGAGGTTAAGATGGCATATGAAGCAAGCTCAACACATGCTCAACCAACTGACTCGAGTATACATTTGAGCAAGCCTTCAACTAGTCTAGAGAACTCTAGCTCGACCAAACATCGTGATAAGCTGCTAAAGTCTAGCAATTCTACTCCAGATGGCTGGTTAGAACTCAAGGAGAGGTCCAAATGGCAGGATAAAGCCATAAGGGAGCTAACAGGCACTGTGAGAGAGCTGAAGGATCAAATCAAGAAGCTCCATGGGATAGCCAACCAAGTACCACTCCCAATCAAGGACGTCCCAACTGATGAAGCATCCACTCTGGTCATCAAAAAGGGGAGTGAATTCACTTCAGCATGGTCTATAGAAGAAGACTATCCAGTTGCTCAACAAGAAGCTTACTATGAGAAAAGGGCCATTGAGTACTCAACTGCAGATTTATCAAGAGAGCCTGCTAAGCCAGATGATTCATCCACCTGCATGATAGAGGAGACCTCACTTCCTCTCTACAACCCACCCTAAGCTTATTCAGTGTGAGAAGTCAAGCTAAAGACTTTAAACAAGCTCACTTGGGAGGAATTCCCATGTTTATCTCTGTAAATAATGCTTTATTTCTTGTTATTTTTAATGTGTTTCTTTAGTGTTTTTGATTTACAGGCAAAAAGAGGAAGGTTTTGGTTCAGGAAAAGCTCAGAAATTTTTTGCAGAAACGCTACAGTACTCGAGTACTGTACTCGAGTACACCACCCGAGCACACTCCTGAGCAGCAACCCGAGCCCACTGTTCCGAGAGCATCCCAGCCAGTACCTTGGAGCTACACGAGTGAGAGCATGGATGACTACGTCTCTGCTTTCTTTACTTAGACCAGGTAACAACTCTACTTCACCATTGTTTATATCATCTTTCATCTTGTTTATCTATTGGTTTGCCCTGAGTACTCTCTTCCAAGCTTTTGTTACACAGAGGACTGTGTAATTTAAGTTTGGGGGAGGGCTCAGGGAGTATTTGACATCGTTTGTTTTGCTCTTATTTCAAATTTTGCATCATTGCATCTAAGGCATAGAAAAACCATAAAAATTTGAAAATTTTCGAAAATTGTTTCACAAAAACAGAGTGTTCATATAGCTTGCATTGTCATTTTAGGATTGTTTTAGTATGCTTTCACTTAGGGCTGTTGCATCATGCATTTGCATTGGAGATTATGATGATAATAACCTTGTAAATATGCTTATTCACTAAGTAGAACTCAGTGCCCAGGTTGTTAGTGCTCTAATGCATAATCGATTGAACTTGAAGTAAGACCGCACCATCTTTTGAATTCAACGCTTGATTTTCTTGTTCTTAGTTGAAACTCGCTTTGATCTGATGCCTTTCCCTATCAATTTGAACCTGAATTTTTACTTGCAATTATCATGCTGTGCATTGTGCTATGAACTCATGGATACCTTAAAATACTTGGACTTTCTTTTACCTTTTTATCACTCTTGCTAGTCCAAGTAGCTGACTCCCATCTTTGGAGCAGTTATTCCCCACCCTTAGCCTTAATCTTCTTTCAAGCCATTTATCATTTGTGTGTGAATGTGAGGCCTTATTCCGATTGAGCTTGGTAGAAAGTGTTAGGTCTGTAACGACAAGGATAGTATCTCATGTAGTTCTGGTTCACGTTATCTGGACCAGATAGGACTAGGTGGGTGCTTAATTCTGGGTTTGGGTTGTGTTTAAAAGAAAGAAAAGGTTGTGTTCATCATTGAAAGAAAAGAAAAGGGAAAAGAGTCCTAAGGAGAAGTAGCTAAAGTAAGAGAAGTCTAGTAAAGGATTTTGGTGTGCTAAAGTAAAGGAAAAAGGGTTCTGTAAATAGCTTAAAGAGATTGGGCAAAAGCCTTGTGTTTATAAGAAGAAAGAAAAGGGAACCCTAGTTGTTAAAGAAACCCGATCCGCTAGACAGAGCAGTAAGAAAGCTTCTCCTAGGATAGAAAGCAAAGAAAAGAAAAGGGATGATTTGAGTAAAGTCTGTAAATGCTTTGAATGCAAAAGGGTAGAGTTAAGTTCATGATTCTGGGATTAGAAATAGGACCTCTATTTGGGTTGATATTGATTACATTCTGGGTAGATGGGGTCTTATCCTTGTATGCATAACTTGATACTCACCTTTAGCATTCTACTAAAGCTCAATCATTCTTGAGAGATCCCCTGTTGCGATTTAATCCAGATCTTTAAGGGACCATCTTTGTCTCTAAAACCTTTACCCTTTAGCCAAATGTGTTCATATCCATTGCATAGTATGATTCACGGTTCCTACTTAATAAATGTTAAAGGGAATGTGCAGATTTGAATGCTTGATTTGATTAAGGCAGAGGTTAGGTTGAGATGTGAAGGAGATGGCTAATGTTTTTAAGTAGGGATCAGTCAACCTTGCATTCTAGAATTAGCAACCTGGACATTGAATTCACTTACTCTATATGCATGTTTTGGTTCTGAATCCCCACCTTCAAACCTCTTCTCCAGCTTAGTTCTATTTGTTTGCTTGAGGGCAAGCAAAAGCTAAGTTTGGGGGAGTTGATATCTCTGTATTTTACCTCTTTTTAGCATACATTTGCTATGCATTTAGCTTAGTATTTACTCTTATTTACTGTCATTTGTAGTCATTTTGCATCACTTTGCATACTTAGAGTATTCTACATTAGCATAGCATGCATTCTTGCATTTTGGAGTTGTATCTGGTACATTCAGGTACTAAGGAGCAGTGCCAGAGCAGTGTACTCGAGCAGTGTACTCGAGCAGAGCCAGAGCAGTGTACTCGAGCAGTGTACTCGAGCAGAGCCAGAGCAGTGTACTCGAGCACATTTCTGAAGAGAAGACCAAGACATACTCGACCAACCTACTCGAACAGGCTACTCGAACTGGACCTGAGAGACTTACCCGAGCAAGATGCAACCTTTGAAGAATGGACTACTCGACCAAGCCACTCGAGTTCCAGCTCGAGTAGACCCTAAACCGACTTTCTATTTTGTCGTTTTGTGTACTAGGGTTTTCTACTTTTGCTATAAATAGACCTCTTAGGGCTTTGCCCAAAGGATCTCGCTTTTATCCTCTGAACAATATTTCTGCAAACTTTTGTAATCCAAATTACTTTTGATCCTTTGAGTTTTTGCAACAATTTCCTTCTGCAAAGTTGTTTATCTTGCTTTGATCTATAACATATGATGTTTTTAGCGATTTATGGGTTTGTGCAATTTTCTGGGTTTGTGTTCTTGAGCATGTCTGAGTAGTGGATTAGGGTTCTTGAGGATGGGATAGATTAGGTGTGGAATCCTTAGTTTATTTAGGTGGTTAAGTGTAGAATTGCTTGAATCCCTTCTGGATTAGTAGTACTTAGTGCTTATTCCTTTCTGATCAACTGGGATTTGAACCCAGACATTTCCACACCCACCAAGTGTTCGATGAAATGTCTGAACCAACTACTCCAGAGATTTACATACTCTAGCCCAAGAGATTGGATGTTTAGAATGTTTATTGACTATATTAGATTGAATCTTATTGCCTGCTTTGCTAGATTTCGCTAATGATGATTAGGTCTGGAACTGGTATTGCTTGAGGATCTCTGTCATGAGAGTGAATTGGTCTGTAGTTGAATCTATTGTCTAGGGATAGCCTGTTTGGATTGTTAACCACCTAAGTAGATTAAGGAGACTGCTATAATCGATTACCCTATCCTCAGGACCTTTTATCTCATTTGATTGCTTATCTCTTTACCTGTTGCTTACCTATTACTTATTGCTGCTTAGTATTGATAGTTCTTTCTCTTTCCGCATGATCACTCCTGTTCTGTAGTTTTATCGCTTATGCATGATCGCTTAGTATTGCTAGATAACAAAACAATATTCTGCTTGGCTTGACTTAGTTATCTCTGATCACATCTTGATTGATAGTAAGAGCACCTGATTGGATTGATAACCTCTTATACTACAATGACATGAAAGTATATTAGGGTAATTGATAGTAAAATCCTAGTATCAATACTCAGTCATACACCCAATCTTGTCATATTGGACTCCAAAAACCATACACAAGCTTATTATGGCTTTCCCAAGTTTTGTAAGTGAGGACGAAGTCCCTATGAGTTTTTTTGTTTTGTATCTACTCTACTTTAGCAGCCAAGATCCGGGTTGCATTTCACTTTCTTATACTCAGTCATACACACCAATCTTGTCATATTGGACTCCAAAAACCATACACAAGCTTATTATGGCTTTCCCAAGTTTTGTAAGTGAGGACGAAGTCCCTATGAGTTTTTTTGTTTTGTATCTACTCTACTTTAGCAGCCAAGATCCGGGTTACATTTCACTTTCTTATACTCAGTCATACACACCAATCTTGTCATATTGGACTCCAAAAACCATACACAAGCTTATTATGGCTTTCCCAAGTTTTGTAAGTGAGGACGAAGTCCCTATGAGTTTTTTTGTTTTCTATCTACTCTACTTTAGCAGCCAGGATCTGGGTTACATTTCACTTTCTTATACTCAGCCATACACACCAATCTTGTCATATTGGACTCCAAAAACCATACACAAGCTTATTATGGCTTTCCCAAGTTTTGTAAGTGAGGAGGAAGTCCCTATGAGTTTTTTTGTTTTATATCTACTCTACTTTAGCAGCCAGGATCCGGGTTGCATTTCACTTTCGTATACTCAGTCATACACACCAATCT
>NW_003302554.1:8370804-8371889 GCF_000004255.2 Arabidopsis lyrata subsp. lyrata
ATATCTGGACTCCAAAAACCCATACACAAGCTTATTATGGCTTTCCCAAGTTTTGTAAGTGAGGACGAAGTACACATATGAAGTTTTTTTTGTTTTTATATCTACTCTACTTAGGCAGCCCAGGATTCCGGGTCTCATTTCACTTTCTTTATATTCAGTCATACACCCAATCTTGTCATATTGGACTCCAAAAACCATACACAAGCTTATTATGGCTTTCCCAAGTTTTGTAAGTGAGGACGAAGTCCCTATGAGTTTTTTTGTTTTGTATCTACTCTACTTTAGCAGCCAGAATCTGGGTTACATTTCACTTTCTTATACTCAGCCATACACACCAATCTTGTCATATTGGACTCCAAAAACCATACACAAGCTTATTATGGCTTTCCCAAGTTTTGTAAGTGAGGACGAAGTCCCTATGAGTTTTTTTGTTTTATATCTACTCTACTTTAGAAGCCAGGATCCGGGTTGCATTTCACTTTTTTATACTCAGTCATACACACCAATCTTGTCATATGGGACTCCAAAAACCATACACAAGCTTATTATGGCTTTCCCAAGTTTTGTAAGTGAGGACGAAGTCCCTATGAGTTTTTTTTGTTTTATATCTACTCTACTTTAGCAGCCAGGATCCGGGTTGCATTTCACTTTCTTATACATAGTCATACACACCAATCTTGTCATATTGGACTCCAAAAACCATACACAAGCTTATTATGGCTTTCCCAAGTTTTGTAAGTGAGGACGAAGTCCCTATGAGTTTTTTTGTTTTATATCTACTCTACTTTAGCAGCCAGGATCCGGGTTGCATTTCACTTTCTTATACTATGTCATACACACCAATCTTGTCATATTGGACTCCAAAAACCATACACAAGCTTATTATGGCTTTCCCAAGTTTTGTAAGTGAGGACGAAGTCCCTATGAGTTTTTTATGTTTTATATCTACTCTACTTTAGCAGCCAGGATCCGGGTCTCATTTCACTTTCTTATACTCAGTCATACACCCAATCTTGTCATATTGGACTCCAAAAACCATACACAAGCTCGAATCGTCGATGTAGACTCGCTCCAATACCATGCTA